>NC_073234.2:30730000-31036250 GCF_029281585.2 Gorilla gorilla gorilla
TGTATGAAGGAATGGAAAATTCACATTACACCTCTGCCTCATTTTGGCCCAAAAGAAAATGCACATTTATGTGGATAACTGATTAAAAACAATATGAGTTGTACTTTATTTTAAAATGTAACACTATTTCTACTATCTAAATATCCAACTTAAAGGTATTTAAACGTATAAGCAGATTTACTCCTGAACCTTATAAATATAATTCTAACTTGAGGGGTTGTAAAAGAATGTTTGATGTCAGATACAGTTGATGCACTTAAATAAAACATTGTAATTGGTAGCAGTGTGGCACAATAGAAGGCTTAACAACAATGACCACAAGTTTTCATTTTCCCCTAATTTAATGCCTCTCTGTACACAGTTTCAGTGATGTTGCATTTTCAGAAACATATCCCAGTGCAGTGATGAGCTTTACTGTAAAGCACTTAATGTTTTCACTTAATTACTCCAAATATGTTGTAAATATTTTTGAAATAAAGGAATGTCTACTGTAATATTTCTATCTTCCATGGTGCTAGTATGTGGTGTTAGGAATTTAATAGAAGGTTAATAAACAGATTTAAATTTTCTGCATTATATAAAAGCTCTGACTGAGAATTATGAAATATTGTAATATTGACTTGTGAACACATCTTTAAGGAAAATATAGGAAAATTATCATTATGGGAGTTAAATAATCATAACTACAATGCACTCATTACATTCAAATAGTAAAAATTTTACCAATCACTTATATTAGAATCTTATTACAACCATAAATTAAAATATCAATGTCTTATTTTTCCCAGAAATGTAATATTCTCAGTTGCTCATTTATTCATTAATGTTGCCTCACCTCTGTTTAATGTTATTAATTAAAAAGTAGCAAATGACATACTAGGGGAAATTGGTTTTTTTAACCTGTATGGGTGACCTACAATTTCAGCTAGTACCCAGATATACAGGTAATATTTTTGCCTCCTCTTCCACATCACCACTCCCCTATGACCACAACCAACCAGAACTGACCAAGATTTCTGTGTTCCTAGTAGAAATCCTCCTAATGTTTCGTCAGACATCACCCTTAAGAGATGAAGTATTTTCTACACCCTGGTCTTGGTTATACCTATGGTAGTGTTTAATCCAAGGTCGTATAACCCAATTTCTTACAGAACTCTTCTATAGTCATCTTAAATACCCATTATATCAGCTTTTTTTGCTCAAATAAGTATGTAAGTTTTTTTTTGTGCACTGGTGTCATTGATTTGAGGAACCCAAACAAGGTTAATGTGGCCCAAGTAAAGTGAGCAAGAGTGTGAATGGATTGGGATGAGTGTGAATGGGTTCCTTCTCTCCTGGTGCTGTTGACTCCAGCAGGTCCCATAGGGTTTCTATCAGCCAATAAGAGGTGGCTCACGCCTGTAATCCCAGCACTTTGGGAGCCTGAAGCAGGTGGATCACCTGAGGTCAGGAATTCGATACCAGCCTGGCAAACATGGTGAAACCCCATCTCTAATAAAAATACAAAAAACAGCCAGGTGTGGTGGCAGGCACCTGTAATCCCAGTTACATGGGAGGCTTAGGCAGGAAAATCGCTTGAACCCAGAAGGCGGAGATTGCAGTGAGCAAAGATCACACCATTGCACTCCAGCCTGGGCGACAAGAGTGAAACTCGTCTCGAAAAAAAAAAAAAAAACAGTATATGTGAATAACCTCCTTAATTAAATACCTCTCATGTAATCTGCTATCACCGATTACTCCTAATGTTTCCCTTTTCCAAGCTTGTTCTAGGTCTTCAGAACACCAATCCTTAGATTTTTTTTCCTCTGCACATTGTACCTTTGAATTTATTTCTATGAGTAGGATCATATCTTAGCCTTGTGCCAGAAAAGCGTTTGCAAGTCTTTCAGCATCTAATTCCCCAATGAAAGATTTCTTCTTTCCTTAGACATTCTAGTTACTTAAAGGCCAGCTCCATTTTCTTCTGAATATTTTAAAACCACCAAACAAACAGAAGATGTTTGAAACAAGGTTGCGGGGATTTCTTGATAAAAGGTTTTTTTCTTTCCTTTTTTTCAGGAAATTGAGATGAAAGGGAGAAAAGTGATATATGCTTGGAAAAATATTTCAGAAACAGAGAATCAGAAATGGAAATAGGACTTCAAGCTTGAGAGCGGTATTGCAAATTATGAGTATGAATGGTAATTTCTGTAAGAAAATGAATATAGGGAAAATTAGAGAATGAAATGAAGAACATTTGATGAAAACAAATACACTGCAATTCTATTTATATGCAAATAAATGTATTTTCTTATCAAATACTCTTTATCTATTTGGTTTTTCACTCTTTATAAATAGGAATGCTGCACAGTTCATTTTTCTAACAAAACTATTTCTATCTTAATGAAAATTTAAATAAACCTATTTTTAAATGTGATTTTTGGTACATTTACTAGCAAATTAAAAGAATAGGAATGCAATTTATCTACAAGTAGTGGTGCAAGATCAGAATTATATTAATAGTAATCTATATGAGATTTAAATGATGAATGTTTCCCTTTTTTGTGCTATTTCATTTTACTATTTTCAGATAACTGAGACTTTGTTTTATTTTCCTCTTTCTGCCTACTAAGTTTTTAATATCAGTTATTTATATAACAGGTGAGGAAAGGCGTCATATGACTCTACCATGCTCTCAATACTGTTCCTTCATTATTACCCGCCATTGACCAAATTAAGTGCAGAGGAATTTCTGACCCTGGTTCTCTCTACCTTTAACCCATATCAGAGACCAATTATGAGCCTGCTGTGCTGATATGTGTCTTGTGATTCTCTCTTGGTTCCACGCATAGGAATTTGTGATTGGCATGTACAAACCAGATGTCAGAGAATTCAAAAGAATTTTCAGTGCCGTTTGTATCTTCGGTCCTATCTGAAGCCTGATTCCCACCTCCCTGTACTTACTTTCTGAATCAATATTCTATTTTGATAAACTCTAGTATTCCTGCTTTTGGATCCTGGCATTAATTATAATTAACCACTCCTTGTCTTTTAGTTTCCTTGAAAGAGCATCCTATAAACATTTTTTGGCTGACCAATCTTTCCCCAATGCCAAAATGGAAAGATTGAGAAGTTCCTTTTCTTCTTCAATACTGTCTTTTGTATTCCAGAATAAAGACTCACTGCCCAATTCCATTTAGTTAATCAAACATCCATTAAGCATCTAATATGTGCCAGGAATTTTACCAGATATTATAGGTACAGAAGTGGATAATACTCAGCTGAGTCCCTGGCAGTGGCATAGTGGGAACATGGACACAGATGATGGTCATTAGAATATGGTGTTTTGTTTTAAGGATGAAAATGTGGGCTGCTAGAGGAGAGACACTTAACTATTTAGTTGTTTGGGAAATGATTTATTTTAAGATGATTCCTGAGCTGAGTCCTGAAGCATAGGTACGAGTTAGGTTTAAATATATACACACATAGGCAGAGAAAACTGCACGAGCAAAGGCCAGTGTTGTGAAAAGCATGGCAGAGTTTAGGAAAATGCAGATATATATCAAAGGCAATGAAGCCACAGGAGCCAGATCAGGGAGACTTCTACATGCTGAGCCAGAAAGAAGGATCTCTGTATTCTCTAGGGGAAGAGGCCTTATCGAAGGGTTTAATCAAGGCATTAGTGAGGTAAGAGATGCATTTCAGATAGAGCTCTTTGCCTGCAGGAAAGGCTATCCCAAAGGTAGAGCCAGCCTGGAAGAATTAAACTAGTAGCAGGTTATTGAAATTATCCAATTAAGAGACGACAAACACTGGCATTAGGGTGACAGACAGTCAAAGAGTGGCAATGTTGAAAAATAGCTACATTGCCAAGACTGATTAGATGTGGGAAATTGGAGAGAGCAAGATGTAGGGTAATTTCTTGGTAACCAACCCTCTTGCCTGGAAGAGTAGCGGTCTCAAGATAACATGTGTGCTGGACAGTCTACTCTCGAGATCAACTGTGCTGGACAGTCTACTCTCGAGATCAACTCACCTCTCCACTGTGCCCAGTGCCAGGAAGCGTCCCTCTATGGACCATTTCTTCCTGTTCCCTTGCCCTTTGGCTCCTAGTGAGTTTGGCCAATAGAAGACACTAGCCAAAGATTACTGCTAGAAGGAGGGAGAAATCAAATCATTTATTCTCCTAGCCTCCACCCTGGCCAGCCCCCATTAGGCAGTGGCTTCATTCTCTCTTCCAATTCTATAGTCAGCCCCTCTTACAAGGCTGATGTTCTGGCCAAATTCCTGAAACAGTTCTCTGTCCTTATCCCTTGAGAGCAATAGCTTCTCCCTGCTTCTAGACCCTAAGTATGTTTTCTCCATGCTTAATACATTATTTCTGCTCCAAACCTTGATCCCTTTGGCTAGTCCATCCCTTCATTTCATTCTCTGGGATTTTCTTTTTGAGCGTCCTGCTGGGACCATGACTGATGTAAGACATGGTGGGTTTAGCGGTAGACCTTTGAGTTTGAAGCAGTTGAAAACAAATAAATAAACAAAAAAAGGTACTTGATATGAGTCTGAAGGGTAGAGGAGATGGAAGGCCTGGAGATGTGAATGGGATCCCCTAGCAGAGAGAAAGGGAGTGAAGGGCAGTGGGCCGGAAGGGGGTCTTGAGAGGCACCGATTGTTAATGTCAGGCAAATAAGGAATTTAAGAAGTTGAAGGCACAGCCAGAGAGGTACAGAAGGAAAGCAAAATCAAGGAAACCCAAGATCTGGGAAATTTCAAGTGGAGGACTTGGCAAACAGCATCTAATGCAACAGAGAGGCCCTATAAGCTAAGGTCTGGAAAATATCTTTATATTAGGAAATAGGTAGGCTACTGGACTCTGTGGAGACTGGGAAGTATAAATGCTTCTGGGAATTGAAGAATAAAAAAGCAGCCCCTTATCTGATAAGATCATAGGTGCCAGGTGAGATCAGAGAGACCTGAGGTCAATATCAATTCTCCACTATGCTATTTACTGGCAATAGGATGTTGGGAAAGTTATTTCACCTCTCTGGATTCCCTTTTGTTCATCTCTTATACATATGTCTTAGAATTATTGTCAGGAATAAATAAGAAAATGACCATAAAGTACTGGGAACAGTGCCTAGAATACAGTAAGCACTCAATTAATGTTATGTATAACAATAAACTGAAGAGAAAAATAGTAAAAATAGGCAAAGTGAACTCAAAGAGGTAGGGCAATAAAAATGTGTACAGAGCAGCATTTCCCAAAATGTGCTCCACAGTACACTGGAGAGGCTGGTAATACTCTTGTATTGAATGTTATTAAAAATGAATACCTTTGTGGTGACATGAATTTGGGAAATTATTAGTTTAACTTTGTTTAAACTAGTATTAACTTGTTTTTGTGTGCCAGAATTTCTTAGAACTTTTAATATGTTAACACGTATTGTATCTTCCACAGGAGAAATATGGTGTATAACATTTTCAAACTTGTTTGATTGTAGTATCCTTTTTCTTTTTCTTTCTTTCTTTTTTTTTTTTTTTTTTTTTGACAGAGTCTTCTTGCTCTGCCACCAAGGCTGGAATGCAGTGACATAATCTAGGCTCACTGCAACCTCTGCCTTCCAGGTTCAAGCAATTCTCCTGCCTCAGCCTCCCAAGTGGCTGCGATTACAGGCATGCACCAGCCTGCTTAGCTAATTTTTTGTATTTTTAGTAGAGACAGAATTTCACCATGTTGGCCAGGTTGGTCTTGAACTTCTGACCTCAGGAGAATAATGAATATGATCTAAGAAACAATATTTATGCTCATATGCTAGATGCTTTGTTTATCTTTCCTTTGTTTAAAAAATTATAAATGTAACCTTAAGGATAAAGAAAACATAGCAGCAAGATCAACTGTAATTTAAATCTCAGAATCAGGAGAATTTGCTTGGAAAGCAATCATCCCAACTTTCTTATAAAACACTGATGTTCAGGAAAATGCTTTTGGAGGAAAATACGTAGATATCTTCCTTACTTTATGGACTGTACTAATTCTGGCTTCAGTAATTGTACATGTAAAATGTTTTTTTGAGTTTTGAATCAAAAAATGAAACATACATTTTAACATCATTTTCCAATGTAATTATCTTAATATATAGCCTAACAGACCAATCAACTTTGTTCAGTATATATCATTGAATCATAAAGCCATATTTTTTCAAAGACCATCTAGTTCAAAATTTAAGCTGATGCTTAGATATTGTCTCTAATATCACTGCTAATTAATCATAAATGGTGACATTACCAACAGCTGTAAAGTAGCCATTCCACCTTTAGACAACAGTTTTGTTGTTTTGTTGATTTGGTTTGGTCTTGAGATTAACTACTTCTGGTTGTAGCATTCACATGTTACTTCCATCTCTGTTTGACTTTAGTAGAGCACTATATAGTAACTGCGCTTGCTCTCATGCATGTTATGAATAACTGCTTTGCCAACAGACCTGATGGCTTATAAAGATAAAATGTGAGAAGCTTGTCATCTCACTGTTCTGTCCTCATCCTCCATCACACAACTTTAAGCTATTTACGCCAGCCTGAGTTTTCTGCCTATTGCCATTTTTTTCTTTTTTATAGCCCCAATAAAAAATTGAGTAGAAGACAGTTTTATTCTTCCCGAGGGTGTTCCATGATGAACCATGGTAAGGAGTTGGGAATGCTAGTGTGAGAAAAATGCATGGCACATAGTAAGCATTCTATACATGCAGATTTTATATTATTCCAATCTCTGCTCAAGAAACATTTTTATTCAGCACGTCTTTCTGAACAGCCTATCTGAAATCATCCCTATCACTCTAACATTTTACCACTCTTACCTAAGCTTCTTTTTCTTCAGAGAATGTATCATTCACTAAATGACATTACATTGCATATTTTATGATAACTTAGCTCCTCTATGGGAATATTTATAGGTTTCATGACAGCAAGGACTTTGTCCATTGTGTTCACTGTTGTATCCTCAGCTCCTGGAAGAGTGCCTGGCCTATGGTAATGTCCAGTGAACATTTGTTGAACGAGTGAATGAATGAGTGTTGAATAAATAAATGGAGTGAGGGAGGTCAAACGGAAGGTATGGGACAGACTCGAGACAGAGGAAGAGCAGGATGCAGGTGTGCAAGCACAGGGAGTAGAGAAGCTGCACAGTGAGATGAGCTAGGAGGGAGGGTCTATCAGGCAGGCGCCACTGAGTCAGGCTGGGGAGGCAGTGGCATCAGGGTGGAGGATGACCTGGAGATGCCATTTTGCTCTGGTGGAGGGAACAGAGGTTTTATTACAACAGGTGAAAATGAGCTCATTTAGACATCAAGATAATGTTCCTGACCCTTTTTTTTCTCTTTATTTTGTCAGGTTAGAGTAAACCACTGAGGACCAAATGATGGGTGCCCAAGTCATAAATAGGTTCCCTTGTGTAATGAAGCAAAAGCATAGCTTTTCTGATCATTTATTCTCCATCTTATTCATTGACTGTGCCTATAATTTACTTACTTATAAAAAGTAAGTTTTTAAAATGTAAAAATTTGTTTTTATCTTGGCTCTACGGTTTGAAAATGTCAAATAGAAACTTAATGTGTAAATCTTTTTTTCTCTCTCCATGCACCTCAATATAACCAGATTGTCTCTAGACCTCAAAAGGCATTTCTGGAAACTCACACAACTAACTGAAGCTCTGATGATAAATTATTGTTTTTCTTCAAAACTTAAAACTTTTATGATTTCCTTTACATTTGAAAATTTTATTGTTTATTTTTTTAAATGCACATAGATACCTCACGGAAATTTTAAAAATGACTTTTTGAAAATGATTGTCTTTTCCTGGATAAAATTCCATTACGTAACTTCTTATAGAAACAACTGGTAATTTTTATACTCAGTTGAAATACTAGGTGATAAATATTTTATTATGCAACACAGACAGTGAGTTAAACATGCTGATTCATGAGTGCTACGTACATTAAAGTGTTAGTACATATAGACCAAAAACCCGGATTGTCCAGATTTTCAAGTGACTAACATACAAAATATATGCTTAAGACAACTGCTATTACTTAAATAATTCAATATTTCTCTGGTAAGTTGAAAGGTATTACATAATCTTGTAATGCACTGATCTATATCCATAGTCTATTAACTGTACTGAAAAAGTACTGAAGTTTGGGTTAGCTGTAATTTTTATTCTACAACTTTAATTTTGTTTTTATTTGTTGGCAAATCAATATATCATCCAAAGCCAAAAATAGAAGGAAAATTGTGATCAAATTATTTACACTCTCACATACATGACTGAAAGGAGTTTTTGCTCCTGCCTTTATAAATTTATGATCAGGAGACTCACTTCTGGAGTATAAAAATAGCATTAATAATTCTTTAATGAATTGTTTTCCTTAAAATTAATAATCTTCTTTACTCAATATCAAATCAAAATTTCTGGAAACATTTGAAAACACATTCACACAAGTCTCTTTCTGTCTCTGGAGTGGCTACACTAGAATTAAGCTAATTGTCACACATCATCCTGTCTCTGAGATAAGCCAGGAATTTCCAATTTTAGTCAAGTTGGTGATCCATAAAATAGATATCCTAGTAAAATTACTATGAGCTTTCTACTTACTTTGATATTGTGCTGATAACTAAAGTGTAATTATAAAAATTGAAGTGTTGTTACTGCCAAATACCACAAAGTATAAGCATCACACTTATAATAATACATATTGACACCATGACCTTAAGAAATATCTTCTCATTTGAGTGTACTTAAAATTCTTAGATTTTTATCTAGGAAAAAAAATTGGCTTCTAAAGTTCATGAATGTTAAGTTGATTAATAAGATAAATAGTAAAAGACCGACGGAATGGTATATTGTCTCCATGTATTATTAAACATTGAGTCATGTGGTCATCTCTTAAAGGATTATAGAAAAAAAAGGTTTTTATGAAATGCATTGGTGTAATAGCCTTATTTCCATATAAACATAGTGAGGAGATGTGCCCAAGTTTATTCTGCATTGTCATGGGGGAATTTCCTCTGCAATTTTCCCTAACTAAATTATACTTTTTAATTAGTCTTTTAGAACTGACTATAGGCCTTATTCAAAGTGGTTAGATACTTGAGATTTGTAATATGGAAATTGTGGTATTGACAAAGCTTCGCTAAAATAATCGCAAGGACTTAGAACTAAATACTTTGGAATTCATTCTAAAAACTTAGTTTATGAGGTTTTGTTATTTTTTTTTTAATTAGCAAAATTTGCTAAAACTGAGCCACCCTTATAATGTGTCTCAGATTGCTTCCTTGGATTTACATTTTATTTATTTGCAACAAATAAAATACAGTTGCATCTTTAAACCCTTTTTCCATCTCTATGCTATTACCTTGGTTCATTTCCACTGCTAGATTGATGTAACATCTTTCTTTTCTGAAGGATAGTTGAGAAACTAATGAGAATCTTTCCATTGAAATTCTTGTTGCTACACTGAGGCCTTCAATTAGCCTCTTTACTATATGGCTGCTTATGGTTTTGAAGTAAGGTATTCTTAATTTGATATCTTTAAGCCTGAATCAGGTGTGCATCATCATGCACGAGAATTCCGTAATAACATACAAAGAACTGGAAAACTGATAGATGTTCACAGCGGAAAATGTATAAAATACAACAGGCAGAAAAAGAATATCATCATTCCTAAACACTGCATTCCAAAATAGCTACCATCTGGAGACATATCTTTCCAAATCCTTTCCTGTGTCTGTGCATTTGAGTGTGTATGTTAAAAAAAAAGGTATAAAACTTCCCTACTATACATGCTTTTTTCACTTAAAGGTATTGTGATAATTTTTTGCAAGACCTGAACATTTTCACTCTTCTGCAATTTAGGACATTAACCCACATGTCAAGGTCAATTGCATGCAATTCCCAAGTGTATTTGCATTGTTAAAGACATAGATGATCATAGATACAGATTGTAACCATGAAGTGGGGAAAAGGAATTTGTTGAGCAAAGAGATTATTGTCTATGTATGTGCCCACCATTAGTGTAACTACTGAAGAATTACACACATAGCAAAACTTCAGATGCTATATTGGCAGGCATTTATTTTCTATTTTTTCACAACTAAATACTGTGCATAAGGAACTTAAGAATAAAGGCATGCTGGTTAAAAGAAAAAGATATAGGATTGAATTCTGGCTGTATTCTTTACTAGCTATGGCATTTGGCAGTGTACTGTTCTCTTCATAGAAGACAAATCACAGTGGCTGCACAGATCACTATTCCTCCAGCAGCCCAGTCTGCCATCCCACCAGGTCAGCCTACACCCAGCCTTGCTAATATCTTGCTAATCTTGGAGGAAAATTTCTTTTCCTCTTTGATCCACATAATCTGAAGTGGGGATACCATTCTCCTACTTGACCTCACTGCTCTGGGCAGAATGAACAGCCAAGAGGTGAACACCTGACCTAAGCCCATGTGGGGACCGCACCTCACTGACCACTGTCTTTGGAATTGGCATGTGATCTAAGCCAGAACAATCAGAACCTAGTCCTACAATTGTTTTCAAACCGGCAATGGCAGGGGAGGTGAAAGAATATTTTCCTTTCCAGTTGTGGAGCTAAGGCATGAGCTTGGACAGTGTCCTCAACCATAAAACTGACTCAAGAAGAAACGTTTTGTAGGAAGAAATATTTTATAGCAGAAAAGAAGCCAGCAGGAATAGTAGAGACTTCAGCAAGACTATCATTCATTGCAGGAAGATGATCTCATTCCTCAGACTCCAGTGAGTCATTCCACAGGTACTTAGAAAAATTACAAATTTACTAAAATTCAACTCCATCATAACCAAGCAGGCATAATAGTGATACTTGGGATCCTTATGTAAGCCGAATCAGAGTGATTATGTAATTTATCATACCAACCAGAACACTTCCGAGAGTGAAGGGATCCTTATGCCAGGACAGAAGACACAAATCAGCCTGTTCTGGGAAAACCATGATGGATGGTTACCTCTTCCTGAAAACACAAACAAACACGTTTTGTGCAGTATGCAGTCACTAGTTCCTCGCCCATCTCACTCATCCATGAAAATCTCTGCTCTAAGTAAGATGAACTAACCATAGAAAAGGAATTGCAATTATCTTAATCAAAAACTAAAACCTGTACACACATATTCCTAGAAACTTCCTACTAGCCCAGAACTGAGAATAACCAAAATGTCCTTCAACAAGTAAAAAGTTTAAAAACTGTGGTGCATCCATACCATATAATATTATTCAGCAATGAAAAGGAATGAACCATTGATACACATAGCCACTTAAATGAACTTCAGGAAAATAATGCTGAGTGGAAAAAGTCCATCTCAAAAGGTCTCATTCTGCATGATTCCATTATATAACATTATGATGAAGGAAAGTTTCATGGTTGCCAAAGACTAGGGATTAGGGGAATGGGGAATAGCTGCATGTGGCTAAAAGGGGTTAACATGAGGAAGCCTTGAAATAATGAAACAGTTATATATCTTGATTGTGGTGGTAATTACATAAAGTTATACATGTGATAAATTTGTAAGATCTAGACATATACTCACAAATGAGCACATATGTAACTGGTGAAATCTGTATATGCTCTATGAGATGTACTAATATCAATTTCACCGTTTGGATTTTTCTTGTTTTAATATGTAAGATATCAACATTGGGGGAGGCAGGATCAAAAGTACCTGGAACTTTCCTGTATATTTCTTTGCAACTTCCTATAAATCTGTAGTTATCTCCAAGAAAAATGATTTTAAAAACTTTATTAGGTTTTTCAAAGCTTGCTTTGTTTTGTTTTTTGTATGTGTGTGTGGCACTCTGCTATGTATTTTAACAGTGGATAGATATAGTCTTTGTCCTATAGGGACTGTTTCAGAAAAACAATAACTACAATTGCAGGGAAAGTAAGTTATCGAAGCAAATTTGAAGCACCTAGGAACATACACAAAATACACAAAGACCTCAATAAAACACCATTAGCTGCAAACTCAAATTTATTATGAAGCAGGTTGTATACTGGACTATATTCTTACCAGGTTTATCTAGAAAGTTCTTGAAAGGACCAATCGTTAAGGCATTCCCCTTCATAATTCCCACAACATGGTTAAAGGCAACATTTTAATGACTCTTCAGAGAATCAGATAAAAAAGGAAATTACCACTGTAAGAGGTAAGGGCAAAATATTAATTGATAAAGTAATATTCTTCCATTCTTTTAGTAATTATTAAGTAGCATATCTGGAAATGGTATAAATAAGTCTGAACAAAATAGAAAGTATAAGATAAGCTTACAAGGTTTGAGTAAAACAGGAGCGGACTAGAGGAAAAGAATGGATGAAGTATTAATGTGAAGATGAATACATGTTCAGATATTTCCACCAGTCAATCATCAAACATGTATTAAGGTAAACATGTAAGGAAGGCACTGTGTTCCTCATTTTAAGAGTACAAAACAAAGTTATTTTGCTAAGAAGTCTGTAATGTAAGTGAAAATAACAAACATGTAAGAAGCTAAAGGGCAATATATGAGTTAATACTATAATAGAAGCTTTGAAGTATTAACCTATTAATTTATAAATGAATGAGAAAGAGAACTGTATTAAAATAAATGTCCTTGCATTCAGATAAAGGAAAAAGCTCTTGGGCTGGAGGGAGCACTGATTTCATGAAGGAAGACAAAAATGTAATATAAGTCCAATAGAGTTTAAACAATTAAGAGCAGTTTAAGGAAAACATTTCACATTGGAGAAACAGAAGAACAGAAGTAGAAACACGAGAAAATGTAAGTTATGTTAGGAGGCTTAAATAAAACAGTGGGGACAGATTCAGGTCCTGAGGAGGATGAGTAGTTGGAAATGAGGTTGAAAAGGTGGTTTTGCCCAGCCATGAACTTCTATTCATAATAATCTATTCAATAATGCTACAAAGGGAAACATTAAAATGAGCTTTAGTTCAGCAGTGGTGTGCAGGAAAAAAATTATCATACCTCATTTTAGCTTTAATTGCTTTTATAATTCCAAATTTGCTGTTAAATGCAAATGCTTAATTCTAAATACGTGTGCTCTGTCTTAATTAGATAAAATAATCCTCTGTTGCTTGGGTAGTTCAGTAAATTAGTCCCTAGACTTAAACTCCCCTGGATCATGTTGTTTATGCATTAATCGGTATGCACTCTTAGAGATAAATGAAAAATAAATGGATTTTTTCAGAGACAAGTTGTAACTGTCAGCATACTTTCAAATTTATATCCTCTGCACGTGACTAAAAATTTGCCATCGTTTACTATAGTAATTACAATTCATATATATATGCTCCCATACTTGTAGAATTTCTTCTACATGTTTGTATTTTATTTAAAACTACATATTGCTAGCCAAAGTTAAGTAGAGAATCTAAACCTCACCATTATGTACATAACCATGCCACCAACTCAACAATGGAGGTTCTATCTGCATTTGTATATAAGATATGTCCCAAAGGAACTAATCAATATAGGTAACTGAAGCAGAAATTAAATGATTTAGTTCTTCCAAGCCTCACTGCCTTATTGATAATGATGGAGATGATACTGATGATCCCTACAATTGACTGAGTGACTGCTGTTTATTGGGGACATTCCTAGGAACTTTATGTACATTATCTCATCAAATCCTTATATACTCCTATATATTATAATCATTTCGGTAATGGGCAAACTGAGTTTCAGGGAGAAACTAAAGGAGTTAGGGGTGAAACCTTGGTCCATTTGACCATAGAACTCTACACACACTGTAACATACCATACTACTTTGTGTGAAAACTATGACACGGCTTGTATTTCCCCTTTATTGGTCTACCACTTCTTCCTCTTCCTCTTACTATGGAAATATCCCGAGACACAGGTGACTGAATCAGTCCTTGGTTGGGACTGCCTTTTGGACAGAAATGGGGTAGGGATCACTCCTGGAGACAGCTGATTCCTGCCCATCCAAAATCATTCTTGCGGTTTCTTTTTTCTGTCCATCAATCTGTCAGGCACATGTTCCCAGAAAAAAGTCTGTATATCAGTGGATTCCTATATATTCGTAAACGTCAGGCTTATTCTTTTGTTTTTTATCTTGTAATAAATAGATTTGTGTAATAGATTTGATGCTTCTGTACTCTGTAAGATAATTACACAGAGCTGAATGTAATGTTACGTGCTGATGGGGAGAACTGGTGTTTTAAATTCTTTTAAATCTGGAGCTTTTATGGTCAACGTTAGAAGCACCATGGCAGACTTATGCCCTGGCTTTAGAAGCCTGTATGAGATTTTGTGACTTGCTGGCTTTATGAGACTTTTACACCTCAGATTGGCCTTTCCCTCCAAGGAAGATACCACCAGACAACAACAATTTTAACACTAATGTCTTCCTTTTGATTACATTAGATTTGCAAATTAAACAGATTAATAGTAGTGTTCTGTGTTCCTCTCAGCTCTTCTGTTTAATACTCTTATCTGACAAAGTGTAAATAGAAGACATAATTAATTACTCATTACTTGCATGTCAAGTTGCATAAAAAATTACATCCCCAGGAGGCCTATTATTACATATCTGACTGTTCAGTGAAATTAGTTTTGCAAAGAAAAAGCATACCTTAAGGTAAGGGTTTTGTTTGTTTTTCTTTTTATTTAATTTATTAGAGTATCTGCAAAAAAATTGTGGAAGAACAACATTAACTCTTAATACACAATTAAAGAGATTAATTTATTTGCCCAAGGATATGTTATTTTTCCTTTTTTTATTTTTTAGTTTGTCCATGAGATATTAAACTTTGCTAATGAAAGTTATAAGCTAATGATGCTTCTACAAAAGGAAGACCCCAGAATATGCCTATTGTCTCTTTAGTATATATCCCACAGAGAAAGTTATTAGTTAAGCAGGCTATGCCATACCCCCTCCTCTGTAAATTGTCTCAACCTTGAGCTGGGAAGTGTACCGCCATGACTGAAAAAAATAGAATAATTTTCCAGCCATTTCTTGTCTTATCTGTCTAGAGTTGATCTGAATGAAATGAGGTCTCTGCTTCAACTGGAGAGCTCAGCATTTCATATTTAGCTCTCAATCTGTTTCATGATAATTTCTGAAGGAACAGACTGCTTATGACAAAATGTGCTGTACTATTATTAAAGGCATACTGCCTTTATAGAGTTCCATCACTTGAAACAAAGTGCTGGCTGGGAAGAATTCTTGAATGTGCATATCTTCTGAGGTTTTTTAACAGCTATTAAATAAAATATAGTATGTAACTCAGGTAAGAGAAAACCAAGTACCTGATTAAAAACAAAACAGAACAAAAAGGTCGTAGCATTGTCAATAGAGCAAAGCAGCATAAAGCAAAGATTACCTGCCTGCAATCACTTAGTCACTTCACCTCTCTGTACAAATGACAATCATAATCACCTCTACCTCGCGGGATTACTGTGAGGTCTAAATGAGCTAATCTGTGAAAGCACTTTGTAAACTGTAAAGCACAATTTAAATATATATTATCTTATTAAAAATGTCTGCATCACCTGTTTCATTGACTCTGGGACAGAGATGTTTTCTTTTCCACATTTATGTGTATCTGTGCATGTGTGTAGTGTGTTTCGTGGAAGCCTATAATTAACACGGTAGTACTTTCTTTTTCTTTTTCTTTTTATAAACTAAAGTTTGCCATACCCAAGTGCACTTTCTGTCACCTGAAGTCACAGCTTAATTATGTGTCTGGAATGACTTAATATATAAAAGTCATAAAAATTTCTGTCTAATGGCAACTATTTTTATGTTAGCCCCGTCTTTTATATACTGACCAGATCATTCTCATTAAAAATTGTTGTTTATCTAATTTCATACCCATACCACCCAGCATTCTGTTTGTACGGTGTTTTATGTCTATGATCACCAATCATCTTTCATGTTATATTTGAGCATAATTTATTCTTTCTATGAACATTTATAGAGCATCAATTGTGTGCCAAATACTGTGCTAATCATTCAGTGTCTCCTTGGATTTCACTTATCTGTAGGTAAAAGTGATTACATATTTATAATAATAACTCCAATTACAGTGCAGTTGGCTCAACCAGTACACACCCAATATCAGCCTTTTTCCTATGAAGAGCCCTCGCAGGTGTTGCTCAGTGCTCAGTGGGGCTTTGCTGTGGAACCCTAGTTCTCTGCCCTTCCAGCCTCGAAGTTTTCCTGTTAGACATCTGCCCTGCTCGACCAGGTGCTACCACTGCCAACCCCAGCACCTTCCTTGATGTACCCAAAATCTTCCCATGCCTTGAAAACTAAGCCTTTCTTAGTATGTCAAGCTGTTGCTTTGGGGTTTTCTTTGTTAGTTTGGTTTTCCCATTGCAGTTTGTCAGCTGTGGGCCGATAGGTTTCTGGAATTTCAGTGTCACTAATTATTCAGGTATGTGTACCTATTCAGGTATGTGTACCAGAATAATTGTGTGTGAAGGTGTGTGAAGTCCATTTAGGCACAAGCTGGGATCTCCACTCCCGACCCCATCACATTAAAAATAGCAAAAATTACTTATCTAATTTTATCTTCCTCTCATTTGCCTTGTCCATCTTCTAGTTGAGTTGAATAAACTAGTGGACAGTGAAATAATCAAATGCAAGATAGCATACAGGAAGATGAAAAACATAAATATAATCTAATTTTTTAAAGCCTGTGTTAAATTTCTTCTGTTTGTAAATGTTTTGACATCTTAATTGAATATGAAAATAGATACAACGTAAAAAGTTTATTTTTGTTTGATACTGTGCTCCATGTATTTATTTCTAATTTCCACAGTGGATGGAATATTAGAAATTATTGAAAGTCCTAATTATCTCAAACATTTGCATTTTACGTTAAATGTCCTAAATAAGCAACCATTTAATATGAATTTAAAATTAAAATTTAAAGGCAGGACGCGGTGATCCATGTCTATAATCTCAGCACTTTGGGAGGCCAAGGCGGGAGGATCACTTAAGTCCAGGAGTTCCAGAATAGTTTGGGCAATATGGCGAGACCCCTATCTCTACAAAAAATTTCAAAATTACCTGGGCATGGTGGCTCGCACCTGTAGTTCCAGCTACTTCAGAGGCTGAGATGGGAGAATCGCTTGAGCACGGGAAGTCGGGGTTGCAGTGAACATGATTGTGCCAGTGCACTCCAGACAAGATGAAAGAGCAAGACCCTGTCTCAAAAATAAATATATATATATTTTTTGAGACGGAGTCTGGAGTCTCGCTCTGTCGCCCAGGCTGGAATACAGTGGCGCCATCTCCGCTTACTGCAAGCTCCGCCTCCCGGGTTCGCGCCATTCTCCTGCCTCAGACCACAGGCGCCTGCCACCACGCCCAACTAAATTTTTGTATTTTTTAGTAGAGACGGGGTTTCACCGTGTAAGCCAGGATGGTCTCGATCTCCTGACCTCGTGATCCGCCCGCCTCGGCCTCCCAAAGTGCTGGGATTACAGGCGTGAGCCACCGCGCCCGGCCATAAATAAACAATCTTTTAAAGAAAAGTTTCATTCTTTATAGAAACATATCCTACGTTGAAGGAGAGTTTTAATGTGAGTCTATATAATCATTGTCAGGTTCTAACTAAAAAGAAGGCAAATATAAAAACCGGGCTTTGTGACTTGAAGAACACAAGAAATAATAATGAGAACTATGCACCATTTCACAATTCTCACACTTGAACATTGTTAATGTTGAAGCCCCAGGATTATGGAAACATTGGAAATATGCCACACTGTGATCACATTCATTTTTAGAATTAATAGTAGGTATCATCCAAATGGTTCTAAAATACATTTTTTAAGTGTGAAATGTCTTTCACAAATATGGCCATTACTTCTCAGAGCACTCTTTTGCAAATAAATAATTCTGGATAGCCAAATTCTACTAGACCTCCCTATACAGAAATCTCATAAAACTCAGATAAATGCAAATAAGTCAATGAAAAGAATAGCTCTCTTTCTCCTAACTCAGCCACTTAAGACTAATATTGCCTCTATTAAAGAGATGAAAGCAGATGTGGTATACATTATTGATATTGCTCCATGTTGAAAGTTAAAACTTTTATATATGTTCTCTCAGATTATATAAAACTCATATAAAATTTACTTAATGAAGTTTTCAAAATAGTATATGGGAAAAAGGGTAAGTTTGTGATTTCGTGGCTGTTTTCATATGCTGATCTGAATTCAATATCGTCTCTCTCTTTTCACAAACCATCTGGGAGATTGACAAGTTGCATCTCACCAGATGGCCTACCATACCAACCTCACACTTCCATGGCACCATCCCTCCACGATAAATCCTGAAATGCCTTAATACAATGTTCCTGCTCGGGAAGAACTCCACAGTTCATGCCTTACGAACCAGTTCATCGTCGCCCACTTCATTTCCCAAGGTTGAAATGGGATATGATTTCCACTGGGTGCTAAATTATTCTATGGCTCAGAGGAATTAAGTGATTCCAGCTGAATACACCACCAAGCTCCTATCATCCTATCTTTCTACAATCTCTTTTCTTATTCTCTGTTTCCCTTACTACTCCCTGGCCTATTCTTTTATAACTTACACTGTACAGAGAGATTCCATTCTTTTTTCCTCTCCTTTTCCATATACATAAATCACTGGAATGTATACTTTAAAGTGTCAGAAAGCAACGACAGTTTTGAGCTGTTGTTCATGTCTTCCTGAACCTAGCATGCAGATAGTTGATACTATACAATACAAAACCGAATTGTCTGTGTCAATTATTTTATAGTATCACTACATATTTAAAAGATACTATAAAGACACATGCACACGTGTGTTTATTGTGGCACTGCTCACAATAGCAAAGACTTGGAACCAACCTAAATGCCCATCAATGATAGACTGGATGAAGAAAATGTGGCACATATGCACCATGGTATACTATGCAGCCATAAAAAAGTATGAATTCATGTCCTTTGAAGGGACATGGATGAAGCTGGAAACCATCATTCTCAACAAACTGACACAAGAACAGAAAACCAAACACCACATGTTCGCACTCATAAGTGGGAGTGGAACAATGAGAACATATGGACACAAGGAGGGAAACATCACACACCGGGGCCTGTCGAGGGGTGGGGGGTTAGCATTATGAGAAATACCTAATGTTGATGATGGGTTGATGGATGCAGCAAACCACCATGGCACGTTTATACCTATGTAACAAACCTGCATGTTCTGCACATGTATCCCAGAACTTAAAGTATAATAATAATAATAAAAGATACTGTCTGGGAAGAGATTCTTAAGACCACTCATTCTTCCTTTTGCCTTTACAAATGTCAGAGAGGCACTAAAGAACAAACTGTGAAGGAAAAAGACCTGAAAAAATACCTTTTTTCCCCTAGCTTACAGATCAAATCTGACCTCAATATCTTCCCCCACTCCCTCCCCTACTTTTCCCCTCTGAGCCTCTCTCATAAGTTTTATAAATTCTTCCAGTCATTTAGTGTTCAAGAAGAGAGAGTCCAAATCAGAAACTTTGATTAATATGATAGGTCTCATTTCTCTGGTGCCTTGATCATCTTTCTTTAAATACAGTGAATTTTAGCTTCCAAGTTATTTTTTCTTCTCTTTCTTGACTTTTAGACTTTACTGTGTCTGTATTCTCTGACAAACATATAAACTGCTTATATCTTCACCCTCATGTTTTGCATATCAAATCCAACTATCTGCTAAATTTTTCTTTTCATTTAGCAGTAACTGACTACTATAAATATACTATCACTGTAAGAACAAACCATGCCATAGAGAAGTTTGCCTCCAGGAACTTTATTTCAAATCTTTTTACTTAAGTTTTCAAAATGCTACTTTATATGTTATTTTATTTCTCCCATTGCATCCCCAGGTTGGGTCAGATGACAGTATACCTGCATCATCTTTATATGTGGATATCAGTTTCCATTTCCTATTCTCCCACATGCAGAGCTGCAGGAAGTTGTCTGCAGCTTGTTGGGCACATAAAGATCTTTATGGAACAGGCTCTGCACAATCCAACATAATATTGACCTCAGAGGAGTTTGGTGCTTTCCTTGGGTGTGACTTTGTCGACTAGAAGATTAGCCAGTGTTTCTCAAGAATACTGAATGGTCTATTTGGTGTAGATAAAAAGAGAAATTGTGATGATTAATGAAAGAGGAATTTTTGATATGGAAAGAATAAGATTATTTCTGTCATGAGGATAGGGAGACCAACAGCTAACTCAGTTAGTTAAAGGATAATGGAATAGAGTAACATGAAAATCTGTCATCTTACTTCCCTGCTTAAAACATACAAATAGATTTTCATGGTTCTTCAGATAATGCCCACACTTCTTCAGGGGTTTAAAGTCTTTCATGATCTGATTTATTATCACTTTGTTAGTGTCATCTCTTGTCAATTCCTCACCTTTTTATGCTGTAATCTTTCTGAATTTTTCTCTGTTCCTCACACTTGATACTCGTGCTCACCTTCCTCTAATCCTTTGCATATACCATTCTCTCTGCCTGGAAAATTCCTAACTCTACACTCTCCCCTTAACCCAACAAGTGGCTCCTCATCCTCCAGGTCTCAGCTAAGATGATACTCTATTCACAAATGCATTCCTGACCTCCTCTCCTTTAAAACTGCGAGGAGTACTTCAGTTTTTTCCTCCTCCCCAGAAACCTTCCACACTTCATCCTTAATTGGCTATCGGGAAAAGTCCTGTTTATTTATCAAGACACAACTTAAAACAATTTTCTATTCTTTGAAACCATCCCAGCCTCATTCAAGTGTAGTTGATTCTTTTCCTTCTTAATACATCACTATAACTTGAAGATATGTCTATTATTGATTAAATTACACTGCTATGACAAGATTTCCCTGTATATTTATATTCCCAACCAGGCAATAAATATGATCTCCTTAAAGAAAGAGACTGTCTTATATTCACTATTAGCATTTTACCCCCAAATATACTCTTTCCTCACCTGCTCATCTTACAGATGTAATTAATTTTTAGTTACCTATCTGTTACTCTGTAAGCCTTCTAAGGGAGGGACCATGTTTAATTCACCACTCTTTACCTACCACGTTTCACAAAGCTTGGCACATACAGACACTCAGATAGTTTTAGAATGAATGTATTAGCTTGTATTTGTATACAAAAGATAAATTTTTCTGCAAGTATTAACAAAAAAGGACTGAACCAGAGACTCTTAGTAGTTTTCTGTAGCCTTTACTAATGTTGATAATATATGATAAATTGGAGGTCATAGAAAATTCATCTGGTCTATTTAGTTATAATTCATTTGCATGGCCCCATGCAGGGCAGAGATCTAGAAAAAATAACCCTTATGAAAAGTTATGACAAATAAATCAGATGAGAATACCAGATTATACAATTTACCTATGGCCCTAAACATAGTCTAATATACTTAAAAGACAGACATACTTAATATCATCTGCATACATTTTTTTTCAACAAGCATTATTTATAGATCAAATATGCTAGGCTCTGCTGATAGGAAAAATAATGCATCCCAAAAGATGACCATACCCTAACCCTAACCGTAACTGTGGAAGCTGTAAATGTGTTTTCTTCTATGACAAAAGAGACTTTGCTGATCGGATTAAGATTAAGGACCTTACAACAGCAAGATTATTCTGGAATTTCTAGCTGGGCTCTCCAATCACCTAGTTCCTTAAAACTAGAAGAGGAAGGTAAAACTAGGTCAGGGAAACGGCCACAGAGAGACTCACCCTACCATTGCTGGCTTGGAAGATGCAGGAGAAAGGTCATAAGCCAAGGTATGCAGGCAGTGGAAGGTCATAAGCCAAGGTATGCAGGCAGTCTCTAGAATCTGGGAACAGTCCTCAGGTGACTACCAGCAAGGAAATGGCGACCTCAATCCTTGTAACAGGAAGAAACTAAATTCTGCCAACAACAGTGAAAGAGTTAAAAAAAAAAATTACAGGCCGGGCACGGTGGCTCACGCCTGTAATCCCAGCACTTTGGGAGGCTGAGGCGGGCGGATCACGAGGTCAGGAGACCGAGACCATCCTGGCTAACACAGTGAAACCCCGTCTCTACTAAAAACACAGTGAAACCCCGTCTCTACTAAAAACACTGTGAAACCCCGTCTCTACTAAAAATACAAAAAAATTAACCGGGCGTGGTGGCGGGCGCCCGTAGTCCCAGATACTCGGGAGGCTGACGCAGGAGAATGACGTAACCCCGGGGGGCGGAGCCTGCCGTGAGCCGAGCTCGCGCCACTGCATTCCAGCCTGAGCGACAGCGAGACTCCGTCTCAAAAAAAAAAAAAAAAAAAAAATTATAGAGCCCCTAGAAAGGAACACAACTCTTCTTCTGACACCTTGATTTTAGCCCAGTGAGACCCATGCCAGACTTCTGACCTATAGAATTGTAGGATAATACATCTGTTTCAAGTCATTATATTTGTATAAATTTGTTGGAGCAGCAGTAGAAAACTAATGCAGCACTGGGCTAAATGCTTGGGAGAGAACAATAAAGAGCTATTCTTAATTAATGTCTCTTTTTTATGGCATTTTTAAAGACCATAGAATAGTCTGACCTGCAAAACAGATTTATGGAACAAGTAATACCAATACAGTATAATAAAACTTATAGTAGATGTATATAAGTTTTATACTTCAAGAAATAGTGATGGAATTAAGGAAGGTGTTAAATCTATTTGGAGTGGGATCAGGGAAAATTTCAGAGAACAAACCATTTTAAGATGGGTCCTTAAGTAATAAATACTAGTTTTCCAATTGGCTAGATGGGGGTACGATTTAGTACCATGTTAAGCTAAGAAGGAATGCAATTGGAGATGGTTGAGTGATAGAAGAATGAGTGACATGAGGACTTCTTTGTCCCACAAAATGTATTTGGATGTATAATATGGAATAATTTGCATCTAGAAAGTTTGCTCCAGCTGCAAATGGAGAATGGAAGAGGGGCAACACTGTATGCAGAGATGGCTACCATAGGCTGAGTAAGAAAGGATGAGGTCTCTGTTTTATAATAGCCCCCATTTATTGGAACTTGGCTATGTGTCAGCAACTATAACAACACTTTACATATATAATTCCATTTAGTCTCTGTTAGTTAGCTCTGCAAAGCAGATGCCATTCCATCTCACAAATTAAGAAACCAAAGTTTACACAAATGTGCCCTTAAAAAAGAAATACCCCACAAAAAGCTAACAAAAGTAGGATTCAAACCCAGTTGTTAATCACATTAAAGCCTGTGCTTTAATTCACTCTACCATGGCAGGAACAGGGAATCAATATAAGAAGACAGAAAGAGAGAGATTTAATAGGTAAAATTAACTAAGCTTATTATTGATTACACGTAGGACAAGGGAAAGAGAGGAATTGTAGCTTACTGACAGTTTTTGGATTTGAGTTCTAGGGGAAAGGAGTTCCAGCTAAGATAGGGACCAAAGTAGAAGACACTTTCTGAGTCAGGAATAAAAGTTAAGCTTCGGATGAATTTAAGGTGTGTATTGGATAGCCAGGTAGAGATGCCCAGAAGCCAGTCTGGAATTTAGAACTGGGACATGGGCTGAAGAGAAGGATTTGAAAATCATCTACCTGTAGGTAACTTTCATGGTCTGGAACCCTTCATATATAAATGTTGGAGAAATCTCCTGTTTCTAATGAATAGTGAGAGAATCTATCCTTATCTGTGCTCTGAAAGAAACTTTCATCTGAGACTCCCTGAAAAGATGGCTCAGCCTAACACCAACGCTGACTACCAGACTGGGGGTGCTGGCAAAATGGCAAACTGAGAGTGCCAAGGGCTTTGTCTGTGTCCTGCTTGATGAGGTCAGAACCTTGTTCCCGTGGAAGACCTACTATGTCATACAGCTCTGCTGCATTAACAGCCAGTCTGAAAGTAAATACTTTGCTTTAGACACTGTTTTTAACTGCTTAATGAGCATACTGACTTCCCACCCTACCCCCCAATTAGCTGCATATCAATCAGTCAATTAGCAGATAGACAGCTCAGCCAAGGAACAGTGAAGGCTGGTGTTGCAACTGATTGTTAAATCTGTCTTGAATTTGCTATTGGAAAATGAGAGAAGTTTAGGGCAAATACTGCTCCCTGTACCCCTGACTGAAATCTTCTAGACAAAATAATTGCTATCAAATATTCTGATAACAGGAATTCTTGAAACTGCCTGGTTACTTTACTAGAGAGGGAAGCAGCCACTAACTGCAAAAGACTACCTCTGTTGTACCAGACGCACAAGAAGAGATTTTCACCATTGCAGAGCTATTTATACACAGCCAACTTCTGTCCTCAGTTCACATATACACACAACTCCCATTGATATCAGTGGAAGCTGTGGACATGTGGCTGAGAACAGAATTTGGCCCACTGAGCTGCAAGGCTTGGCATTCTTTTGCTCACTATGACAACTTCAGAACTGGATCTCTTAGCACATGTGCTTTTAGAAGAAGAGTTCTTGATTTATTTTCTTTTTTTTTCCTCCCCTCTTTATCTTGGCCTTGAAAAACAAAATGGAAACTTGAGAAACTACTGGCAGCAATGGGTTTTTCTTGCATAGAATCAACTGTATGGGGGACTTGGAGAAACAGAGACCATACAAGTTTTTGGATTCAAAAACTTGACAAAATAGTTTTCTGTAAGTGTGCTGCCGTTCCCAGGATGCCGACTAACAGCTTGGCTTCACAGTCGTCCTTGAAATAAAAGCAAAAGATGCCATGAAACAACTTTTACACACGTAAAATTATCAAGTCCAATATTTAATTTACAGATGACATATTCTAGAGAATATTTGAAACCTGTCATTAATATGTACTTTTATTCTTCTTATAGGAATTGCTCTTTCTCTAGTTTAAGTGATTTTAGTGGGGCTGTCAGCAAGACTCCTGCCTCCCTGTAAGTGTACATGTCAGGCTAGGCAATCAGTGTATCCAGTCCTCTTGAAAACAAAAGGCCTATTAACCAAGGAGAGACAACCAGCATACGATATTTCAAAGATTATATGGAACAGGGAAACAGGCTCTCCTTCTGAGGTCAGGAGATTAAAGGATACAAAGTCTTTTAGCTTTGGGGGCCAGTTTTGTACCACTTGGAGAAAAACGGCAGGTAATGAAGCCAACAGGGAGGAAAGTAAAGAAGGTAGAGGAGAAAACATTTTTATAATATTTAAATCCCTGGATCTAGCCATGCCTTACTGAATTTTTCCACTATGAACAAAAAATTAATCCCTTTATTCTTAAACTGGTTGGAGTTGAATCTCTAATAACTGGTAACCTATAGGGATTTAACAAAAAACATTGCTCCTTCATTCACTCTAGAGATTTTCTCTGCCAAAATGTATTTTTTTATTGCGTGCAAACACTCAGATTTCACCATCTTTGTATATACTGAAACTTTCCTAAATAAATAACCTCAGGAAAAACATGCGATTTGCAATAACTGTGGATGCTCTTCACACCAAGAAGATAGGCAGGAAGATTATACTAGACAATGCAAACACATAATGTCTCCATGTCTCTGCTCTGTTGGGAAAGAGGAAGCCAGTGGAGGACCCTCTTTGTGGATGCACTTTGAGGAAGCACCTCATTATCTTGACTCTTGGCTGTTGCCCAATGTGGTGCCCTGATGGAGTCTGCGCCCAGCATGTAGCTCTGGTAATGGTAGCTCTGGTAATGGATCCAGTGACAGGCAGACTGTGTTACAAGGTGCATTACACTTGACCAGCCATCATTACAGCGGTTCTGCCCAAATTATTTGATTGACATTTTTAGAGAAAGTCAGGAACTGTTCATAATTGGTAGCCAGGAAGCCACTATTTTCAAATAAGTGAATACCAAGAATGAAAGTGTAAAGGAACAGACTTAAAGAAATGGGAAGGTTTTCAGCCAGGCGCGGTGGCTCAAGCCTGTAACCCCAGTACTTTGGGAGGCCGAGGTGGGCGGATCACGAGGTCAGGAGATCTAGACCATCCTGGCTAACACAGTGAAACCCCGTCTCTACTAAAAAATACAAAGAATTAGCCGGGTGTGGTGGCAGGCGCCTGTAGTCCCAGCTACTCGGGAGGCTGAGGCAGGAGAATGGTGTGAACTCGGGAGGCGAGCTTGCAGTGAGCCGGGATCACACCACTGCACTCCAGCCTGGGCGACAGAGCAAGACTCTGTCTCAAAAAAAAAAAAAAAGAAATGGGAAAGTTCTAGGGAAATGGGTCTTCTGCCATTGTGAAATTTGGATTTCACAATTCAGGATGTGTGGGCCATCCTAAAATTAGGAGAATGTGATTCAGCCTTGATACACATGAATTGGAAGAATAGCTTACATAAACAGCCTTAGTTACATCTATTTGGCATAGCAATGAATCTATGCAAAACCTTAACAGGTTATTGTACAGTACATTCCCATCAATTACCCAGAAAATATATGTCTTATATGTCAATATATCATGCAGTAGATTCCCATTAATCATCCAGAAAATATGTCTTAGCAATAAGTTATCTACTGCCTGAGGAATTTAATTTAATTGTTGAAGAAATTGTTTGCCTTCAGCAGGGACTGATTTCTTGCATCATTATCAGTGAGTGTTTCCTCACATGTAATAACTGATTTTCCAGACATTCATCTTATAACTCCCATTTATGTGCAGGTTACAATATCCATTAGACATAGAAGTCCCCCTTACCACACATGAAAACACATACACCCACCTACCCACTCATCTACCCCACCCTACCCACCACACACACGTAAGAGGACTTCAAAAAGTTCAAGGACAAATGGAATTAAAGATAAAAATTAAAAAGATGAACTTGTTTTTCAACATGTCATCAAGTTCAAGACACTTATTGTAAGTTACGATATCAGCCATTTAGTCTGTCCCTAAAGAACTGAGGCTCCTAAGAATTTAACCATGTTGATGCAGTTTTTTTTTTTACATTATTAAGTGAGGAACAATGGATACCCTTTACAGATTTTTTTAACATTAAGAAACAAAAAGAAGTCAGAATGAGCCAAATCAGGACGATAAGTTGAATGTCTAATGAATTCCCACTGATATTCTCACAATATTGCCCTTGTTTGATGAGAGGCATGAGCAGAAGCATTGTTGTGGTGGAGAAGCATTTTCATGATGAAGCTTTCCTGGGCATTTTTCCTCAAAGGCTTTGGTTAACTCTCAAAACACTCATAATAGGCAGATGCTATTGTTCTTTGGCCATCCGGTATGTCAACAAGCAACATGCTCTGAGCATTCCAAAAAATTGTTGCCATGACCATTGCCTTTGACTAGTCCACTTTTGCTTTGATTGTACCATTTCCACCTCTTGGTAGCCATTACTTTGATTCTGCTTTGTTTTCAGGATCATACTAGTAAAGCCATGTTTCATCTCCGGTTACAATTCTTCAAAGGAATGCTTCAGGGTCTTGATCCCACTCGTTTCCATAAAAGCTATGCTCTTGTCTGCAGCTGATCTGGGCACGTTGGTTTTGGCATCCATCAAGTGGAAAGTTTGTTCAATTTTTTTCAGTCAGAGCTGTGTAAGCTGAGCAAACGAAGATGTCTATGGTGTTGGCTATTGTTTGTGCTGTTAACTGCTGGTCCTCCTCAAATAGGGCACTAAATTTTTTTTTAAAAAAGGGCATTAACAAGATTAAATTTTTCTACACAAATTGATGTAGATGGTCTGCCACCATGGGCTGCATCTTAAACATTGTCTCATTCCTTCTTAAAATGAGTCATCCATTTGTAAACTGATTTCTTTGTGGCATTGTCCCCATAAACTTTTTATAAAGCATCAATGATTTCACCATTCTTCCACTGAAGCTTCACCATAAATGTGATGTTTGTTCTTGCCTTAATTTTAGCAGAATTCATGTTGCTTTCACAGGGGGTCTTTTCAAATGGATGCCTTATCTTTCTTAGTGCTTCAAACTAGATTGTATTTATACACATTATAATAAGTTAGTAAGAGTTTATTTTGGTGCAAAAATTTTTTGAAATCCATCTATAGTTTTCTCATAAATGCATTTTCCATGAACTTTTCAAAGACCTATTTTCCATCATAAATCTAAAAAATGTTAAGATTTAAGTAGCTTCACTCATCTAAGAGAATCACTAAGCATTTATTTGACTGCTTTTTTTTCTTCTACTTTAAGGTGTGCATTTGTTTCTTACTGCATGTAATAAAAGGACCCATATAAAAAAGGTTTGTTATATGGTATAATAAGCACCGTATATACATGGTCTTTCTGGATACTCACAACAGCCTTGTGAGACAAAGACAACCCCGTTTTACAAATGACAAAAACAAGGCTTAGGGCTATGAAATAACCAAGCAAATGAGTTTGATTCCAAAGCTCATTCTAATAACCACTAAGTAAATGTCAGTGCATTGTTGTATATTTTTACCGTATTTTATAAAAGGTCCCTAAAGACCCAAATCCTCTGTGCATTTAGTTACAAGCACCATTCTGCATTTCCCCCCAATACATTTTCCCCTGGTTTATACCTATCTTCTTTGTTCTATTATTTTTGAAATTTTGAGTAGTAAAGGAATTTGGGAGAGGGAGGATGAAGAGAGAGAGAAAGGAAGACAGAATCACACCGATTAAGATGAACTTAGAAAGTAAGACCACTACGGCTCACATTGGTGGCATTTCCCTATGTGTCTTTGCAATGCTCTTATCTGACACAGGTCTCTTAAAGGTTCGGATGAATATCTGTTCCTCAGTTATTGCTCTTTTACTCCCCAAAATCTTCCCCTACAAAGGACTAAAAATAATGATCAGAAATGACCTTTCCCTCCTTAGTCCCAGGTTTGTTTGGGATTTCATGTAATAAACTAGAGCATGGGCGTCCTCTTCCACTGATTGCCATGTTCATTTCATGGCCTTAGTCAGGTGCCTTGGCTGCAAATTTTCCCTCTCTGCACTGAAAAACCCAGTTTTGCTGGGCAATTTTAGTTCCCACTATGAAGAAAACCCTTCCAGCATGTAAATGCAATGCTTGGTGAGGCCTTTCCTGAAAAGCAGTGTTGCCTTCACACACAAGATGAGACGTGGAGATTAACTTTAATATCTAATCTGTTGCAGAGGTGAAACTAAATTCTATTTCTTTCTCCTCATCTGAAATGAAAAGGAAATGCTTGAAATTTTGCCCCCCAAAATAGAGCATTTTAATCAAACCATTTTAATGTGATATTCCTGTGTCTTCATTAAGTTTCCAGACAGTTTTAATGTTTATTGAACTAAATTGATAGGGTTAAACATCTTTGTAAGTATAAACTAAAGTTTTTATGGCTATTTCTATTATTGTATAAAAGAAAAATAACAAAAAAGTATCTATTCGTTTGAGGAGGTAGCTGGTATTTGCTAGCAAAGGAGAACAGCCATATAATTAACTGTGTCAAAATGTTTTCTTTGTTCACAGTTAATCTAACTGCAGCTGCTAGGAGGCAGAATGCATAAATATGACTGTGTACTTTTAATTACAGAAAATGACAGGCGTAAGTTGTGACTGGAGCGTTGCCTGAGATTGTTGTGGGCAAAAATGTTGCTCAGAGACTCATTGAATTAATAAGTAGCCTTTTGTTTTTTGGTGTCCAAATTGTATAGATGTTACTAGCAACTAAAATAAAATAAAATTTCAGAATTTTAATCAGCCAAAGAAAATTTAAATATAATCCTGCAACATATTTAGAGAAATTGTGGCACATAATAACCATTTGATATTGAACATTATATACAATAATACTTCATACATGTGATTTTTGTCTTGGAGCAAGAAATGCTCTACATAAGTGAATTTTCCAGAGATACCTTTAAGAATTAAATTATTTCTCCCAATTTTCCTCTCCATTCTGTGCAAAGAAGTCACTCCCAATTCTAATTTTTTTCCCTAGGTGCTCTAATAATAATGAAGACAAAATATCTCATATTTGCTGAATTTTCTGTTTTGATAACACGTAGTAATGCCTGTAAATGGAGGGGTGGGTAGCTCTGAGTCCTGGGTTTCATTCCCCTCTAGGTGTTGATACTTATGAGATAGTACGAAAGAGAAATGGAGCAGCACTTCATTATTTGGGACATTGTTCTCTTCTTCTTCCCTTTTTCTCTTCTACCTTTAATGGCTGAATAGTATAGCAGAATGTTCATTGGGCTTTCCATCAAACATATTTTATATTCATTGTAACTCTGAGCAGAGAACTTAACCTTTCTGAAAATCAGTTCATTTCTTTATAGGGATGAAATAGGATCATCAATGTTTAAATTTTAAATATAGTGATTGCTCAGAAATGTTATTCCTTTTCTTTTTTATTTTTCTCCTCTATAACTATTTTTTAATCACCTTTTTATTATACATCTTTTCTCCTTTCTGTGCTATGGTAGACAGGTAGGGGGTGTGGTATTGGCTAGGGAGGCTTAAGGGGTCACGGTCAATGCTGTAGATAATTGCTGTTTTCAGCTGCCTTGTTGCCTTCGTTCTATTGTCTATCCCTGCACGCAGCCACTGTGGGGGTGGCTGTCACCTTGGTGACAGCAGTTTTGTGCCATGCATGTGGTGTGAACACTGGCTTAGAGCAGGGTATAAACAGGTCCTGCTGCCTCAAGTAATTCGGTGTAATCAGACAGACTACTGCCTTTGTTCTCTTAGCAGCTCTGCTGCTGAAATACACTAATAATAGAACATGTTAGTTGAAATTATGCCTCTCCATCTCTAATTACTGCATGCCAAAGTATTCTGACTGCTACTGTCATTTCCCAGCAACTGATGGCTGCAGGTGATTGTTTCAGATTGTGCTCAAGGGACTTCTTCCACTCATTCTACTCATTCTCCCTTTGCCCCACTACGTCATGTGTTCAATAACTTGACTGATTCATTTCAGTATGCTGAATGGTTTGGATGAAATAGAAATGAACTTTAAGAAAATATTTTCAAATCAGCAGATGTTCATCGTGGGTTTTCTCTGTGTAAAGGAAAGTGGAACAGTCATAGAAATTGTTTAGTTATATCCAGAATCTACAATGAACTCAAACAAATTTACAAGAAAAAAACAAACAACCCCATCAAAAAGTGGGCAAAGGACATGAGCAGACACTTCTCAAAAGAAGACATTTATGCAGCCAAAAAACACATGAAAAAATGCTCACCATCACTGGCCATCAGAGAAATGCAAATCAAAACCACAATGAGATACCATCTCACACCAGTTAGAATGGCAATCATTAAAAAGTCAGGAAACAACAGGTGCTGGAGAGGATGTGGAGAAATAGGAACACTTTTACACTGTTGGTGGGACTGTAAACTAGTTCAACCATTGTGGAAGTCAGTGTGGTGATTCCTCAGGGATCTAGAACTAGAAATACCATTTGATCCAGCCATCCCATTACTGGGTATATACCCAAAGGACTATAAATCATGCTGCTATAAAGACACATGCACACGTATGTTTATTGCGGCACTATTCACAATAGCAAAGACTTGGAACCAACTCAAATGTCCAACAACGATAGACTGGATTAAGAAAATGTGGCACATATACACCATGGAATACTATGCAGCCATAAAAAATGATGAGTTCATGTCCTTTGTAGGGACATGGATGAAATTGGAAATCATCATTCTCAGTAAACTATCGCAAGGACAAAAAACCAAACACTGCATGTTCTCATAGGTGGGAATTGACCAATGAGAACACATGGACACAGGAAGGAGAACATCACACTCTGGGGCCTGTCATGGGGTGGGGGGAGGGGGGAGGGATAGCATTAGGAGATACACCTAATGCTAAATGACGAGTTAATGGGTGCAGCACACCAACATGGCACATGTATACATATGTAACTAACCTGCACATTGTGCACATGTACCCTAAAACTTAAAGTATGATAATAAAAAAGATGATCTATGCATTCCTGAGCCTAATTTTCCTGATTTTGATGAAGACAACTATTCAATTCCAACCCTACTCCTACCTAACTCCCCCACGTCTCTATGCATTTCAGGCAGACCTTCAACCACGACCTGATATTCTTCCTGCTGCAGACAGCCAGCTCTGTTCAGTCAGGCTTTGGATCCTGGAGACTCTCTAATCTAGTTTCTAAGTTTTACAGATGAAGAAATTCTGTGTTACATGAAGTGTCCAAGATCTCACAGTAGCTTAAGCAAAGATAGAAGACAAACCCAGCATTCCCAACTGTTGATATTGTATGCTGTGTGCCTCACTTCATTGTATGTTTTACCCGTTATTTAATGTAACAGATGTTGCTGATAAAATGTGAACAGAAGTTGTCAGTGGCAGGTACAAATCCCAGGCCAACATCGAAAGTTTGTCACTGTCAGAACTTCTGTTCAGTTTTAGTTACATCTGCTAAGGATTCTAAGCACAGTGTACATGAACCTTCCAAAAGATCCTTGGCATTTTTACATCACTTTTGTTTCCTCCTGCTTTTTATATTTTATGGAATGAGTCCAAAATGATCAAGGCATGTACAGTTTACATAATTGTGCACTCAAACTTGAATTTTACATGCATCCAGAATTTGGTCTAATTCTGTAAAATAAAACCTCAGTTGGAACTGGGCTATGCTGAAAAGCAAGTTTGATATAAATGACATTCAAGATCACCTTGTATTTTCCAGATGATCAGACCTGCTGTTTCTAAAAGAGTACCTCACTTTGTAGACCACTAAATGCAAATTGTATTTTAAACTATAGATTTGGGGGAGGAGGGGTAATTAAGAGTTATAGTAATATTGATTCTTACCCATGTATGAGTTCAGATGATATTCCCATTTATTCAGACATTCTTTTATATCTTTCATTATTGTTTTATTTATTTTAATGCCCTTATTAGATTCATTTTCAGATATTATAAAGGTTTGTTTACTCTTGTGCATTGGTCTACTTTTCTTTCTCTTTCCTTTTTTTTTTTTTTTTTTTTTTTGAGATGGAGTCTCACTCTGTCAGCAGGGCTGGAGTGCAGTGGCATGATCTCCTGGGATCAAGTGATTCTCCTACCTTGGCCTCCCAAGTAGCTGGAACTACAGGCACCCACCACCATGCCCAGCTAATTTATTTATTTATTTATTTATTTATTTATTTATTTATTTATTTAGTATTTTTAGTAGAGACGGAGTTTCACCATATTGGCCAGGCTGGTCTTAAACAAACTCTTGTGTGCGGATCAAGTGATCCACCTGCCTGGGCCTCCCAAAGTGCTGGAATTACAGGCAAGAGCCACCGCACCAGGCCATTGGATCTACTTTTCTGTCATGTTTTTCAAGTTTGTTTTTGTTGACTTACTAAAGAAAAATTGGTTTTTTAATGTTAATTCTGTGTTCAGCATCTCTCTAGGACTTTCTTCTCGGTTCATGTAGTTTGTCTTTCTATCTTTCTAATCTTATCTTGAACAGCCCACTCAGCTTTGTTCCAACAACAGGGACCTTCAGATAGTTCCTAAAATTCCCCAAGCATTTTCCTCACCCAGAGCCTTTGCTTTTCCTATGTCTCAAGTGTTCTTCAGCCCAAGTGGTTAGCTCTATTTTCTTTATCTTTCAAGCGACCATTTAAAAATCAACTTATCGCAGAGATTATTCCTAATTATACCATCAAATGTGGGCCCTTCCCTCTATTGTGCTTTTCAAATTCCCCAGCATCACGTTTTTACCCTTCTTAAAATGTATCGCAAGCTGGAATTGTTTTACTTACTTGCATTTTTACATTAAAATATGAGTTTCATCAGGAAAGGAGCTTATCAGTGTGGCTCACTGTTATCTTCTTAGCACCTAAAGCTGTGTCTGACAAATTGTAGGTGATCAGAAAATATAAGAACACAAGAAGAGTGACCTGAGACTAATGATTTAACATCTCTGATTATAAGTAGAAAATACATTTTCACAGCATATAGTGATACACTCTGTCTCCGTTGTAAAAGAATAAAAATAAAATATAATCCTAATGAATATCCGTGACAATAAAACATAGTGAAATTTTCTGGTCTAAGTCCTGTCCCCAAGTGCCATGCAGGAACAACAACAAAAAGCCAAGAATAATGCATAGGGACTCAGCACCCAAGTACGGTTTGAGCCACCTGAACTTAAACAGTTTGTGATTGATTTAGTATCTCTCTTTCTCTCTCTCTCTCTATATATATATGTGTGTGTGTATATATATACATATAGAGATACTAAATCAAATATACAAATTTTCTCTTATATTTATACGTGTTTAAACATATACCTATATGTTTATAAGTTAAAACACACACACTATGTGTGTGTGTATGTGTGTATATATATACGTGTGTATACATGCGTGTATATATACGTGTGTATATATGTGTATATACACACATACACACGTGCATATATACACACATACACACGTGCATATATACACACATAGATACACACGTGCATATATACACACATAGATACACACGTGCATATATACACACATACACACGTGCATATATACACACATAGATACACACGTGCATATATACACACATAGATACACACGTGCATATATACACACATAGATACACAAGTGCATACACACATATGTACACACGTGTATATATACACACACATTGTGTGTGTGTTTTAACTTATAAACATATAGGTATATGTTTAAACATATACAAATATAAGAGAAAATTTGTATATATTGAAACATATACCAATATAAGAGAAATTATGATAAATATTTAATAAATAGCTCAAGAATCACTTGCTGCAGAAATTCAGAACATGGGTCAGGGGTGGTGGCTCACGTCTGTAATCTCAGCACTTTGGGAGGCCAAGGCGGGCAGATCACGAGGTCAGGAGATCAAGACCAGCCTGGCCAACATGGTGAAAACCCATCTTTACTAAAAATACAACAAAAATTAGCCTGGCGTAGTGGCTCATGCCTGTAATCCCAACTACTCGGGAAGCTGAGGCAGGAGAATCGCTTGAACCTGGGAGGCGAAGTTTGCAGTGAGCCGAGATTTCACTACTGCACTCCAGCCTGGGCGACAGAGTGAGACTCAGTCTCAAAAAAAAAAAAAAAAAAAGAAAGAAAAAGAAAAAACAAAGAAATTCAGAACATGTATCCAACACCTAGTGTATCAATAGAAGAATAGGGCTTATTTGACCAAGGGTCATTAACAGTGTTCTGTTAATGAACCTTGAATTGGCCACAGAAAACAATATCCTGATCTGTCAAATAAATGTTACCAAGTGCTTACTACATTCAGCAGTGCATTTAGTTTGCTGAAGAGCAGAATGACTAAATGAATGAATGAATTTTAAAATTGAGTTAGTTATGTGGACGTTTGGCAAATGTACAAAAAGAATCCGCAAAGTTTTATTACTATGCAAATGTTATGCTGCATTTTAATTTCTATTTAGCCTCTAATATGCAACATTAAATCAAACTATTGTGTACAAGAACCTTTAAGTTCATTTAATGTGATTTTAATTCATGTTATAAATTAAATTATTTGCAATGGAAATGGAGAAATATCTTATATCTTAGTTTAGACTTGTCAGCTTTCCAGGCTAATTTTGTGCACAGTAATACTAACTGTAGACAGACACTGTACATGAACTACAGTGTCCAAATCATAGATCGGACCTACAATAAACTTCTGTGTGGAGGAGAATAAATTCTCCTCCTTCTCTCCATTCTCATATCAAGCTCCTCCGGTACTGTGTTGCTGGTTAGCACAAACTATCCCAAAAACAGCATTTAAGGGGATGTTGCTATTGCTGAAGCACATACTGCTATTGAATCCCATTCTTCAAGCTTCTAATGCATCACTGAAAGTCATTCAGGACTCTGGATTCACCAGGAACTATAAAAGCCACCAGCAACTACTGAGAAGGCAATGCAATTGAAGTGTAACCCTGGTTGGAAAGTAAGTAGGGAATTGGGTGTTGAGTCCCTGCGTGTTATTCCTGGCCAAATACATCAGAGCTGCATGTCAGGTTTTGTCCAAAAGTGTTGTATTTGCTTTGATTTTCAGAAGTTCAATATAATTCCATTATTACAAGTTCATCTATTTCTTAATGTTTTAAATACATTTTATCTAAGTATTGTTTTGTATTAGATTTACTTTGAAAATGTCAGGTCTTTATAGAGAAAACAGTAAATAGAAAATATGATACAATATTTACAGAAAATATTCTCCAGTTAGTGTATCTTATTATTATATGCTCTTCCTTATATGGTAGAGTTTATGAAGTTATTGAGTTCATTAGAAAGTGAATCAAGAACATGAAATAGGTCCAGTAAAATATGAACCCACACATCAAAAAAAAAGATCTAATCTCCAAGTGGCTTGAAGTGTAGTGTAAATCCAGTATAGCTCCAAAATAAATAAAATAAAATAAAATGATATTATAGTATGCATATTCAAATGTATTAATAAAATTGTGTGAAACCTTTTTTTAAAGAAATGTAAATCTGAGTTAAGTGTTCTCGCTGTTACAGACTAATAGATACACAACTTTCTAATTTCAAATTTGAAAAGCTAAACTTGTGCACCAAAATATTTTCAGCTGAAATATTTTTAAACATTATATTTTTTCTATTATTACTTGAGCTTTTTAAACTTAGTAATTTAAACTAATCTTCGAACACTTGCAAAATGTGATGGAAATGAAGAAGAAATAAGCTGTAAATTCAAGATGGCTGAAGTTTAATTTCTGTGCCGACCTTGGGTATGTCTAGGGAGGAAAATTGGCACTCTCTTAACAAAACAAACCAGAGCTTAGTTTCTACATAGAACAAGGTTTGAAATGAATATGGAATGAAGGTAAATATTTAGAAGATTAATTCTTTGAGCTTCCTCAATACCTTAGTTTTGCAAGACTTTGAAACCATCTTCTCCAGGGACAAAAGAAAGTAATTACCTCTCCTCCACATGATGTTGAATCATGCTCTATTTTTCGAAGAACAGCTGTGCAACACTGGCTGGGCTACAAATTAAACATACCTCCTTCAACTTGCTTAGATTTAAAAGATAATGAATATGTTGGGTGACAGAATCTGAATTCAAAAAGACTTTAATAGGCCAGAGCTATAAGCTGAAAACAAGATGAAAGTAATCAAGGATAAATGTAAGGTCCTATACTTGAGTCCAAGAAACCAAGTGAGTAAATACAGGGTGGGGAAGATAGGACTTAATGGCAACAGAATGAATTAAGCACCAGAGAATTTAGAAGCTATATTTGATAAGAAGCTAAATATGAGTTGATGGTTTCATCTAATTAAAAAAAAATAGAATGTGGCACATGGTACATAAGTAAAAGCGTTCAACATTGAAGACCTAACCTAGTTTGATACAACATAACATAAATTCGAGGGACTTACAGCTCTTTGCAAAAAAACGCTATCACTGTTATTTTAATATTTGTTCAAGCAGAGATCAAAGGATCTACGCTGACATAATCTTCCTTTTACTAGTTGTACTAAAACTCCAACAGTTTCTGTTATGATAGAATTTGTAAAAGCTTAGATACTAGCTGGCATCAGAATATTATGTATATTAAAAATTAGCATATATACCACACATGAATAAGTGAAACAAGGTGTAGCTTAATGAAATTATGTTGTGGAGCTATCCATTTAACTTATGTCACATTTGTTAAATCTAGATTACTTTCATAATTCTGTCAAAGATTAACAACTGACCATTGTGTAATAGAGAAAGAAAATAGGACCCAGGTAAAAATCACAGAGGGTCTAGGAATATGATGTATAAAATATTTTGAGGCTTCAGTCTAGGAATATGATGTATGAGACATTTTGAGGCTTCAGTTCAAAGCATAAAGAGTGAAACATGATACATTTACCAGAAAATAAACTAAACTTCTAAACACATGTAAAGGAGAGAGGTCATTATTATCTTTGTGAATATTCATTATTATAGAATTGGTAAATTTCCCAGGTAGAAAAAATGTTTTCTTGGCTTCTCTCTCTACAAATAAATCACTGTAGTAAAAACTCTCACAGGACTGTCAGGTGGGTTTTCTGGAAATATTTACCGTAATTGATTTTTGTGGGTTCCTAAATGCTGTAATCCAAAACCTCATTTATCAACTTTCTGTCTGCTTTATTGTAATTGCAGAGTTTTCTATTACTATATCATGACAGGTCAGAGCAGCGCTGTGACAAGGAGCCTCTGTATTAGTAAAGATGTGCATTCCACACACCAGCCCAGCAATCCAGATTATTGACTGTAATTAAACTCACAGGGGAGTTAAACTTGTTTGACAAGAAAGGGGGTGGGAAGATTTGCAGGATTTAATAAGTCATAGCAACAGTGACACATGCCTGCCCCAAAACTTTCTCTGAATTTTGCAGGGCCTGTACACATTTAGAAAAGATCAAATAATTTTGTTCTGCAAGAGAGTAGTACATATTTATAAAGCACTGAATCCTGGAATCACTGGTCCCATTAATTGAACAACACAAGCATGCTTCTTGAAGAAATTCATATACCAAATTTTGTTATTCTAATATCAGTTCATTACAGTCAGACTTCTGGCCTGGGTCCAGAAACAATGCCATTTTTAATGGGTTGATTGCTAAATCTCTTGCTTTCTTTAGTTTGACTCATTCTTTATTGTTTCTTCTTCTGATTTTGACTCATTTTTCTTTTCACAATTAGGCTTTGTCCCCCTTCTGCATCACTTCTCCAGCTTTGACCATGTTCTTCTAATTTTTGCCAAGAATTCGGAATCTAATTTTGATGACACTGATTTTGCTATGCTGGACATATCCTCTGACCATTCAGTGGAGGTCCTTAGGAACCCTACATTCTGGGTGTCTGGATCTCTTCCCACTTCTTCCACCTACCTTCCTGCCTCTTTCTCCCATATTTGGCCAGTCCACATGATCGTCCAATGTATGTAAGTGAGACTCAAACAAAAGCATAGAAAACTTTGTTTTCAAAAAGTAAAAACCATTCACTCTTTTGAATATTACTGTTTGAAATGTGTTTAGATCCTTTGGGGGAATGGCTATATATGTATATATATATATCCACAGTAGTAGCAAACAAAATCAATAAAGGGTATTTTTTATGACTCCCTTTTATTACAGGATAAGACCAAGAAACATTAGAATCATTTAAACCTACAACACAGAGATTGAAATACTTGTTTTATGTAGGTCCAGTCTCTATTGTCTGAATTTTTCATTAGCTGTAGAAACTTTACTGGATACTGGATATGGATATAGATAATCCTCTCTGGATATATAAAACATCTTTTCATTTATCTGACATAATGTATTTAAAAACTAGTTCTTCTTTCTTCATTCTGTCTACAAGGAAAATCCTTTTCATTCCCCATTAGTTTTCTTGCAAGTTCATGCTTGTGATAAAAGAAAGGCAGAATCAGAGTCTAAAGATGGGTCAGTGAACCCCCATCCCTGCACTAAACGACTATGAAGGGCAGTGCTTGCTGTTATTGGGTAGGAAATATAAAAAATATGTAAGGAATAATATTAATTCTGAATCCTGACCCATTAGACATTGGAGCAATCATTGCTAGCAAACACAGTTTCTACCTTCAAGTAATTTATAGCTAATTGACAGAGTGTAGAATATCACAATTAGGTACATCAGAAAAATGACTTTAGTAACTTGGCAGGACCAAAACCAGCCAGGTGCAATATAACACAAGATAATAATGAGTAGGTCATGCTCATCCTCAAAGCAGAAGTCACAGCTCCTAGGCGACAAATATCACAAAAAAACTTATGCATGTTTTTCTGTTTTGTTCCTTGTGATATTTCCATATGGTATCCCTGAAGATAAGTTGTATCAAATTAGAGTGTAGAAATACTTTCGGCTGCTAGTTCTTAGCCTAATCTTTACTATAGAAGCTGTTGTTTGTCTTTTTCTGAACTTTTACAATGACATTTAATACGAAAGTTACCAGTGGTATATGGTGCCCTAGCTGAGTGAGGGGGGAAAATTGAAATGGCAGATTCTAAGTTAAGATTTTGATTCATAATGTTTAAACTTTGACACTTTTTAATAATGAATTCTAAATTTAAAGTTTTGATTGCTTGTTGAAAAGCATAGTTCAAACTTGCAAATTCCATTTTTCTTAATGCGTACCAACATTTAGTAAAATACCTGTAGGAATTTCAATGAAGATTTTAGTTAGACAAAAGCTGTAAATAAAGATTGTTAAAAAGAAATGGGTAGTATAGTTGAGATAATATCTAATCCATATTAATACTTATTTTTGAGTTTGAGGTGTACTAGTTTTTATTAATACTTAGAGAAAAAATAATTGTTTGTTGGCTGAAATGTTTCATCTTCATCTGTTGGAATGTGTGTTTGTGTGTAGGTTCTGTAAATAACTATGCAGTGACCAATAAACTGATGAAGGAGATGGTATAAACAAATAAATGTCAAATATACATCAGGTATAAGACTACATGCTGAATTCAGGTAGTGTCATTTGACTATTTTAATTAATCAATTAACTATTTATTTCAAGTCAACCAAGGATTTTGCAATTAAAAAATACAGGTACTCAAGGGAAAAAAATGAAAGGTCACTCATTAGTAACAAAATTTAATGAAGGAGATAATACAATAACTCTGGAACACAAACAAGATAAACACTATTGCAGTAAACAGAAGGAAGTTATGATCATTTATTAAAGTATAGTACAATGTCATCACAGCTACAGTTAATACATATTTTTGAGCATCTACTTTAGACAAAGCAATGTGCCAAGCTCCTGAAAGATGAAAATACGTACAATCTTTAGTCTCATCCTTCAAAGAAAGAAAATTTATAGGCAAACATTTCTGAAGCAAGAATCAAATAGCAGTGCAAGATAATAAGAAGCACTACGAAAAAGTACAAACAAATCCTCAGTCTAGGATGACTGAGGGAAACCTTACATAAAGGAAGGAGTTTAAAAATTGGCATGAGCCTGATGAATGGAAAAAAGAGGGAAGAAGATTTCAGAACAATGTGAGCAAAATTTCAGATGCAGCAAAATAGAATCTTGAGAAGAATAAATAAAGCAAATTAGCTAGTAGAGTCATGGACTTTAGCCTAGGCTAAAGTGGGACCACAGTGAGAGTAATATCTATTTTTTTCAGACTCCTAAATTAATATCTTCAACCTGAGCCTCCCATGGAACTCCAGATTCACATATACAACTGTATACTTGTGTTCTCCACTTAAATGTCTAATAGATGTCTCAAATGTAACAGACCTGAAACTGGGCTTCTCAAATTCTCTTGCCAAGCCTGTTCTCCAGTAGTCTTCCCCATCTCAGTTGGTAACAACTCCACCCTCCCAGTTGATCAGGTCAAAAAGTGTGAATCATCTTTGACATCTCTCTTTCTGTCACACCCCACAATGCCCACCCCAAATGAAATGAAGTGGACAGACTGCTCCATGGACCTGACGGGCTGTTGTTGGGATAACCACCATGCTCGTAACTTTCATCCTGCACCAAGCCTCACCTGGAGTGAAGGGAGTCATAACTCTGCTCTGCCCTGAGCAATAGTGCCTTCTCTTCATGCCTTTCTGGGTCTCAGAGTGACTAAAGAGGCCATAAAGACTGCTTACTTTACTCATTTAATCAATTCATGGATCAATCATCTAAACATTTCTCAATAAAACCCTTTAGTAGCTTCGCTTCCCATTCAGGGGAAATGTCACTACAATAAGCTGCAAAACTTGCCAGGGTCTGGACTCCTCCGTGTTCTCCTACTTAACACCTGGTTCACTCCATTCCTGCCAAGCCTTTAGCTGTTCCCCCAACGTGCCAGGCTTGCTCTGGCCCATGGCTTTGTCCTGGCTCTTCCCGGTATCTTGCATTCCCACCCTCACCACCACCACACATGCTCCATATTGTTTCCTTACCATATATGGCAATTGACGCAAATTCAATATTAGGAAGCCTTGTCTAGCTACTTTATATAAAGGTGTAATTAAACCATCTCCATATCACCTGCAGCAACTTCTAGCACCATTCCTTTATTTATTTTCCTTGTTAGCACTTTTGCCACTGACTCACTGCATAATTGATTGATTGATTGATTTTTATTGATTGTCTTCCTTTCTGCAATGTAGGCAAGGGTTTTTTCCTGTTCCCAGAATGGCTACATCCACAGCAGTTAGAACATGCACAGTCCCAAGTAGAACTCAAAAAATGGAGCTGAATGAATGTTGCATTTGAAAGGAATGAATACATGTTAAGAATATAGATAAATATGAAGTTTATTCATGAGCCCTGGATTTATCCTCTAGATAATTTTCTCCAAACTGTTTATTCTCTGCCCATCATATTTGTTTCTTTTAAAATATATCTCCTTAATTGTTATATTAGATTTCACATTGAGAATGTTATATCACATAATTCCTGTTTACGGCTGAAACTTTAATTGTTGGAAGTGCTTAAGCGGACCTGTTATATTTTTAAGATGACATAGAGGGTTGTCCCTTAGTTGAAAATAAAGGATGCTTGCTGCAGGGGCTGGAAAGCGTAGACATAACAACTTCTCACTCTATGAGCAACTCCCGTGGGGGCTGTGAAATCTTAGGGCAGAGAACCACTGAGGTGGCAAATCCTACTCTCACTGAGGAAGCCTGTTAGATGGATGGTGCTTAGTTTGCCGATGTGCTGCTTCATTAATTCTCTAACCATCATGAGGGTGTGAGGGAGACTGCTGAATGTTTTGAAAGGAGTTTTAATTGGACCTTCAGTCGATACAGTTTTCTAAAACTAAAATTTAAAAAAACCGTCCCCAGTGGATAGGGTCAGTGACACATAATCTGGAACAAGAAGGAACGATTTCTTTGAGTTAGTGTGTTTTAGGGAAACATACCCTATGATTAAAAGCAATTCTCAACTTAAAAGGTGAAGCAGGAAAGGAAAGCAGCCATTTTTCCTCTTGACCTTAGGGTCTTCAACCAGTTTCTCATTCACCTGCTCTTACAGATGCATCAACAATCAAAGGTACAGAGCTCAGTCTGAACCTAGCAGGTAGGATGCAAAACCTTCTCAGTCATATCGTCATGGTTTATTTAAGCTAAACAATCCATCCAATTTTACTTTCTTTGTAAGCCTGCCTAAATTCAAAATAATTGATGGACCATTAATTCAAATATGCAATTGGAATTACTAGATTCTCAATTTGATACCTAACGTAAACTACAAGTTTGTCATTGCATTAACTCATGTCTCTTTCCTCATATGCTCAAGCTTTTTATGGAACTAAAAATGATTTTCAGCCTCTAAATTCTCCCTTCATATATATTGATTATATATCTTGGAATACAGAAAATTCTTACAAATGAAAACTGAGGCATATCAATCAACAACAAAAAACGTATTTCTGGCCGGGCATGGTGGCTCATGCCTGTAAATCCAACACTTTGAGAGGCCAAGGCGGATGGATCACCTGAGGTCAGGAGTGCAAGACCAGCCTAACCAACAAAGTGAAACCCCATCTCTACTACAAATACAAAACTTAGCTAGGCGTGGTGGCAGGCACCTGTAGTCCCAGCTACTCAGGAGGCTGAGACAGGAGAATTGCTTGAACCCGGGAAGTGAAGGTTGCAGTGAGCCGAGATTGCCCCACTCCACTCCAGCCTGGGCAACAGAGCAAGACTCCATCTCAAAAAAATTTTTAAAATGTATTTCCTCCTCAAGGAAGTGTATGTTATCTCAATTATATGACACATATTTTAACAGAAGGTTTTTGAGTAAACTTCTTGCAGACAGTCTTTGTATGAATTCTAGATATTCACAGAAACTAGTACGTGCCTTTAGAATTTTTAAAGAAAAAATTATAATGCTTTCCTCCCTGTTGCTCTGCATTCTTAAAATCCCAGCCTCCTTTATGTCTGAATTAATCAGTGAAATATACAAAAAAAAGGTAGTAAATACAGCTCTTAATACCAACTTCACATCTGTCATAACCAATTCAGTGAAAACAAATCTGTAACCCCCAAATAAATTCCAAAGTGATTAAAGTCATAATTGCAAATTAAAACTGTAAAATAATTAAAAGGAGCTATGTGTGAATATTAATTTAATTATAGCATATAGAAAACTTCTCAAAGCATAAGTCTAAAGGCATAGAATTTTAATCTCCTGTATGTCAAATTTCATTATAAATATCTAGGAAGGCTAAAATAATTCAGGCAAGAGGATGATGGTAATATATGTATGAGAGGTGTCATAATTTTTGTATTGTTGATATTCTTAATCCATAAAACATTTTTGCAAATCAATATAGAAGAGGAATATTTCAACAAAAAAACACAAACAATTTGTTAAAAATCAAAAGCCTTGAAAATATGTATATATTTAATCTAATAATTCCACTAAGGAATCTAACCTGAAGAACTAATCAAAGATAATACAAAGCTTTTGTTAAAAACAAATGCAATTGTACCTATGAAAAAAGTTCATCGAAACACTACTTAGGATATCAAAAGACTAAAACAGCTTAAATTTCCAACAATCAGAGGTTGTAAGTTATGGCATATTCATACTTTGCAAACCAGAACAGTAATCCTGCATAAAATATCCAACAACATGGATAATGTACATAATGTATTGCTAAACAAAAAAAATGGATTATGTAATACTATAATGCAAGTTATAATCTGGATCTTCAGCAAACTATTCAGGTCAGCTTTTTCTAGTTAGTGAGATAATGATTTTCCAAGTTTTCCACAATAAGCAAGTATTGTATTCGCAATTAGAAAAGATGATATCTTGTAAAAGTTGTAGTACTTTATAACCAGCAAATATTCTTCTAATGTTAAATAAAGAACATAACCTCAAGCTCACTTTTTTTTTTTTTTTTTTTTTTTTTTTAGACCGAGTCTCGCTCTGTCGCCCAGGCTGGAGTGCAGTGGTACAATCTCGGCTCATTGCAACCTCTGCCTCCTGGGTTCAAGCAATTCTCTGCTTCAGCCTCCTGAGTAACTGAGATTACAGGCGCCCGCCACCACTCCAGGCTAATATTTTGTATTTTTAGTAGCAATGGGGTTTCACTACCTTGGCCAGGTTGGTCTTGAACTCCTGACCTCAGGTGATCCACCCGCCTCGGCCTCCCAAAATGCTGGGATTACAGGCATGAGCCACCACATCCAGCAAGCTCACATTGTTATTTTAAGCACTGATTACAATAAGATGATCAGCCCTACGCATTCACTAAGGCTGACATAATATTGTATGTGTGCGTGTGTTTGTGATTTTATTACGTGTATGTACAATCTTTTTTATTTCTTATTAATATAATTAGGCTTTGGGCTTTGTTCCCCACCCAAATCTCATCTTGAATTGTAATCCCCATAATCCCCATGTGTTAAGAGAGAGACCAGGTGGAGGTAATTGAATCATGGGGGTGGTTTCCCCCATGCTGTTCTGATAGTGAATGAGTTCTCATGAAATCTGATGGTTTTATAAGGGGCTCTTCCCCCTTCACTTGGCACTTCTCCTCCTGGCCGCCTTGTGAAGAAGGTGCCTTATTTCCACTTCACCTTCTGCTGTGATTGTAAGTTTCCTGAGGCCTCTCCAGTCATGCTGAACTGTGAGTCAACTAAACCTCTTTCCTATATAAATTGCCCAGTCTCAGGCAGTTATTTCTAGGAGTGTAAAACCAAACTAATACACTTATATTTTGCAAATTGAAATTGTCTTTGAAGGCAATTTTACTTTGCAAAATTCTTTAAATTGTGAACTTCTCTAAAAGAAAATGTGGGTCAAGAATTCTTATATGTGTCAAGCGTTTGTGGCATATTAGTGATTGTATATACCCCTAATGAATCATTTATATATCCTGAAAATATTTTCTGCCCTCTTAGCATGTAGGGGTGCAGTTCAAAACTTGAGATACTTGATTACCATGAATCTTGGTGCCTGAGGAGAATAAGCTAGAAAGAGCTTTCCTCTTTACTGTCTATAGCAGGAACCACTTATACAGTATCTCTCTCTAATTCCATAATTCCTTTCATCAAAAAGACCCCTAAAGTCCATTATGAAGCTAATTAGGAGACTCACTTATTTTCAAAACCCAGTCTCTCTTGTTTACCCACAGCTAATATGCGGCAGTGAAAATGCAATTTGATAGTTTCTTGTTTCAGAAAGGAGTGAAAGAATAACTTCTCTAATTAAAACCACTATGATTTTGTGGGATTTTTTTCTTTAAGTGGGAGGACAGTGTAATTACATAGATTGGAATGCAGCCAAAACAGTAAAGTAAAGTTAACTGCCTGCAAGTGAAATACCACGCAAGACATTGCCTATATTAGTAAATTGTTGTGGGTGGAGTGGAGGTACATGAGGATACACAGGACACTCTCTATTGGCCTGTGAATTGAATCTACCACTAAAAATAAGCTAAATAATTATTATTATGAAATGTGATAATCATACTCATTTTTCCTCTATAGTAGACTGAGAATAAATAGACTGTCTTAGTCAGTGTCCATAATTTATGTAGGCAATGCTGCAGAGGATATTATTTTGTGCTGGATTTGGACTGAAACTGGTGTAGGCAGGTGGACCATCTATTTTTGTCAGTTGATTAATTGGAAGTTGGTTCTGAGTCAGTTAATGGCATGACTGTCACAAGGGCAAATTGGAGTGTAAGTTTATAGGACAGGCAGCAATTAGTGTTTCCAGATGTTTTACATGGAATCAAGTGAAAATACATGGAAAAATTAAAGTAGAAGTAATTACAGTACCGATGAGATGCTGTTACCATATTTAGATCCATAACTAAAATGCTAGGTAAAGTGGTATAGGGGCTTTATAGAAACAAACATAAATATGAGATCACAAAGTTGATTGTAGGCTTTGCTGCTCTGTACCATTAATGCTAGCATGGTGACAGCAAATTGTCTTGTGAGCAGCATACTATAGGACAGGAAAACAAAGCAATTCGGGTGCTAAGATTGGCATCATAACTGAAGGCCCTGAGAACAAATCTTCATCAGTTGTTTTATGGAGTTTCATACTGAAGGATTTTTTGAAGAAACAGATCCTAGGTGTGGTGGAAATGGAGAGATTTCTTAAGTTTTCAAAAGTCTGTATGAATCTATTATTAATTTCACCAGTACTTTTTCATCTTTCCTCCCCACCCACTCTGCTGTTTCTTGAACATAAGATATCATCAAGCTATTCCAGTTTTTTATGGAGGGAAGTGTTTAACTGGCAAAAGCTGAGGAAACAGGAAAGCTGAAGGAATATATTTTGAGTAGCATTTATTCAAAATATAATTATTAAACACCTACTATGTACAAATCATTTTATATAACATAGAAATTGACAATCAACACTCAATAAATATTGACTTCATCCTTCTTGTTTACTAGCAAGGATACATTTTCTCAGATACAAAGATGGTAGAATATATAAGAACAAAGATCATCAAAAAATGTAATACAAAATTCTAAGACAGGAATTCATAACCTGTGTTCCAGAGGCTTGTTTGGGATTTGGGCCTATGACCTTATTTTAAAATGGGTCATTTCGTACTCACAAATGTATATTTTACGTGGTATGTGTCTCTATCTTGGAAGTAAGTTCATCATATTTTTTCAAGACTCAGTCACCTCAAAAATTCAAAGAACAATTGGTTTAAGAAAAGGAATGAACATGCCTAATAAGTAGAGAGCATGATGATTAGTACAGACATTTGCTAATAACGGCTTTGAAAATGTTTAAACATAACATATTTATTACCTAGTTTTAGAATGGCACAGAAAAATTTCAAGGCAAGAGTAATATCCATAGGAGGCACTTAACTTCTCTTAAATGGAAACTGGGTCACTGAAATACTGGGAAGGAAGGAAGGAAGGTAAAAATAACAGTTAAGATTCAGTCAAGGGGCTTGAAACTTCTGAGACTTCAGAGTGAGGATTTCCATAAATCCACTTCTTCATGAAAACACTGAAAAAATGTTCCAAATTAACTTTTTCAGAACTCTGAAAATTAGCCAAATACATGTAACAATTTGAGGAGTGTTTTATTTATTAAAAAACTACTGAACTTGAGTAAGAACAAGAAAGTTTATGGCTTTTTAATTTGACCTTAAACCCTTGCCCTTCTCCTCAGTTTTGAGTAGCCTTAAAAACCAACAGTCTTGGAGCACTGGAGGGGGCAGTCCAATTTTGGAACTCCTCAAATAGTAGCATCCCCAGAGTAGCACCACTATTTAATCTGTCTTGAAGCTCTCTGGAAAAGCTGTATTCACAGGGCATTGTCACTATTTGACCTGATTCAGAAACCAAAAGCCCTATCTGCAGGGCATTGTTGAAAGCAATTACAACAGCAATTGTTTAACATCACAGATGACACAATACCAGTTGGGGTGAACAAGAGCCTGAACAAAAACACAAAAAGGAGACCTGCCAATGAGATATCCATAGAGGTCTTTGTAAAGCCCTGACATATTGTGAGGGATTTAGAAGCCACATGTATAAGTAGGGCTGTGTGCATGCTGAAGAAAGACCAAAGAGTGCCCCAGTCCCTCATCTCTGACTGATGTTGAGCCCCTGTACCAGGAGGAAGTGAAGGCAAAGGCAGAATTTAAAACTGCCTGAGCATTGCTGAAGTGCCCCAACACACACAAAGCCTCTTGGCAAAAGGTTGACTTACTGGTTCACAGTATTCTAAAAAATATCTGAGCAATCACTAGCTGACCACTTAGCTAATCAGAGACTTCAGTTGTTGCCCAGTAGAGTAAATACAGACTTTACAGAATTAGCCCAAGAAAATCTCTAAACAACAAACAGCAACAATAACAAAAATCAACAACAAACCCTGGGGAAAACATCTGACTTTCAGATTTGCCACATTTTATGATTTGCAGTGTCCAATTTTTAAGAGAAAAATTGTGGTGCATACACAGGGGAAAAGAAATTGTCAGTAGAAAATCTGTTACCTGAGGGGACCCAGATTTTAGACTTACTAGACAGACTTTAATTAAGCTACTATAAATGTGTTTAAAGAACTAACAGGAATCCTTTTCAAAGAATTAAAGGACAGTATGATAATAATTCACCCAATAAAGATTATCAGTAAAGAAACAGAAATTAGGTCAGTTGCTGTGACTCACGCCTGTAATCCCAGCACTTTGGGAGGCCAAGGTGGGTGGATCACGAGGTCAGGAGTTTGAGACCGGCCTGGCCAAGATGGTGAAACCTCATCTTTACTAAAAATACAAAAATTAGCCAGGCGTGGTGGCGGGTGCCTGTAATCCCAGCTACTTGGGAAGCTGAGGTAGGAGAATCACTTGAACCTGGGAGGCAGAGGTTGCAGTGAGCTGAGATCATGCCACTGCATTCCAGCCTGGGCAACAGAGCAAGACTCTGTCCCCCACCAAAAAAAAAAAAAAAAAAAAAAAAAAAAAAAAAAAAAAAAGGAAACAGAAATTATTTTAAAAACACAAACAGATATTCTGGAGCTTTAAAGCATAATAACTAAAACAGCATATTTGAGTCGGCAAAAGAAAGATCAAAAGAAAGAAAGGTTAGTGAACTTTAAGACAGGTCAATTGAGATTACCCAGTCAGAAGAATAGAAAGAAAAATGTATGAAGACAAATGAATACAGTCTCAGGGACCTGTGGGACACCATCAAGCATATCAACATACACATTATGTGAGCTCCAGAAATAGAAAATGGAGTGAACAGGGCAGAAAAAATATTTGAAGAAAATCATAGCCATAAACTCCCCAAATTTGATGAAACGCATAAGATAAAGTCAAGGAGACCCACACCTAGTCAGACTGTCAAAAGACAAAGGAAAAATGTTGTAATCAACAAGAGAAAAAAAATACTCATCCTGAAGAAAAAATTAATGAGATTAATGGCTGATTTCTCAGCAGAAATCAGGGAGGCAAAAATACAGTGGAACTAACATTCAATATGTTGAAAGAACAATACTGTCAACCAAGAATTCTATATTCAGCAAAACTATATTTCAAAAATGAAGGAGAGATTGAGATATTTTCAGGTAAATAGAAACTGAGAGAATTTGTTACTAGCAAATCTTCCCTGCAAGATTTACTAAAGGGAGATTTTCAAACTGAAATGAAAATACACTAGACAGTAGCTCAAATTCACGTGATGAGATACAGAGCCTCCAGAAAGATAAGTATACAGTAGTCTTAGTTCATTCAGAATGCTATAATAAAAATACCACAAACTGGGTGGCTTAAACAACAAGTATTTGTTTCTCACAGTTCTGGAGTCTGGGAATTCCAAGATCAAGGTGCCAACAGGTTCAGCATCTGGTAGGATCCCACTTACTAGTTTATAGACAGCTATCTTCTTGCTGTGTCCTTACATGACAGAATTGGGTCAGAGAGTTGTCTAGGGTTCTTTTAAATAAAAGCATTAATACCATTAATGTGGGCTCCACTCTCATAACCTAATCACCTCCCAAAAGCCCCACACCCTAATTCTATCACATTGGGGGTATTTCAATATATAAATGTTAAGAGGACACAAACATTTAGTCCAGTGTAATAGGTAAATAGAAAAAGTTTAACTGTAATTTTATGTAACTCTTTTCTTCTTTCATATGATTTAAAAGACAGTTGCAGCAATTGTTAAACAGTGTTGATGGGTTTATAATGTACAAAGATGTAATTTCTATGAAAATAATAATACAAAGAGATGGGGAGAGAGTAGAGCTATACTGGAGTAAAGTCTCAGTATATTATTAACTTAGTGTTAATATGAACTAGATTATTTTAAATTAAGTTGTTAAGTATAATTCCAGAGCAACCACTAAGAAAATAGCTAAAAAATTATAGTAAAAGAAACAACAAAATAATTAAAATGGTACACTAGAAAATATCTACTGAATACAAAAGAGAGTAGTTTTGCAAGCATATAGAAACAAAGACATAAAAACTGTAGAGAAGAGCAACTATAATGGCAAATGTAAATCCCACCTTAAACTCTCTAATAAAAAGGCAAATGATGTCAGAAAAGATTTTAAAAGTGATTCAACTATACACTGTCTACAAGAGACACATTTTAGATTCAAAGAAATAAATAGGTTGAAAGCAGAAAAGATGAAAAATATGCTATACAAACAGTAACCAAAATTAAAAACTGTGAGAATTAAAGGAAAACTATAAGTAATTTAAAAATTATAGTTGGAGAATTCAGTATCTCACTATCAAAAATAGATAGAACACCTAAGCAAAAGGTCAACAAGGAACTAGAAGACTTGAACAACACTATACACCAACCAGCGTTAAACATCTATAGGATACTCCATTCAATGACAGCAGAATACACATTTTTCTCAGGTAGACACAGACTATTTTACAAGATAGACAATATGCTAAGTCATTAGACAAGCCTCAGTAAACTTAAAAGAATTTAAATCATACAAAATATGTTCTCTGACCACAAGAAAATAAAATCGGAAACCAATAACAGAGGGAAATTTGTGGAATTCACAAATATGTGAAAATTAAAAATCACACTTCTAAATAACCAATGGGTCAAAGGATAAATAACAAGTGAAATTTTAAAATACTTTGAAATGAATGAAAATGAGAATGTAACATACTAAAACTTACGAGATATAGCTAAAATAGTGCTTAGAGAGAAATTAACATCTGTGAATGTCTATTATTACAAAACAAAGATCTTAAATCAATAGCCTAATCTTCCACCTTAAGAACCTAGAAAAAGGAGAGCAAACTAAACCTAAAGCAAGCAAAAAGAAGGAAATTATTTCAAAAGTTAGAGTAAATGTAAATGAAATGGAGAATAAAAAAATAGAGAAAAATCAAAGAAACCAAACTTGGTTTTTTTGAAAAGATCAACAAAATGTATAAACTGTAGCTAGACTGACCAAGAAATAGAGCATACTCAGATTACTGAAATCAGGAATGAAAAAGGAGGCAGCCCTATTGTCCTTATAAAAGCGAGGATAAGAAAATACACTATTATAGTATATATTCTTAAAAGAAAATACACTATTATATTCTTATAAGAAAATACACTATTAAAAACCCCATACCAACAAAGTGGATAACTTAGATGAAACCGATAAATTTCTAGAAAAACCCAAAATACTGAAGGTAACTAAACAATAATGGAAACTGAATAGACCTATAGCAAGTAAAGCAATTAAATTAGTAATTTAAGAAATTCCAGTAATTAAAAATTTCCGGGCCCAGTGGCTTTATGATGAATTCTACCAAACATTTATGGAAGAAATAAAACCAGTTCTACACACTTTACACACACACTTCCAAAAAATAGAAGCTAAGGGAACACTTTCTAAATCATTCCATGAAGCCAGTAATACCATAATACCAAAACCAAATAAAGATATTACAAGAGTAAGAAGCTACAGAAGGGGAGAAAATATGCACAAATCATATATCTGAGAAAGAATTTGTATCTTGAATACGTAAAAGACTTAATAACTCAGTAACAAAAAGACAACCTTAGACAATGGATTTTGATAGACATTTTTCGAAAGAAGATATAAATTATTAATAAACAAATAAAAAGATACTCAAAAGCATTTGTCATTGGAGAAATGCAAATCAAAATCACAATGAGATACAACTTTATACCCACTGGGGACAGCTATGATAAAGAAAAATAGACAATTAAAAGCCCTGGTAATAAAGTGGAGAATTTAGAACCCTTATACATTGCTGGTGAGAAGGTAAAATAGTATGGCCACTTTAGAAAATAGTTTGGCATTATCTCTGTTCAAAAGAAATAAAATCATATGACCCACACAAAAATTGTACAGAATATTCACAACATATTTTTCAAAATGGTCAAAATCGGGACCAATCAAAGATGAATGGAGAGGACCAGGTGCGCTGGCTCATGCCTGTAATCCCAGCACTTTGGAGGCAGAGATGAGTGGATCACCTTAGGTCAGGAGTTCAAGACCAGCCTTGCCAACATGGTGAAACCCCTATCTCTACTAAAAATACAAAAAAAAAAAAATTACCTGGGCATGGGGGCGCACACCTGTAATTCCAGCTGCTAGGGAAGCTGAAGCAGGAGAACGGCTTGAACACAGGAGGTGGAGATTGCAGTGAGCCCAGATCGTGCCATTGCACTCCAGCCTAGGTGACAGAGAAAAGCTCCATCTCAAAAAAAAAAAAAAAAAAAAAAAGATGAATGGAGAGACAAATATGATTTGGTATATATAATAGAATATCATTTGGCAATAAAAAATGAATTACTGATGCATGCTCAACATGTATCAACCTTGAAAATACAATGTGTCAAGGATGCCAATCACAAAAGTACTTATGTTATATAATTCAATTTATATGAAATAGGCAAATTTATACAAACCAAAAATAAATTAATGGTTGCCTAGATCTGAGAGGCTGATAGAAATGGGGGATGACTGGTAATGTAGGTAAGGTTTCTTTTTGGGGTGATGAAAATATTCTAAAATTAGGTTGTAGTGGTGGTTGCACAACCCAGGTAATATATTAAAATCCACTTTAGTATATCATTTAAAGTAATTGTGCACTTAAAATGAATAAATTTCATGTAATGTGGATTATATCTTAAAACAACTGGTTTTTATTTTTTAAGCCAATGAAGAAATGAAGTGCTAGTTTTTATGTTTATTGCTTCCATGAGAATATTATCATCTAGAATAACATGTAATGTATTGAGTATCAAACTCCAGCATATCACCTAATAATCACTTGGCCTTAAACAAGTTATTTGAATGTTCTCAGATCCTGGAATTTTCACTTAAAAATGGAGGAAATAATACATCACAGGGGTTTTGAGAGAATATATTAAGTAATGGCACACTTTAGATCCCTAATGAATATTAATTTCCTTCATTCCTTCCATCAGGGGCCATACGCTCAAGAGAAAAATAATAGTCAGGGACAATTCTTAAATTACGAATAGGTAATTCAATAAATACAACAAACCAAAGATTATATATAAATTTTATGTTTTTGCCAATGGAGGGGAAAGATAACTAAATGAGGCAAGGAGAGAAAGAAAAGGTGGATAGGGAAACTGCATGAAAAGAGAGAGAGAAGTCAATGAGATAGACTCAAAGAATAGCAACTTATGTATATTTTAAAAGACATATTGGGCCAAATTAAATGGGATTTGGATCATTCTAATTAAAATTAAAACCATGCTGCATTTGCTTGTTCAGAAAAATTCATCTAAAGGTGGAATTTTGCTACTGGCCCACAGGGCTTTATATCTCAATTTGGTTTGGAATCTGATGAGGTGATTAAGTAGAAAACCATAGAAACATAAATGTCACCAATAGAACTAAGCAAATACGTAACCTCTACTGCACTATCAAATTTTTTCTTGCACTAAAAATTTAAAGCTTTTTTATTGACTTTTCATTGTATTAATTGTATGCTAAAGAAACTTAGACCAAAATATACTTTCATTTGAATGAGTTTCAATCACTGGTCTTAGAAAGAACATTCAATAATATTTGATAGGATTTTACCTCTGTGAATGGATTTTTTAAAGAAGGAGACATACCATATAGAATAGCAGTATAAAAGAATATAATCACCAAAAGACTAATTTGTAGTTTTGAAGACATAGCATAATAAAGTTCTTACAATATAATAACCTAGTACATCATAGGCTGATACCATACTAGACAGTACATCGCAGGCTGAATACTGTTCTTTCATGAGATTTATCTTTGAAAATAAAAGTCATCTAGTTTCTACAGCTAATTAATGGTGTATCCTTACAGTTTATATTAGCTAAATATTCTCAGAATACAATTTTTAAGATTCTTGTTTTATCTACGTCGCAAAGTTTATTCTTCAGTTTTTGCATTTTCAGTTGCATTAATATTATTTGAATGTGGGATAGATAGGATATGTTTTAAATTCTTGCTATTAAGCATTGATATTGGGGCTTAATAATGGTTTCTCTCAATGTCCTACTCAGAGCAATTTAAGTCACATAATCCCGACCAGAAGCGTATCTCCATGGTTGTTTTCTATATCCCTAGTACAGCAGTGATAAAGCCATGAATGCTGAATGTGCCGTGTTTTTTCAGCCAACAATGGGCAAATGATATTTCTAAAGCTATGTATCAGTTCCTACTTCTCATCATTAATCCCCTGTCCCTTCCAAACCTCAACTGTTGCTTTAAAAAAAATTAAGAAGACAACAACAACCTCTTAATGACACCCTGAAGCAGCTTTATGGTGGAAAGGGAAAGGGGTCATGTTTATTGGCACATATTTTCTTTGAGTGTTTTCTCCTTTTCGTAGCTCCCATGGAAAATTTGCTAACATACGTACTTGCTTTTGTTAATGGCAATAGTAGATTTAATGTGTTTAATTCCCTGCTCTCTTTTCTTCCTCTAAGTGGAAAAGACCTCTCAAGCAGTGTTTATGTTTCACCTTCAAAGTTTTAGCTGGAAAAATGTTTTTCCGTATTTAATGAAAGTTTGGTGACTTTCTAAATTTAAGCAATTTTTAAACTCTGAGTTTAAAATTCCCCCATCTCTAAAATAGAGGTATACCTAACAATAATAGCCTTTTGTGGAAGATTATCTGAGCAAAATAAATTAGAAACATCTAACAATATTTCCTATTATTTTTATAATCTTCATTCTGAGCCCTGATTCTCTAGCAAACAGAGACCAAGATAAAAGCTTATTGGCCATAATTTTATTCAAGAGTATAATTTCAGGGAAGTAGGAGGAAGGAAAAAGAGAGATGGCATCCAAAAAGTGAGAACAATATATATATGTATGTGTATATATATATATATATGTATACATATATATATATATATATATATACACATATATATATATGTGGGATTGCAAAGCCTGACACATCTTGGTACCAAGCAAACTTCAGACATTTTTGACAATCTTTCTAAAGCCTAGATGAATCACTGCATCTCAGGGCAATCCATCTGGGGAAATAAACAGAGAAGGATTGATCTGCTAGTTCCCATCTCCTTAAGTTCAAAGATTCACCTCGAGGGACATTAACTTCCCCACACTTCCAGGTGGCAAGTGCCTGGATTCTGAGATCCCTGGAATCTGATATCTCAATACCAACAGGGAGGCCCTGGAACAGGAGGGAAGAATTTCAAAGCACAGGCTGTGGGGACAGAATTTCTGTCAGAATTGTCCATCTCGACTTCTCAGAGCCCATGCTGGTCACACCGCAGTAACAGGGCCCTCCAAGACAGGTGAGGCTGAAAGAAATGGGGCAGGCACAGAGAATTATCTGATTCACTCTCCTTTAAAACAAAAGGCAATATATTCATTTGTCAAGTGACAGGAAGTCTTTTGAATCAATATATTCTTGTTCTGTTTGGGAGTTAAAGGCGGTATAAAGAAGTTTGATTATAATCACTTACAAAAACCTACGAAAATCAGATTTTTTAAGATATTGCAACTAAGTACAACTTCTGGCTTTTATTAGAAGTCTTTTTAGAATTGTATTTTTAATTGACAGATAATTGTATATATTTATGGGGTACAGCGTTATGGTTTGATACACATATACATTGTAGAATAGTCAAATCAGGCTATTTAATGCATTCATCACTGCACGCACTTATCATTTCTTTGTGGTGAGAACATTAAAATTCACTCTTTTAGCAATTTTAAAATATACAATACAATATTATTAACAATAATCACCACGCTGTGCAATAGATCAGCAGATCTTATTCCTCCTGCCTAACTGAAGCTCGGTGTTCTTTGACCAACATCTCCCCTTTCCTTGTCCACTCCAACCATATCCCACAGCACCTGCGAACCACTACTCTGCTCTACTTCTGAGTTTGACTTCTTTTTGAGTCCACATGTAAGTGTGATCACATAGTAATTGTTTATCTGTACCCGGCTTACTTCACTAAAAATAAAGTCCTCCATATCTATCCATGTTGTCACAAATGGCAGAACTTTCTTCTTTTTTAAGACCAAATAGTATTCCATTGCATATATATACCATCTTTTAAAAAATCTATTTATCTGTTGATGGATGCACCCTGTTCCCGTTTCTTGGCTATCATGACTAATGCTGCAGGGAACATGGGAATTTTACAGCGTTGGCTTTTTTATCAACATAAATGAGTTAATGTTGATGATAAAAAACAATGCTGTAAAATATTTGAAGAGGTTGATTCTAAGCCAAATATGAGAACCAGGGCTTATGATACAGCCTCGGGACATCTTGAGAACATGTGCCCAAGGTGATTGGGTTACACCTTAATTTTAAACATGTCAGGGGCACAGAAGCTACAGGCAAAGACATAAATCAATACATGCAAAACATGCATTGTTTTGGCCTAGAAAGGTGGGACATCTCAAAGCAAGAGCTTCCAGGTCATAGGTGGATTCAAAGATTTTCTGAGTGGCAATTAGTTCAAAGAGTTAAGGTTTGCTGGTAAATATCTCTTATTAAATCTTAAAAGGTGTCAGACTCTCTGGAAAAGACCTAATAAGGGAAAGAGATGCTCTATAGAATGTAAATTTCCCCTGCAAGAGATGGCTTTGCAAAATCACTTCAAAATACGTCAAAGAAATCTATTTTGGGGTAAAATACTTTGATTTCCTTCAGAGTCTGCTGTCATGTGATGCTATGCCAAAGTCAGGGTAGAATTGGGTATCTTATTTCCACACAGAGTCTGTTTTTCAGTCTTATGATCTCTATTTTAATATTAATGCTAGTCAGTTGTCCCTAAACACAAAAGATAGGAGAGTATAATAAGGCATGTAAGACCTTCCTTCCAGTCATGGCCTGAACTAGATTTTAAGTTTTCTTTGGGATCCTCTTGGCCAAGGGGGAGGAGGTCCATTCAGTTGGTTGGGGGCCAGGGAGCTATAATTTTATTTTTGACTTACAATGCTGATTTCAATTCCTTTGAATATGTACCTAGTAGTGGGATTGCTGGATCATTATACATTTTTATGTGTATTACAATTTTGTTAATTAGGTCACTGTCTTAGTTAGTTTGAACTGTCATAACAAAATACCATAGACTGGGTGGCTTAAACAACAGAAATGTGTTTTCTCATAGTTCTGGAGGATGGAAAAGCTAAGATCGAGGTGCTGGCTGATTTGATTGCTAGCCAGAGCTCTCATCCTAGCTGGTAGTCAGCCACCTTCTCTCTGAATTCTCACATGGCAGAGATAGACACTTCTCTCTCTCTTCCTTTTCTTATAAGGCCACCAATTTTATCAAATTAGGAACCTCCCACTTTATAACCCTTTTGACTTTAATTATCTCCTTAAAGTCCTGTCTCCAAATGCCATTACATTGGGGGTTAGGGCTTCAACATATGAATTTGAGAGGAACACAATTTAGTCCACAGCATTTGCATATCACAGAAAACAAATCCATAGAAATGTTAATACAATAAAGAATTTGAGTGGTTTAAAACCTTTTTATTTTTGTGAATGCTACAATTAAAATATTTCTGCATAGAAAAAACTGTGAGTTTTTCTTGTATAGAGTAAAATTTTCTGATCTTAAAAGCAAGACCTATGACAAATAGAAAATATTACTGAACGCTGAAAGCATTATATCCTTGTCATTTTCAGATAAGAAAACTGTAGTTAGTGATGCTTTTCAAAATTGTTACATTTGTGAACCAGCAAATGTATGCACACAGGATTAGCTGAGCCTAAACATAGTGTCATAACCTTAAATTGAATAAGTTAGATTAAATTATTTTTACCAGAAAATTTATGGCTGATTTCCATACAATAATCCATTTAGTCAATTCAACAATTTACAGGGCTGAAAATATTTATTGTAACTTAAAATTCATTTTATTTCAAGCAATTAAATCACCCAGAATCCTCCAGATACAAAGTGTGTTAAATGTAACCTTTAAAATGAATGAATGAGCTGAAGACAATAAGGGAAGTCCAGGTAGCAGAGGAAAAGGCAAGAGCAGGGTACCAAGGAGAAGTATAACGTTGATGCTTCCTCACAACTTGAGGGCAACTGCGGATTCAGACACCTGGAATTTGATGCCAGCACAAAGCAGGAAATCAGACTGGAGGTCAAGTCATACACAGCTGGGACCCAGAAAGGTATACACTTGGCCTTGGAGAGGAAGGAGGTTAGGAGAGAGTGACTTACAAGAAAACATGACCTGCAGTGATAAAGAGTATAGAAGGATAGATGCAGCCGGGCATTTGACTCACACCTGTAATCCCAGCACTTTGGGAGGCCAAGGTGGGCAGATCATGAGGTCAGGAGATCAAGACCATCCTGGCTAACACGGTGAAACCCCATCTCTACTAAAAATTCAAAAAGTAGCCAGCCATGGTGGCGTGTGCCTGTTGTCCCAGCTACTCAGGAGGCTGAGGCAGGTGAATCCCTTGAACCTGGGAGGTGGAGGTTGCAGTGAGCAGAGATCGCACCACTGCACTCCAGCCTGGGTGACACAGCAAGACTCCATCTCAAAAAAAAAAAAAAAAAAAAAGAAGAAGAAGAAGAAGAAGAAGAAGGACAGATGCTAGATAGATAGATAGATGATAGATAGATTAAAAAAGAGATAGAGAGATAAAGGCGTATTTCTCTTAGCCTTGGCTCTGGGTGGAGGTTTAAAAATAATATTTCCTTGAGATTTTGTAAATGCAAACTAAGTCATATTTAGGGTTATGGAGCCAGAAATCACACTAACAGTAGAGTTCACAAAGCTGCAGAGAATATTTTGTTTGTGGTGAATCTAGATCTTTCAAGCTCCCGAAGAGATATATCCCCCACTCAAGTCATCCAGAACTCACAAATATGAACTCAAGCTCAAAGACACACAAAAAAATAAGGAAACAAGCCTCAAAGTGCTGGAGTCTACAGAAACAACAAGGAACATAACCAGTTGCATGAGATTTCAGATATTTGCCTTATCAGATGCTGAATTAAAATAAGAATAAATGAATAGATGTTGTATTTAAATAAAGAAGAAATAAAGAGGCTACCAAAACTGATCACTCATATTTGAAAAAGAACAAAAAATAACTTCTACTTCTGAGAAATTTTAACGAATAATATTAAATGGAGTAGTTAACCAGTAGAATACAACTGACAAAAAGATTATGAAATAAATATAAACAAATATGCATATACATATATGTATCTCTGATAACCTGAAGTATATTTATTGATATATATATATTACCTTATATGTATGCATATGTGTATCATGTTGAACTATATGAAATTGCCATGTTGTATGGCAAAAACAGTCACATATAGGCAATTTCATATGGTTAAGCCTATATATGCATAATGGATTGAAGATGCACTATATAATATAGGTTTTCCATATAAAGGTGAAAAAATATTCTTTTGCTCTAAGAATTCTCAGAGTTCTGTCTCACAGCAAATAGTCTATATGAGAGTAATTTTTTTATCAGAATTGTGGAATTCACACACAGGTCATATGCTTAGTTCTGCTCATGACAATGATGCTCAATAGTTAATTGGCTTTGTCAGGCACTCGCCTATATCTTCCCACCTTCCTCTCCAATAGTCAAGTTTCTAGACCCAAGGCTCTTGTTTCTCCAAAACTGCTTGCAGAGATAGCTATGTCTTCTTTGCCATTTATTTTAGGTCACCACTTATTAGTGACATCTGATATTAGATTCTTGTGAGATGAAGATTGGAGATGAAGATTGGCTTGAAGTATCTGTCAGGAAGCTTCTCTATTTTCAGATTATATCGCATACAAAAACCTTGCAAGCCAAATCTGTTTCAGAATTAAAATAACATGAGCAACCTCAAGAAAAATTATTCCATGTATGCACACGTGTCAAGAAAAACACTGCTTCCATCATGCCACCCCACTTCATTGCTTGCAGGGATCATTGAAATTCATTTACTCAGTGATCAGAATCTCCTGAATCCTGCCTCCAGACCTCATTTCCAAACATACACCCTAACCTCCAAAACAAATTTGGTCTTTAGCCTTGTCCAATAAAAATAGTTATTGTTAAAAGTCCAAACTCTTTAACATGCTATTTTTTAAAAGCCCGGGGGTGGGGGGGGGGGGGGTAAGGGATCTCCTTACTCCACAGAACTTCTAATTTCCCAATCAGTTGTTCAAGAACACAATGCCATTCCTCGCGCTTTCTTTGCCTATAAGCTGTTCTCACCCACTTGGTGAAATCTACTTCCCCCTTCATAGGTCAACCCCTAGGTGAAGTCCTCCTTGATGTCTTCAGCAGCATTTAATGGTTTTTCCTCTATGTTCCCTTAGTACTTTCTTCATATCTCTACTTGTCTCTCCCACTAGACTGTAAATTCACTTTTGTCAGGACCATGCCATCTGAGTACCCCAGTGTCTAAAACATAACCTGGTACTATATATTTCTGCTGAATGAATGAATTAAAAAACAAATGAGTGCAAGTTATTTAAATCAGAGAAATCATGATAGAAACTTTAATATTTTAATGTGTAACAGACCACAGAAATGTTAAAAGAGTGGTCTTCAAACTCAAAAGTGTATCTTCCCGATGACACCAGCCTTAGAAGAACAGTTTCTGTGTTACTATTGTCATGCTGGAATTCAAAGGGTTTTTCCTGGTTCTTATAGAGACTAGAGCTGTACATCTCCAAGGCTAATTATTCTTCTGATCTCATGGTTTGATTTATGTGAATTGTTACACCCTATAAGGAAACTAAAAAGAGATCCACCTAGTTATAAACAATGCTCATTATAGAACAACCTCCAGCCGAGCCAATGCAGAAGGCCTCAGGGAATACTAAAAAAAAGATAGTGGATTTTTTTTCCTTGCAAGCACAAAATATGTTTTAACCATAAAAAGCAATGTGCAGGTTTGTCATCCTGGTGAAAGGATGATTAATTTCCATCATGTTAGAATATAACGTACGGATTACCCGAGAAAGTTTTAAATTTTACCAAAAAAAAAATCAAGGAAAAAATGTAAATTTCAGAATGATTATTGCATATAAATTTTATATACTTCTTTTTAGATAATATAGAAGAGATAGCCACTCACCCACCCTGAGTTTTATTGTACAATTCTGTTTTTTTAATTGAAATTGCACTGAAGCTTTTTTCTTCCCGTGTTTTAAACTGTGCTGAAATTATAAGATTTGAAAAGCCTTTGTTAATAGCTAGAGAGTCCTGCCATTACCGAATGCCAAGAGAATAATGAAACACCTAAAATGATAAGGCACTAGTGTCTGAGCAGAATAGACCTTTAATTGGAAAAAGTTCATGCATTAATATTCAACATTAAGCAGTGATTAATAGATATACCATGTGGGTATTTTTTATTTTAGGAGGATAGATAACAGCGTGTCCAATTTTAATGTAAATCTAGTGACAATTTCAGTGTGTTATTCTAAAATGCTCTATCTGATTAGTTTCAGAGGCGTAAAAAGAAAATCTTTTCTAGTGAGCACATCCTCCGTAAGTGTTAACAGCAAAGCTCCTTAAAATAATTTTGTTCTCTGAAATTGTTGCCATAGCTAGCTGGAAGATTTTCATGTTTAATAACCACATGTGATATCTGTTTTTTTTAAATGAAATCCGCATAAAGTGTTCATTTTTTCTCCATTCTAGAAAAAAAAAAATCTACTCTTATTGACCTCTTTCCTTACTCTCACTGACTGATCAAGGGAAAAGGTTTTATTTTCTCTGTCTTTTTATCTATTTTGATGGTATTTTTTTTTTTTTACAACGTGATTGTGCCAGTGCACTCCAGACTGGATGACAGAGCAAGACCCTGTCTCGAAAATAAATAAAGATTTTTTTTTTTTTTTTTTTTTTTGAGACAGAGTCTCACTCTGTCACCCAGGCTGGAGTGCAGTGGCGCGATCTCGGCTCACTGCAAGCTCTGCCTCCCAGGTTCACGCCATTCTCCTGCCTCAGCCTCCCGAGTAGCTGGGACTACAGGCACCCGCCACCATGCCCGGCTAATTTTGTTTTTGTATTTATAGTAGAGACAGGGTTTCACTGTGTTAGCCAGGATGGTCTCGATCTCCTTACCTCATGATCCGCCCATCTCAGGCTCCCAAAATGCTGGGATTACAGGCGAGAGCCACCACACCTGGCCTCTCCAGGGAATCTTTAAATAGCCAGGTAATAAGAATTCTCAGAGTGAATAGTACACTGAATGTGAAAGTGAAGAATGACATCCAGGATAACTTTTCTCTCTTTGTATTCAGGGGGCTCAGTCTATTAATAAAGAGATTTTGTCTAACCATGTTCCCCACATATTGCTGTCAATAGAGTAAATTGCTGTTATCCATTTAATGTGATAAGCTCATTATTTCTCACAGCTTCATCTATCACCCAATCCCATCCTTTCACCTTAAATCTAGACTTCTAATGCCAAACACCTTCTGGATAAAATTTGTGTTTAACTCCACATCTGAGGTTAAATTTTAATCTACCCAACGAATGTACGTTTCCTTCCAACATTGCCTGTTTCTTATTAACACAATCAGTTAGTTACCCTGGCTCAAGAAATTGAGAAGAAAATTGGACTTATTTGCTCCTTCATGTTTCTAGAGTCTCCAAATGAAAGTTTCCTTAAAAAACTTTTTTGAGCCTTGTTTTAATCTAGATCCCACACCAAAGCAGAACAAGAGACCAAGTCTTATATAAAGTTAGTTTATTTGAGAATATAATTATAGAGAACATACATGAGAGGCAGCAGTTTTGACCGGGGAAGGAGAAAAAAAAAATTCAAAACATGCTATTGATGAGCTTCCCCAAGAGCAAGTGTTGCTCAATCTCACAGGATTTTCTAGGGAGCCTTATGAAATAAGTTTGAGAACTAATAGCTTAGGGACAACAGGGGAAAACATTTATCCATTGGTCCCCATCCCCATTACTTAAGGTTGGAATTTAAGTAATGCACTTCTGCTTGTGCATGAATGAAGGCCAAATGTGGTCCCATGGTATATTAGTCTGTTTTCATGCTGCTGATAAAGACATACCCGAGACTGGATAATTTATAAGGAAAAAGAAATTTAATAAACTCACGATTCTGTGTGGCCGGGGAGGCTTCACAATCATGGCGGAAGGTGAAAGGCACATCTCAAACGGCGGCAGAGAAGAGAAGACAGCTTGTGCAGGGAAAGTCCCCTTTATAAAACCATCAGATCTCATGAGGCTTATTCACTATCACGAAAATAGCATGGGAAAGACCTGCCACCTCCCAGTGGGTCCCTCCCACAACATGAGGGAATTATGGGAGCTACAATTCAAGATAAGATTTGGGTGGAGACACAGCCAAACCATATCACATGGGTATCCCACACCATGGTACCAGAGAAGTCTCGTGGCAGAAAATAAGAATTATATGGTCTAGGCCCAAAGTGAGATACCATAAGGCTGGACTGGGGAAAAGCTCATTGAAACATTTAATGGAACTTATTAGCAAAGCAGTGGCTGGGTAAGAGATGGTCTGAGAGGATAAGAAAAGGCCAATATACCCTGTCTTAGTCTGCTCAGGCTACTATAACAAAATACCATAGACTGAGTGACTTAAACAACAGCAATTTATTTCTCACAGGCATGAAGTCTGGGAAGTCCAAGGTCAAGGTGCCAGACCATTCAGTTCCTGGTAAGGGTCCTTTTGCTGGTTTTCAGACAGCTGTCTTCTTGCTGTATACTCACATGGTGGGATAAAATGAGAGTAAGCTATCCAGTCTCTTCTTATGAGGACACTAATTCCATCAACGAAAACCCTACCCTTATGACCTTGTCTAAAGTACCTTCTAAAGGCCCCAGTTCCAATACCATTACATTGGGGGCTAGAGTTCAACAAGGAACTTTGGGAGGATGTAAACATTCAGTCTATAACACAGCCCATCCCTTGCACCATTCAGATCCAAAATGCCTTTTATAAAGTGCAAGCAATCATAGAGTTCCCCTTCAAGTTCATTTAAGTCACAATCTCTGAAAAGGTTTAGTACCAGTTATTATTGGAACAAATTCCAGTCTTCACTATTGCCGCCAATTTCAAGATCATAATTCATATTTATAATCTCCCTTCTTTACTGTTTATTCTATTCATTTCCCTCACCATTTGTAACACTTTGGCTGGCCTAGGGTTCTTTGCTAGTTGGACCCAGACTTTTACACTTGAGAGATCCCAGCCCTTAGTTGAGCTGCATTTGTTATATTTGTCCACTCACATTTTCCCTAGACCTGGAAACACAGATATTCACCCCTCATGAACACTGCGATTCCACACACACTCCTTCATGTCCCCATTGCATATCACCAATCCTAGCACTTCGTAGAAATTAGGGTCAGTCCCTCTCTTAGAATAGTCATTACTCACCTTGGCTACCACAATGGCATGGGCAGCCTAAAGTGACCAAGCGGTAGCTGTAGTTTCAACTTAAAGTGAGACAGAGTAAAGGTTCCATTTTGTCTTCTGGTCAAAACAATCTCTTTCTAGAAATTAACACCATGAATCCTGCAAAACCTGTTTGTGGGGATGGGGAGCACAGATTTCACAAGTGGGCCACTGGGAATGATAGTGAGATGAGCCAATTCTACTTCTGCCCCTTGATTCTGGGACCAATGTATTTTAGCTACTCCGGACAGCACCATATAACAGCCATCGATTGAGTGCATGTACCGCATCCAAGAGAACAGTAACCCAACCCATAAGGTATTATACCCAAGTTTTTGTCTTCACTGGGGCCTCTAGTAACCATTCAATTATTCTGGTTCTAAATGATGAGATATAGACAGACAAGTGGGCTGTGTGTTTATATGCCATTCTTCAGCCTTCTGTATCATAAAACTAGTCTCCCAGACTGAGAAAATTTAGTGTAAAAAACCATACAAATATATGTATCAGATGTCTTATAAGCCCTAGAACAATAATGGTATTAGCAGTGACCCCAGAGGAAGAAAAGGCAAATCCATACGAGAAGGTGTCAATTCATGACAGGATTAATTTCTGCTCCTCCGGGGAAACTGAGTCTAATATAATCAACCTGCCACCAACTGGCTATAGCCATATTCTTGAAGAAAGGTGTTGCAATGAGGGCTTAGCATCATTTTGTGTGCTGGCTAGTTGGCAGCAGTTAGATAAGCTTTAAAGAAGGGGAGCCCAGGCCAGGCATGGTGGCTCATCCCTGTAATCCCAGCACTTTGGGAGGCCAAGATGGGTGGATCATTTGAGATGAGGAGTTCGAGACCAGACTGACCAATATGGTGAAACTCCATCTCTACTAAAACTACAAAAATTAGCTGGGCATAGTGGCGCACACCTGTAATCCCAGCTACTTGGGAGGCTGAGGTGGGAGAATTGCTTGAACCTCGGAGGCGGAGGTTTCCGTGTGCTAAGATGGAGCCACTTCACTCCAGCTTGGGTGACAGAGTGAGACCCTGTCTCAAAAAAAAAAAAAGAAGAAGAAGAAAAAAGAAGGGGAGCCCTGTTGTAGAACCTGCATAGATATCTCCCTATTATTGTAGTCACTCTGTTCATGACCCCATCCTGCTAGCACTGGGGTTGTTAAAGGAAGAGGCTTGCTGACATCCACAGGACAAATCTTATGTATCTGGTTAATGAGTGCCTCTTCTGAGGTAGATGCTCCCTGATGGGCATTAAGATGAGACACAAATGCACACTTTGTGGTCACTTTCATAGATCCAATTGCACGTATCTTTCTATGATTTTGTTGTTTATTTCTAATTGTCTTTCTTTGGAGTCTTAACCAACTAACCAAACCATTAACTGCCCAGAAGCCCAAAACTCAGATCATGTTTTCTTGCATGCAGAGTGAACTCCCTATTGTTATCTTTGAAGATCTGCCTTCACCATGTTTTCTTAGAGCCATCCTTGGATGAACCTATAGTGTAATGATTAACTAACATGAAAAAAAATCACACCAACATGTCTATGAATCAGGCTCAAATTTCTGATTCCTTTGTCATTTAGTCACAGGGAAGCAAATGATGCCATAGCTATGAGTGGTGGGTAAGGGGCTGGTACCTCACAGATACCTTAGGAGTTTTCCCACCTGTTTGTATAATTTACTACATCTTCTGGAACTTCTCAGGCCCAATATTGAATAGCACACTCATAATGGATCATTGCTCTTCCTGCTCAACTTTATGACATAGTAGATTCGATAATATCCAGCTCAGTCCCATAGTCAATTTGTGTTCCAAGATGGTGCATGCAGCCTCTACCAGAATTCAGTATCATGTCAGGTCAGGAATTATTTTTCAAGTGTTCCATAATTCTCTGTTATAGAATGAATGGCCTTCCTCTAGTACACTAGGATTTTTTTTTTTTTTTTTTTGCTGAGAGTCTTCTGTCTTCTGTTTAAGTTTGTCTTCTGCAACATACAGGCAACTTGCCAGGACATCTAAAATCCTAGCCAGTTCTTCCTAATCATGTCAAATTACCATTTATGTCACTGTCTTAGTCAGCTTTCTGTTGCTATGACTGAATACCTGGGACTGGGTTATATATGAAGAAAAGAAATCTATTTCTTACAATTTTGGAAGCTAGGAAGTCCAATATCAAGAGATCCCATCTTGTGAAGGCCTTCTTGCTGGTGAAGGGGGACTCTGCAGAGCCCAGAGGCTATGCAGGGCATCACATGGCAAGGAGGCTCAAGAAAGAGGGCCTATCTGGCTTTTTATAACAGATCCACTCTTGTGACAACCAACCAACTCCTATGATAACCCAATGATCTATTAATTCATTAATATATTAAGCCATGAATGGACTAATCCATTCATGAGGCCAGAGCCCTCATGACCTAATCATCTCTTACAAGCCCCACCTCCCAATACTGTTACATTGGAGATTATGTCTCAACATGAGTTTCAGAGGGCACAAACATTCAAACCACAGCCAACATAGTGAGCCAACAGGATGTGTTTCAGAATATTAAAATGATGAAAGTCCCAAAGACTGTTTAGTGACAGAAAGCAGGAGATTTAACATAGCTCTGAGATAAAGCAATAAATGTATATTATTCTTCATCTGTGTAAGAGTCATCTGCTTTATTTCTCTTACTGAGAGGGACTGAGGGATCACATCCACCAAACCAGTAGTGCCAAGCAGCGGCATACCAAGTGCCAGAGGTTGAGTTGATCCATTCTTGAAAAGATACTACCTTCAACTTGTAATTTGTACTATCATTTAGTTACTTTTTAGAGTTCATTGTCATATGCCCTGATCTATTGGGTTTATTCATAGGCTGAACAAGAATTAATTAGTGTTATGAGGGGACTAATAACTTATGCAAGTCTTAAGTATTTAATAGTCGTGTTAACCTCTGAAATTCCTTTTGCCATGCAGTACAATTTCTGATTACCATCTTTGCTGAAATGGGACAAGGTGGGGATGCAGATTAAGAAGATTTTACTTGGCCTTTCCAAATAAAATAGCTGCTGCTTCGTAATCAGGTAGTCAGTGTAAGGTTCTTCTATCTATAGAGTATATTTATCCAAATTATATATTTAGGTACCTAGGGAATTAACTACAGGGCTTGTCTAGTTTCTGTAAGATTTATTTGAGATAGACTTCAACCCAAACTCTACTTATCAACTGAAGACAACACAGGAGTGAAAGAAATCCCACCTAACAGAACAGATGAGAACTCTAGTAACACTACTATTTAAAAAGGCGGCAAAGAAAAACACTCAGCAAAAGGGACAGAGGAAGAGAGATCAGAACAGAGAATGAATGAGAGTAATATGCAGCAAACCTAGGAAAGAAAATATTTTAAAGAGAAAGAAGTGCTCACCAATGTGAAATACCACTGAGTATCACAATGGGATAAAGAATGAAATGAGGCAAATAGTTGTGGAAAACAGGAAGACATTATTTTCCTTTGCTAGAGCAGTTGAAGCAGAAGAGCAGGAGCAGATGTAGGATCACGGCAGGGTGAGAAGTGTCTGGAAACTGAGGAAATGTAGGCAATCGAGTTTAAATATTTCAATAATTTGGCCCTTGGAAAGAGGAAGGGTGAGGGGATGATGGCTTGAAGAGGAGGAAGAAACAGAGCAAGGTTTTTGTGGTTGTTCCTGCTGCTGTTGTTTAGGATTGGGATGGTATTAATATGTCTTAATCAGATCACAAACAGAAGTCAAAATATAAGAGAGTTCACAGAGATTCTTCTTTATCCCAAAAGTCTCCATTCTTCTAATTAGAAGAATGTTAATGATTTTTTAAAAATCTTCCTATAGTCTCTTTCTTGTATTAGAATCATTGGTCTCATATTGGCTGTTTTCATGTCCTATATCTTAATTTTATTTTCTTATTGCTGGTGGCTTAATGTAGTGAATTTTGCAAAACTATTAAATTCTAGACGACAGCATGAGAGAAGAAAGGAATAGTCACAATTACCTGGCCTAAATTGAAGCTGTTCAAATTTGAATTATTATTGCTTTTGAGGAGACAGCAGCCTATTTCAGTATTGCAAAATGGGATATTCTGGTGTGCCAGAAAAGATTGATTAAGCAATGAACCTCAGACAAAGTGTATGGTTGTTTCCAAATAATCAGGCCTTTGGGATTATTAAGGTTATAAATGAAAGTAGGTGTCTAATTTCTGATGAATGCATTTACCACTGTGAACACAGATCACCAGTGTGCACACGCATACATCTGTGTGTGTAGTACACTGTTTTTAGAAGATCCCATATTCTATAGAAGTTAATTTCCTTTATTGCTTTTTATTCATAGAGTGACTCTGAATGTGTTCTCATAGAAATAAATCTGAATATATGTGATGTGTGTTGTGAAGATGTGTGTGAATTCATACAGAAATACGTAAGTTCAGGTATAAATGAACATATTTGGGCATATATATTTGTGTTTGCATGTGAAAATTAAGGTTTAGTGACAGGTGCTGAACTCAATTGTATTGCACTTGTGTCTTTAAATATAATAAAACATTTTCTTTTAAATGTTGGAAAATAATTATTAGGCATGTATCATTAACTGCTAAAAACATAAATTTCTTAAGAAATGCTATAGCCTTAAAAGTTACTAAATTACAAAAAAAATTAAATTGGAGTTATTGAAAAAAATTGCTCTAACTCAGCCCTCTTTTATAGTAAAGTATTAACTATAAAACATGTGAATCCAAAATATTATTCTTAAATTGGTGTGATATTAATGTATGTTTAGGAAAAATCAAAAGGGAATTCTTCATTGAACAAGGAATCTAGTAACAGCACTTCATAGAGCCAGATCAGGCACCTACAGGCTCTTTCTCTATTAAGTTTTTCATCTAACATAGGCTCGCTCTTCAACACTGTATGGACTTTTATGATTCTATAGAGGAAGAAAATAAAATGGAAGTCAAGGAAGCATTTTTATTAGGCCATTTACTCCTCTTAATATAGTCTTTCCCTTTGAGCATTTACAATAAAAATGGACTTAATCTTTTGCCTTCCCATGGGAAGTCTAACAAAAAATGGAATTGTAGAAAGACCACATATTATCACAGACAAAGTATTTTTAGAAACTGCTCTTTCAGGAAGTGGCTAAGTTCTATGGCTGATATAATTAAGTCAATCTCAGGGAGCTTCACCATTTTTTGACACCCAGAAGCTTAGCTTTAGCATGAGTTGGAATTTTTTTTTCTTTTCTTATAATGCACCACTAAATTCTAAGACCATTAGATAATTGTCCTCAATAGAAAGTTCCTGTAATACATTGAAATCATATAATATTTTAGCCACTGGCGTATCATAAAAATTTATAACCCAAAGACTACATTTATTTCTAATTATATTTGCTTTCCTTAGCCACCAAGATCTAAGTAACAGATAATATTTATATTTCTAACAACTGTGTTTTATTTATGCAAGTGAAGAACAGAAATAAACTTTCATTAAGAAACAACTACGTGCCTGTCACTGTGAAATATGCTTTCACATATATTGCTGACTCCTTGCAATAACCCTAAAAGATTAATATCATTAACCCATTTTATAGACAATACAACCGAGAAGTTAGATTCAGATCCAGATCTTTCTGATTGAAAAGCCCCTACTTTGGACTGACAGAGAGAATGAAGACTTACTTCAGTTTGATTGTCTTGAATGGGCTTCAGTTATTCACTGTTCTCCAAGCCAGCCACACTTGCCTGAAATTGGATTTCACAGGTTCATTTTACCTCCAACTGAGAATATGGACATCCACAACCCTCAGTGCTGGCCCGTGGAAGTCTCAATGACCCACAAGGCGTAGGGTTTGTGGCTTTGGTCCTGGTTCATGTATCCATCAACCAACCGTTATTGAGCACCTAGTATTTTAGGGGCTAGGAAGAAAACAGAAAAAGTTTCAGCCTTTGTGGATCTTACATTCTATCAGTTCTATGTGTTTAGGTGTAGGGAGATATAGATAAATGCATAAATAAGTCTCTGAATACTCTTTGACCAACATCACCAAAACCATACCTGCTTAAGGACTTAAATCTTTTTAAGGTAGGCCTTATGGAAGTTGGGGATATGCATTATTATAGCAATGGATTACCATCTGCCTTGACCCCACCCCAGTTTGTAGTTACCCTGAATAATTTAAGAGTCAAAGGAATAAACCCCAAGTCAAAACCAGTGTCCACAAAACAGGGGCATGAGGCGAGGCAAGGGTTAATTGTTGCTCCCAACACAGTGCTGCTCCCGTCTTTAATGTGAAGATAAATATGAGAGCGAAAAGGAGAAATCTAAAGTGGTCGTGATGGGTCTGATTGAAGTGAATGGGAGCCACTTCAAATGCTAACAACATCATTAGGATCACATAAATAGGCTGCTCATTGTGTTGGTAAAAGCGGTTGTTCACAGCAGCACAATATTGTTTGAATGTTCGGAAACAATCTCTTAATATAACTCCCCACCAATTTTTGTTTTGGTTTAGTGTTTTTAAATCATAGTTCTTTGGCACCCTGAAGAAAGTCTTGTTCCCATGTGCATTTTTACTTTCTCTCGTTATGTTTTGTCTTTGACCTTCTGAGCGCAGTGGAGAAAACAGACGTGTTCCAATTCCAGGGCTACTATTTATATGCTAGCTATAGCTATACTTTTTTTTTAAAAAAAAAAAAAACAGCTCTCCGAATCTTGGCTTTTAGGAAGTTCATTTTTACTATATGAACAATAATGCCTGCCACAGAGTGTTTTGAGAATCAAATGAAACTTAACTTGCCTAAATGCCTAAGTAGGCATCTGGTAAATTTAGCTAAATCCCTGGAATATCTGTTCGGTTTCTACACCATATGAATGTAATATTTTACAGAAACTCTTTTTTTTTTATTTTGTGCCTGATTCAAGTAGATCTTCAATGAATACTTATGAATTAAATATTTTCAACATAATGCACATAATGAAAGTAACTATGTACAACTTGCTGGTTGTCATATTTGGGGCATATCAAATCATTGTACCATGAGTGTATTAATTCAGGATAAAAACTCAGTTTTCTTAGTATTTTTTCTCTTTAGAGTGCGGCTCAACACTAGAAGAGCTCTTTAAACATCAGAGCTGCTCCACAATGGAATGAATTGGATCGTTAGGGGTAAACTCCACATTTCTGCACATATTAACAAAAAGGCTGAATGAACACCTATCAAGAAGGTGGTCAGACAGGATTTCCAAATTAGTTGAAATTGGCCCCAAATGACTTCCAAGTTGTCCCCTCTCAATGATCTCATAATGCTAAATACATAGTGTTTCACTTAGATGCAAGTAAGAAAAAAGAAGCTTTGATTTCCTATTGCATATTTCACAGGGGTACTTTGGGCACTACTCCATTCCAAATTCCCTTTATAGAAAATAATAATCCCTCACAATAAAATTCCCTGCCAAGGCACTATTCTGAGCTTTCTACATATATTAACATATGTAGTTCTCACAAAAACCCTAAGAGGTATGTACTGGTGGTATTGCTGTGTCACACGTAAAGAAAGTGAGGCACAGAAAAGCTAAATTACTTGCCCCAGGTAAAGTAAAAAAGTAATTGTTGGAGCTAGGAGTTGAATCCAGGCAGTCCAGCTCTGAAGCCCACTAGCATGCGGTACCAAGGGCCTCACATAATACATTCTGGCTTCTCATAGATCCAGACTTTGTCCCACTAATCTAGAAGCACTTTGAAGGCAGGGGCCATTTCTGTTTTCATTTACTACTGCACCTACAGTACCTGACATATAATCGTTAATTAATGCATAATTTTGTTTCATGTATAAAGATTATCACTTATTTTTCATATCTTGTATCATAGAAAAACATATTGCTTAGCTTTCATACCAAGGTATTATTTACTATTTAGAGGTAAGAAGTGTTTCAGAAATATTTGTTTGTACTGCATTCAGAATCAAAAGACCTTTGGCTGGGCACAGTGGCTCTCACCTGTAATCCCAGCACTTTGGGAGGCTGAGACAGGTGGATCACTTGAGGTCAGGGGTTCGAGACCAACCTGACCAACATGGTGAAACCTCATCTCTACTAAAAATACAAAAATTAGACGGGTGTGTTGGCGCATACCTGTAATCCCAGTTACTCAGGAGGCTGAGGCAGGAGAATCGCTTGAACCCAGGAGGTGGAGGTTGCAGTGAGCCCAGATTGCACCACTGCACTGCAGCCTGGGTGACAGAGGGAGACTCTTGTCTCAAAAAAAAAAAAAAAAAAGAGCCAGGTTCGAGGGTTCAAGCGATTCTCCTGCCTCAGCCTCCTGAGTAGCTGGGATTACAGACATGCGCCACCACGCCCAGCTAGTTTTGTATTTTTAGTAGAGACAGGGTTTCACCATGTTGGCCATGGCTATTCTTGAACTCCTGACCTCAGGTGATCCACCCGCCTCGGCATCCCAACGTGCTGAGATTACAGGTGTGAGCCACCGTGCCAATGTGCCCCATTTTCTTAGGCTAAAGCCTGAAGTCCTAAACAAGACCTACAAAACCCTGTGTGATGAAACCCCCAGCAGCCTCACCTGCTGCACCTTGTACCGCTGTGCCTATTGTTCCCTGCCTTTAGTCTATCTCACCGTCATTTCTTCTTCATGCCTGTGTCATTCCCATGTCAGTGGCTCTGCATGCCATTCCATTGGCCTAGAACATGCATGCTCTCCTTTCCCCCACTGCCATCCTTACCTAGTTCATTCCTACTCCCCAAAAGCTACTCTCTGACAAAGACACAGTCTCCAACTCCTCCAACTGAGGCACCTTGCATCATGACAGGCTTTCATCATACTCTATACATTTCCATTGTGCAAAGTACCAATATTTTAATTAGCTTATTCAGTTTCTTATTCATTTTTTCAACAGATTCTTGTAGATGAGCACCTATTTTACACTGGGTACTTTTCTAGTCACAAAATATAGCCATGAACAAAATATACCAAAACTCCTACCTTCATGTATCTTCCATTCTAGTGAGTAACACTAAGTATCCTCACTAAAATATAAGTTACATATAGTCTGTGACTATTTCTGTCTTATTCACTGATGCATCCCCTAGCACCTAGCACGAATTGTTGCTTATGGTATATTTCAGCAAAAATAGCTTGGGTAATGATATGGAAACAAAGAATCTTAACATTTTGATGGCTTAAAGCAATGAAGTGTTTTCGCTTTTTTGTTTTGTAAGTCATTCTATATGCCCATCAGGTTGACTGGGAATGCTTCCTATATGCCCATCAGGTTGACTGGGAATGCTTCCTATCTAGCCACAGTAATTCAGAAACATGGGCCAGTGGTACAGACATTATCTCAAATATTGCCAGTCATTATGACAGAAGAGAGAGAAAACTATTCAGAGATTTAACCAGTAGTTAAATGACTCCCCAGGGTTTGAGCCAGTAGTTAAATACTCCAGCTTAGACATGTGCAAGACACTTCCACTTACGAATCACTGCTCAAAACTAGTCATCTCCCCATATCCAACTATAAGTGACTGCAAGGAAAAGCCATATTTTAATTGACAGCTGTACTACTGGCTATCTCAGATGGAAAACAATAAATATTTGAGGAAAAGAAGACTGAATAACAATGAACAGTAGTTGTGATATAGATAAAAGCCCTACCTCTTTGTCTGAAATATACCTGTTCATAGGATGTGCATAGCATGGATAGATTAGGCTAATGATAAAATGAGTTTGCATTCTTTCAGCTTACAAAGTCTACTGATAGTTTGATTAAACACAACCAAGAATGACAAATTTGCTATCCACAACATATGGAGTAGACATCTTACAGACAAATAACTGAGAATTCACAGTATATTAAAAATTGTTTATTCATATGAACTACACCATATTTCATAGGTCAATTTCATTAGACTGGCTCACATGGCTGGTCTGGCTTAGACACAGTCTACAGAGTTGATTAAAAAGTAAGATTGATTGCACATCTTGTTCTTCTTGCTGACTATAATTTTGTATTTTGCCTGAACATTCAATTTTCTATGTTTAATTAAAAATTAATTAAAATTTGTTAGAGTATAAATTGCATCTCATCATTTCATTGAATCCTAACTATAGGTCATGCCTCTTAAACGCAGAAAAGGTCTAACATTTTATTTCAATATGAAGTAGAAGAATTGTCAGGATTATTTTGGTGCCCAGATGGGGATTTGGTATTTGTTTAACTAAATTCTGCTTTAATTTAGGGCATGAAAGGAGGCTTTGGGACTTAATTTAGAAGGTTTAGCAAGAGTGATAAGAAAACCCAGTAGGAGGCCGGGCACAGTGGCTCACACCTGTAATCCCAGCACTTTGGGAGGCCGAGGCAGGCGGATCATGAGGCCAGGAGATCGAGACCATCTTGGCCAACATGGTGAAACCTCATCTCTATTAAAAATACAAAAATTTGCTGTGCATGGTGGTGTGCGCCTGTAGTCCCAGCTACTTGGGAGGTTGAAGCAGGAGAATCCCTTGAACCTGGGAGGCAGAGGTTGCAGTGAGCAGAGATCATGCCACTGTACTCCAGCCTGGAGACAGAGCGAGACTCCATTTCAAGAAAAAAAAAAAAAAGAAAACCCAATAGGAATTCCTCCTCAAGGTATAAGATTTTTGTAAAATCTGTTTGCTTCTGCCTAGTGGAATCCTCAACTACAAAATTCTGATGATTATAAGACTTTCTGAAGGAACATCCACAATACTATGTCTTAGATCAGTGCTTCCCATCTGGGGTCCATGGACATAGACTCAGGAGCCTAAGAATTCTCTGTGTAAATTGTTAAATGTTATGTTTCTATTTGATAACAATATATATTGTTCAAATTTTATAAATTCTACATAATCAGGGTGACAAATGACAAATGTTGTCATTTGCCTTTGTGTTTGTTATTTCACTGACACCAAGCAGTACTATAATGCTTTAGTTATTCTAACCATTTAATATAATAGAGAATAATAAGAGAATAGTGGACTCAAACCAAGTATCATATAAATGATAACCTAAGTAAAGGATAGTTTTAAAATAAGATTAACGTCAACATAACTACATAAAACTAAAAAGAACCTGTACTGTCACAGTCAGTACTAAATACACCCATCAAATGCAGTGTAGAGTCAGCAAAGATCATCTGCCATGTTAAGGCAATGCTGACAATTTAAATCTTGAGCTTTTTAGTTTTATTTGATTGGTAAATTGTGTTATATTCCATATGTACCATAAACGTTTGATTTCTTATTCATCTGAGAGTTTATATCTGATTTGACTTCACTAAGAATAAAACTCAAACCCCTTACTATGATATATAAGTCCCTGAATGGCGTGGTCTCTTCCTATCTGGCTTGTTGCCACCTTGCCACACTACCCTTTGACATCACACTCCAGCTTCATCGGCATTTCTGGCAGTTCTTTTTCTACTGGTGTGTCTTCTGCCTGGACAACTCTTCAGACTCTCAATAAAAATACTTCTTGGCCAGGTGCGATGGCTCACACCTGTAATTCCAACACTTTGGGAGGCCAAGGCGGATGGATCACCTGAGGTCAGGAGTTTGAGACCAGCCTGGCCAACATGGTGAAACTCCGTCTCTAGTAAAAATACAAAAATCAGCCGGGCGTGGTGGCACACACCTGTGGTCCCAGATACTCTGGAGGCTGAGTCAGGAGAATGGCGTGAACCCGGGAGGCGGAGGTTGCAGTGAGCCAAGATCGCGCCACTGCTCTCCAGCCTGGGTGACAGAGCGAGACTCCGTCTCAAAAACATACAAACAAAAAATACTTCTCACTTCTCCAATTTCAGCTTAATTATCCCCTGTTTGGTGTGGCCCTACTTGGCTTCCCTATTTAAAGGGAAGTCCATTTACTGCCCTACCATCACTTCTTAGCAGTGTCCCTTGTTCATTTCCTTCATGGTACTTAGTTCAATTTATAATTTTTTATTTTGTTTATCTGATTATTGCTTGACTCCCCGCCTAATCACCGAACATAGAATAGACACACACACACACACCAGAATGTGAGTTTCGTGAGTACAGAGATCCCATGGTCTTATTATTTATTTTATGCCCATTCCTTAAAAGAGTGTTTAGGGCCGGGCACGGTGGCTCACACCTGTAATCCCAGCACTTTGGGAGGCCAAGGCGGGCGGATCAGAGGTCAGGAGATTGAGACCATTCTGGCTAACATGGTGAAACCCCATCTCTACTAAAAATACAAAAAAATAGCCGGGTGTGGTGGCGGGCGCCTGTAGTCCCAGCTACTCGGGAGGCTGAGGCAGGAGAATGCCTGGGAGGTGGAGCTTGCAGTGAGCCGAGATCTCACCACTGCACTCCAGCCTGGGCGACAGAGCGAGAACCCATCTCAAAAAAAAAAAAAAGAGTGTTTGGTTGTTTGGTACATAAAATAAATAGTATTTGACTAAATAACAAAATCCATCTCTCACTATGTCCAGAACTATATTTCTTAAAGTCTTTGCTAATTTTATGAGAGGAAAATGGCATGTTATTATTTTAATTTGCCTCTGTGATTACTCATGGCATTGGACATTTAAATATGTTTATTGGCTATACATAATTTGTCAGGCAATTTCATCTACTGTACTTTGCCTAGTTTTCTGTTGGGAAATTTTTTATTTATTTGTGTTATTTGTATAATCAGAGGAATAATATTATAATCAACTTGTGTACTAAAAAATGTCTCCACTTTGCTCTTTGGCTTTCAATATGTTGTGATTTCTTTGGGTACTCAATGCTCTCCTTTTATGGCATGAAGGCTGTTCAGTGTTTTTCCAGTGGAAGTTATTAATCATACTTCATCAGTGAATAATCTGAGACTAAGAGAAAAAAAAACCTTACTAATGACTCATGTTTGGTAGGATCTATCTAACTCTAAAATCCATATTCCTTTCACTCTATGTGTCAACTGACTTCCATACAGTTGGAGAAGCACCTTATCTCAGCATTTGGCAGCAGATAGTTGTCTTAGTCAATTTGAGCTTCTGTTCCAAAAATACCATAGACTAAGTGGCAGAAATTGGTTTCTCACAGTTTTAGAGGCTGGAAAGTCTAAGATCAAGGTGCTGGCCAGTTTGGCTCTTGGTGAGGGCTGTCTTCCTGATTTGAAGATGGATGCCTCCTTGCTGTGTCTCACATGTGCAGAGAGAGATCATCTCTCTCATGTCTCTTCTTATAAAGGTGCTAATTCCAGGCATGAGGGTTTCACCTTCATTTCCTAATTACCTTCCAAAAGCCCCACCTCCAAATATCATCACATTGGGGATTAAGGCTTCAACATATGAATTTGGGGCGACATAAACATTTAGTCCATAGCAGAGAGTTAAGTAAATCTATATTTCTATGCATATGTTTAAGGGAGGAAACAAGTTTCTTTGCTTTATTGTCATATTCACATGAATATGTCATGAATATCATCTAACAAAAGGGATCCAGGGATCCTGAGTTTTAGAAAGCCTATCTTGATGGTTTCTAATGGAAATTGCTTATTTGCGTGCATTAAGTTTGTGCCAGCCAACTGAAACTTTATGTTCCTGAGCTTTGGACCAAACTTTTATCATTTCAGTGTGGTGACAGTGTATCTCATATTAATCAGAAACTCTAATTGATCAGAAACTCTAATTGATATGAGTTCTAATCAGAACTCGTAGTTCCATATGCCTTCGGTTAATACAAATGGGAAAAGGCATTATTTTCTAATTACCTATTAGGTAGACAAAAATATTTTCTAACCTAGAATCCATGAGGGGAGAAGATAACAATATTACTCTTTGCAAAAAAATTTTTAAGTCATTATCTAGGACCGTCTTTATTCCCATCTGACTGTACAAAGTATTGGCCGTTGAGAGAATGAAGGACTTTAAAATGACTGTTTATCATTTTTAATTTATTAGAAGTCAGTTAATTATTACATCCTGAACCACAAGCTTATTTAATACTAGAAGATGAGTTAATAATAAACTGCTCCATTTCATCGAGAGTGATGGACCAATACAGTTACCAATGAAGCAGAACCAAGGGAGAAAGACTTGAGGTACAGTGACAAAGAAGTGGGAGAGAGTTGTAATACAATATTTTCAATTGTGGAATCAAGTGCACATTTAAATATTTTTGTGCTATTGCTAAAGGAAATGCTATTTTTGATTAAGTTATTAAAGTCATTAAATTTAATTTTTTATTCTTTAACTAAATTATTTTATATTAATCTGTGGTTTGGTCAAGTTGTCTTTGGCCTACCATCCCACAAGAAGTCAGTGACAATGTTGGGACCAGAATTCAGGAGTCATCAGAGTCCATTGTTGTATTCTTGTAACCATACTTCACTACTTCTAACTCAGAGGATGATTTGATTTGTAATTACCACAATTACACGTGCAATCTATCTTCTGCTGGCCACTTCTGTGTATGCGGCCATTGCACAGGGATATTGTTAAAATAAATTGCATAACACATGTAGGGATACATGCAGAGATAAATGATTTCTGTAAGCCCAGAAAAGATATAAAGAGCCATGAAACTTTAAATGAAATTCGTGTTTCTGGAGCAGCCAAATCAATCATGATCCCCAGCAAGAACATGCTTTGATCAGCATCAATTTTTCTTACAGTCTTACATACAATAGTCATCTTGAAATACTGTCATTTAAAAAATTAATTTCCATAGTAATTTTTAACCTTGTTTTGGTGTTATAGCCCCTTTATTTGTTCAATTTCTGATTAGGCTGATTATATGCATTTTTTTCTGTAATAGACCTCCTTAGTTGAACAGGCAATAATGCCATAATATGAGATTAAATACAATTATGACTGTCTTCTCAAGGGCTTGAAATAGTCACAGTAAAAAATAAATGCTATAAATGCAAAGTGCCCTGGTAGAATTGTGCTTATAGAGGGAAACAGCACAAAATGTCAGATAAATGATGAGGCTCAGAAAGGATCCTTATAACATTTTGTTAACTTTCTGTCAGTTTTCATTTTACATAACAAGAGAAACTAAAAAACAACAATACGAGAACAATTTTGGGTCAATATGAAGTGAAACAGAAGAACATTTTGTCTTTCCAGATTGGTTTATCTCATCGCTAAAGTAGCATAGACTTAGCGATTAAATAGTATAATGCTGATGAAAATAGGAGCTAAAACAAAGACATGGAAGTAGTCCATGGTTTGGTACATAAAGTGTGTTTCTGTCATTTGTTCTTTGCAACATTTAATTCAGTCACAATCTCAGTGATTTCCTTAAGCTTTTGGATCACAGAAATGAGAATGCTGCTGTTCCTCCACTGCAGGGCTCTGGACCCCTCGTTGTTTACCTGAAGACAAGCTTCATCTCTCAGTTAATGGCAAAATTATATTCTGACCTCCAATCTAGTGCTTTTGCTAACTCAGCATTATTTAGAAAAGTCTAAGGACAAGTGTCAGTCTGGACCCTGGTGTGGCTGCTATGTGAAATTCAGTTTATCTGAAGGCTCGCTGAAATTCATTTTGTACATAAACAAAAAACTACCAGGTTCCCCCCACCCCCAATTCATTTGATCACCAGACCTGAAAGTATTGAATAAATCTGTAAAACCTAGTGCAGTGTCTAATTCTGAAGACACTTCAAAATATTAGTCTTGGGGCAATTCTGGGTACTGTGAGAGAAACAGAAAAATCAGACGATGTATTTCCTCCTTCAGGTACTTTACCATCTACTTGGAGTGCCAAAGCAGCAGAACAACTAGAGAATAAAAGCTATGTGTGTATTGTGTAACCAGCTTATGTATTATAACCCACAACCAACATCCAACCTGCAATTACAGCTAGGGTTTCTAACTTTTCTCTAAAATAAACCAAAACATTTTTACTCCTCTTCTTCTTCATTATTATGAAAATTGAGCAATATAAAATTTTTAAAAAGAAGGGGAAAATGAAAACTAGAAAGGAAAAGCATACAGATGACTATTTCTTCAAATTTTTCTCTGATCTTTGTGTGAGAGACTTGAAACGAATTGTTTATTTATCAAGCTCATTCACTTTACCTTCCTAGCAATTTCAAAGTTGACTGCTCCTACAAGATGAGGAAATTAAATGATGAGAGAGAAGTAGGCACTGATGGGATGGGATGAGGGATTTGATAATAAGGACTGATTTGATCTCCTTAAAATCCTGGACTCTAGCCCAAGATTATTGTCTTAAGTATTCTCTTCTGTTATCATCCAATTCCGTCTCTAGGATTGAGATACTATTGCTCTAAGAAAGAATGTATATTTTATATCTACTATATGAATCTTTCCCTCCTTCAGATATGCCTGGATGTTTCTCTGTGGGGGTGGGTGATTTTTAAAGATGTTAGTCATTATTGGTCTCTACTAGAATCGCCTGTTCTTTTTTTTTATTATGCCACGTTGGAAAAAGAAAGATAAATTCAGTCAATTTTCCTTTATACTCTATCGAAGGCTGCATTATCAGGTATCTCTCCCCAAATAAGATCAATCATATCCTGTTTTGATAAACTGGCCATAGTGTTACTTTACCTTCTTTCTCTGTGTCGTGCTGAGAAAGTTTTTTAACCTCAAGGGAAGTCAAAGTTTTTGTTTTTGTTGTTGTTGTTGTTGTTGTTTGAGACAGAGTCTCACTTTGTCACCCAGGCTGGAGTGCAGTGGCATGATCTCCCTCACTGCAAACTCCGCCTCCTGGGTTCAAGTCATCCTTCTGCTTCAGCCTCCTGAGTAGCTGGGACTACAGGCGCCCACCACCACGCTTGGCTAATTTTTGTATTTTTAGTAGAGATGGGGTTTCACCATGTTGGCCAGGCTGGTCTTGAACTCCTGACCTCAAGTGATCTGCCCGCCTTGCCCTCCCAAAGTGCTGGGATTACAGGCGTGAGGCACCGTGCCCTGCCAGAAGTCAAAGTTTCTGTGTCAATGTTTTCACAAACATTATCTCTGAGGTGTGCAAATATGTCTTATTTCCCATTTTAAAAGTGATGTATAACACCGTTAGCTTCTCTTAGCCTCGGTATCTTTACCCGTAAAATGTCAACACTAACATCCACTTCTTTGGGCTGTTAAGAATGTTGGATACTTTTAAAGTACTAAGTTTGGCACATATGGATCCAATAATGGTACTTCCTATTACTGTTAATATCTTAAGTGTACTTTTCCCTCAAGGTTGAATTCAAGTTATAGTGTCCTCTAGAAGACCTTTCCTGAGAACTCAATCATTTGTAATTATTTCCCACTTTAAGCCCTTCTCCGTTTGTCATTTATCTTTTGGTATATGCTATTTTGTATTTATGAGGTATAGATATAAACATTTGTCCAATCTCTCCAACTAGATTATAAACCTCAAGAGATAATGAATAATAAATAATGCCACTTTGTATCTCTAGTACTTAACAGAGTGCCTACTGACTAGCAGATGCTCAATAAAAGTTGAGAATAATTATATTTCCATTTCTTCACTTTCTTGAATAAGTTGGATTTCTGTATTATCCTATAATTATTATGTTTAAAATAATATATTATTTTATAGTAATAACTAAGTCAGATGATCTAAGTTAAAACTTTCATCAGAATCTAAGAAGAGAAGAATTTGATGGAAGTCAGCCAATAAATATTATGCTGCGTCAAAACAGTGTAGCTGTCTCTCACTGTGCCAATTTATTTTACCCAAGGTGTTGCAACTTTGAGATACCTGACAAAAAAAGAGGCTCAAAGGTATTGCCAGTCTACATAGACCATCATATGTTGGTCCCGTCTGCTGAGAAACATGTGTTTATGTGGAAGTTTTTCCTGACACTTAGAAAACAGCATAAGCCAAGATAAAATTTGCTTTCATTTGTCAATGCAACATCAATTCTTCTACAAGCAGTAGACTGGAGTTTTAAAGTAGTGACAACCCACAGGACATATTCTTCCATCGTCTTATATATAACAAGCTGTTTCTCTCCCTGCCTGTTAGGCTATTCTTACATTGCTATAAAGAAATGCCTGATACTGGATAATTCATAAAGAAAAGAACTTTAATGGGCTCCTGGTTCTGTAGATTGTACAGGAAGTAGGGCACTGTCATCTGCTTCTGGGGAGGCCTTGGGAAGCTTTTACAATCATGGCAGAAGGGGAAGCAGAAGCTTACATGTCACTTGACAAGAGCAGGTGCAAGTGAGTGCAAGGAGAAGGTGCTACACACTTTCAAATGACCAGATCTCACAAGAACTCACTCACTATCTCAAGGACAGTACCAAGGGGGAGGGTGCTAAACCCTTCATGAGAAATCTACCCCCATGACCCAATCACCTCGCACCAGGCCCTATCTCCAGCATTGGGGATTACATTTCAATATGAGTGGGGATATAAGATTTGGGTGGGAACACAGATGCAAACTATGTCACCGTGTTACCCTCCCAGTAGGGAACTCTAGATTTAACAACCTTAGGGCAAGGGAGTAGGAGAGCCTCCTGGTAACGATTCCTGCCTGATTAAGGTATAACAAAGAGTTATTAGTTAAAGAAAAATGAAAAAAAGAGAGACAGACAGAAAGCAGGAATAAAAAGTTTTATAAATGCAAGAAAAAATATGTTTGCATGAAATGACACAAGAAGTATCAAATGAATAAACACAATTTATGAAACGTGCATGTCATAGTTAATTTTATATGTGATCTTGACTTGGCCATGGATGCTCAGATACCTGATTAAATATTATTTCTGGGAGTGCCTGTGAGGATGTTTCCAGGAGAGATAAGTATTAGAATTGATGGACCAAGTAAAGCAGGTGGCATACTCCAATATGGATGGGCATGATTCAATCCACTGAGGGCTTGAATAGAGCAAAAAGACAGAAGAAGGCTGGGTTCACCTGCTCTCTGCTGGACTACTTGGGTTGGGACATCTATCTTCTTCTGCCTTTGATGCTTCTGGTTCTCAGGCCTTGAGATTTAGCCTGGAATCTACACCATTGACCCTCTAGCTTTCAGGCCTTTAAACTTCACCTGACCTTCCTGCATATCCAGATTGCAGACAGCAGATTCTGGGATTTCTTAGCCTCCATAATCATGTGAGCCAATATGTCATAATAAATTTCTTTAAAAATATAGATTAGTAAAATTTGCATCCTAATGTAAATGTAAGCATTGTGACAGAGAATACTTTAGTCAGTCTCAAATCCTAAATTTGAGATTGAAATTTAAGATAGCTTAGGATGAGGAAACCACAGTGTCCTTATTGAAGGAGTGACTTACTGACTTCTACATCCAATACAGCTCCTTATATTTGACAATAAAATTGAAAAAATAGTAGTTTAAATCTTGGCACATAGAAATTATATGTCCCTGACCTACTAATTTTCTGTAATCAAGATGCTAGACAATTAACTTCCTAAAGAAAACACATGGACAATTATGCAATGTTTTTGATAATGAAGCAATGTTAGCTCACTAAATGAAGTAAAATCTGAGGAAGCTATGAGAAGTATGAAGTTGATTATTATGAAAAAGAAGTTTGAGCTGTATCTTAAAGATAATGAATGCTCCTTAGGTCAGTCAGTAAGTTTTAAAATTACTTAACTGGAAAAATTAAGAGAATGTTTGATAATTTAACATGTATCTTTACTTCCAGAGTAAATTAATTATCCAGATTTTTATCCCACTGCTCTCTAAATTGTTCTATTCAGGCAACTACATATGGTCAAAGCTGTATTTGCCTAAGTTTTTCTCCATGTTTGCTTCCATTGTCTACACAAAAAACTTAGGCTATTATTTTATGTGAAAATAAAAAATAGGGAGTTACATGCGTTTCTTTTTCCGCTGACCAAAGCAAGTTTTCTTCAGAAAGAGCAGTCCCATTTTTTACTTATTTAAAGAATCCACTTTCTTTGTTCTTCCTGGACATATGCCTTTTGCTTAGAATGGGAACAGAAAAGGTGAGACTGCCTCTGGAGAAGCTGAAAGCAAAGTAGTGGGTCTGTAAGATCTCAACATAATCAACAGTAGCTGTGTATTCGTAGCTGTGATACAGAATGCTGTCATACGTCTCACTACCACTCCAAAGCTTTACCATGCTGCTTAGCACATTGAAGCTTCATCTCAGATCTTGCCGGACTTATTTGATATTTAAGATGGAGAGTCTAAAGGACACAACTAAATACTTCCATGATGTTTAAATTGGGCGACAGAAATACAATCTACTTAGAAAGTGGTGTCATGTTATTCCATTTTTCAAGAGTTTAATCCTCACATTGGTTGTTATTTGCTACGAAGACTCAAGGCATCATTTCACCTGACTTAGCCTAGCCCTATCACAGTGATGGCAAAATAAGTTATATTAGCCCAGCAGCATGCATCAGACAGTCTGAAAACATTCTAAATGATTACCACTGAGTAAGAGAAAAGAGAGCCATCAAGCCTCATTGAGAGAGGCATGTCCAGTCATCTACCAAGATCATTTACCACCCTGTTCATTGTTTTACTCAGCAGACACCCTCACGCAGCTCTCTCCAGACCCTGCGTCAGCGAAATTACAAAATGTCCTTGGGATCATTCACACGCAGTTGAAACTATGAATCTTTAATCTGGAAATGCCAAATTTTCTGGGAAGAAAAGCATTTGAAAAATGCCTTACAATGTCATTATTTCCTGCCCTAAGGGCTACTCCTCCTTTTGAAAACCAATTTTTAGAAATTAGACATTTTTCAATACTTTGTAAGTCCTTAAACCAATGTACGATGTCAGCTGCAGTATTTTATGTGTTTCAAGACAAATAAAATTCTTTTTTATTAACAGTTATATGTCTGGCCCTTAAAATGCTGTAAAATAAAATGCTTCACTGTGTGAAAGGCTATCATGGGGTCATTGGATAAGTTACCAAAAATATTTTTCCTGTTTTTAGGACATTTTAAGTTCAGCTTTTGCTGCTGTTGAAATAAAGAAAACCCTTAATTAACATTTCTGCAACTTCTCATTTTTTTGTCATCCTCTGTATAACTAGTTGAGTCATTACATGAGGATAACTTTAATAAACAAATCTAGTAATTGTTCTGGATAACATTTTATTTTGTATCTTCTTATAAATGAATATTTGATGATCTTTACATTCTGCAGAAAGATTTACACTTTCAAATGCTAGCCATTAATTAGTGAAAGCAGTACAGCATTTTATAAAACACATTTAGTATTTATTTTTAAAAACACTCCAGTGTATAGAGGCTTTTTGTTGTTGTTGTTTTGTTTTTGTTTTTGTTTTTTGAGATGGACTCTCACTCTGTCTCCAAGGCTGGAGTGCAGTGACGCAATCTCGTCTCACTACAAACTTCACCTCCCGGGTTCAAATGATTCTCCTGCCTCAGCCTCCCAAGTAGACAGGATTACAGGCATGCACCACCAAGCCCAGCTAATTTTTGTATTTTTAGTAGAGACGGGGTTTCCCCATGTTGGCCAGGCTGGTCTTGACCTCCTGACCTGCGGTGGTCCACCCGCCTCAGCCTCCCAAAGTGTTGGAATCACAGGCATGAGCCACCATGCCCGGCCTTGTTTTTGTTTTTTTGAGACAGGGTCTCGCTCTGTCACCCAGGCTGGAATGCAGTGGCACCATCTTGGCTCACTGCAACCTCTGCCTCCCAGGTTCAAGCAATTCTTGTGCCTCAGCCTCCCAAGCAGGTGGGACTACAGGCGCCTGCCACCACGCCCAGCTAATTTTTTTTTTTGTATTTTTTATAGATATGGGGTTTCACCATGTTGCTCAGGCTGGTCTCAAACTCCTGGCCTCAAATGAACCCACCCACCTGGGTTTCTCAAAGCACTGGGATTATAGACTTGAACCTGGCCTGATTAAAGGTTCTTGATACAATTAATGATTGGGTGTGATTTATGTAGTGAATGATTATATGCTTTAAATAAGAATACATTAATAGATTTTTAAATCACACTTTAAAATCAAAAAAAGATTTTAAGATATTTTAAAAGATGGAGGCCAGGCACGGTGGCTCACTCCTGTAATCCCAGCACTTCAGGTGGCCAAGGTAGGTGGACCATTTGAAGTCAGGAGCTCAAGACCAGCCTAGCAAAGATGATGAAACCCTGTCTCTACTAAAAATACAAAAATTAGCCAGGCATGGTAGCGCACACCTGTAGTCCCAGCTACTCGGGAGACTGAGGCAGGAGAATTACCTAAGCCTGAGAGGTGGAGGTTGCAGCGAACCAAGATCGTGCTACGGCGCTCCAGCCTGGGCAACAGACCAAGACTCTATCTCAATAAAAACAAATAAATAAATAAATAAAAATAAAAGATTGAGACTTTTTTAAGGGGTGAAAATATTTCATTTGAGCAAAGCATTCCTCAGCTAAAAAAAACAAGTTTTAAAATTTCTGATTTAGGAACAAGTAATATATTGAAAACTGAAGTTTAAGTGTCAATATGCTAAATAAATATTTCCATTTCCGTAAGTACAAATCATAAATTGCGAAGTAACTAGAAAGGAAACTATTGATCTTCGGCTTATCTGCCTTTGTGCAGATATTTATCCGGTTCAATATTTGACTAACTTGTCTAACCGTAAGAACCTTGTTAAAATACTGATACCCAGAAGTAATTTAACATGTCACGACATACGTTTAGAAAGGTCTCCAGTTTGCGTTAGAGGAGTGTTCTTCAACTTTGAATCACATATGAACAACATTCATAACATTTAAGGGGTCTTGTTAAAATGCAGATTTCGATTTATGTATTACAAGTTTCTGGGTGATACTAACACTGCTGTTCTGCAGACCACATCTTGAGTAGCAAAGCCTTCCGGAAGCATTCAAGATCCCAGAACAGGACACCTCATCTAGCAGGTCCTCCACAAATGTTTATTAGTCAATCAGAATCTAGCTAGGTGCAGTGGCACTAAACGTCTTTTTTTCTTTTCTCCTTTTTTCTCCCTTGTCCTAGCTTAAAGCTGTGCATAGAAGTCATTTTATTTTATCCTGGTAAATTGAGCACTTCTGTTTGTTTTATAGAGGTGTGCCCTTTCTGTTGAGTATGTTTCTGAGAGCCATTATGGTGTGACTCATCTTTCTGACAGTATTTATTTTAAATTTTAATTTATTCAGCTGCTTCAATCACATTCATAAGTTATCTTTTAGAATACCTTCTCTCCTTCACACTTACCTTGGCCAGAAACCTAACCATCTGAATACTTGTAAGAGAACCAAGAAAGTATAGACTAATGGTTTATTTTAAAAAGCACTGAGAAGGAAGAAATGGATGTGATTTTTTTCTTGGAAACGGGAATTTAATCACCTAATAGAGTCTCTTAGAAAAGTACCATTCCCAAATCTGTTCTTGATTTTGAATACTAAATTGCTCTAAATCCACCTAATGGTTGTTTAAACCTATGACACCATGGAGAATGTGAGAACAATACCGTCTATTAACCTCTTCAAGAATAAGCTCAAAAATGAACTCCACCAATTGATGTGGAAAGTATTTCATGCGTGGGATGTTCTAACCAGGGAAACGGGAAAGAGCTGGCATAGCAAAAGTGGAGGGGCTAAGGAAGAACACTGAGAGATGGGACAGAGATGGTTTGCCAATTCACACATCACATGAAAACACAAAAAGGTTTTGGAAAATCCGTAAATAATCTAAATTCTCTTTTTTCCTGGCCCGTCCAGCTACCCCCCCCCTCCAAAAAAAGAAGCCCTAAACAGCCTCTTTGCTATGTCTCAGCTAATCAGCTTATCAGCAGCTCACATAAGAAAAGGTAAATAATATTTGCTGTTTCAAATTGTTCCTCTGTCCACTTTTCCTTACATAAATCAGGGATTTGTTAGGTGAAATGAATTTTTTTTTTTTTTTTTTTTTTTTTTTTTGAGATGGAGTCTCGCTCTGTCGCCCAGGCTGGAGTGCAGTGGTGCAGTCTTGGCTCACTGCAAGCTCCGCCTCCCAGGTTCACGCCATTCTCCTGCCTCAGCCTCCCGAGTAGCTGGGACTACAGGCACCTGCCACCACACCCGGCTAATTTTTTGTATTTTTAGTAGAGACAGGGTTTCACTCGTGTTAGCCAGGATGGTCTCGATCTCCTGACCTTGTGATCCGCCCACCCTGGCCTCCCAAAGTGCTGGGATTACAGGCGTGAGCCACTGTGCCCGGCCTATGTGAAATGAATTTATTACACACTCCATTGATTGTATAAGTAAAATAACGTGCTAAAAATTAGCTGCATGTCTTTTTATCATTCTTTGAAAAACGAGAAGTGTTTAGTTTGAAGTATCTAAGTAATGACAACCAGCCTGAACTATTAAAAGGATGTCAGGAAGAAGAGAGCAAACATGTCCTTTTTGCTACAGAATGCCAAAATTATAATCAACAGGTAACAATCACAAGGATAAACCTGTTTGCCTAACAAGATAAAGGACTTTCTTAAAATCAGAATTCCAATAAAGTCTCTCATTTAAATTCAGGGGTTAGATAACTTAGAATGAGACAAATAGCACTTATATTTTAATCTCTAATTTATTTGTCTGTCTGCACCACTTGAGGCCAGGAACTATTTCTTATTCATTCTTGCCTCTTCTGCACCTAGGAGAGTGTCTAGCTCGTATTCATTAAATACATTTTGTTGAGCAGTACTGAAAGGCACAGATTTAAGACTTTGGAACCTTTCCCAATACTATGCCCTTGTCATGTTGAATGAACGAATGAATCATGAGTTTCAAGCCTAATGTTTCCCACATGTCATGATTAATGGTCAAACTAAATCTTGGTTCCTCTTTCTCTCTCTCTCTCTCTTTCTTTTTTTTTTTTTTTTTTTTTTTTTTGAGACAGAGTCTCGCTCTGTCACCCAGGCTGGAGTGCAGTGGCACAATCTCGGCTCACTGCAAGGTCTGCCTCCCGGGTTCACACCATTCTCCTGCCTCAGCCTCCCGAGTAGCTGGGACTACAGGCGCCCACCATCATGCCTGGCTAATTTTTTATATTTTTAGTAGAGACGGGGTTTCACCATGTTAGCCAGGATGGTCTCGATCTCCTGACCTCATGATCTGCCTGCCTCGGCCTCCCAAAGTGCTGTGATTACTGGCATGAGCCACCACGCCCGGCCGGTTCCTCTCTCTTAATCCAGTTTCCCAGGGTCTTTACTGACAGCTCTCTGTTAAGAACTGAGCAGTTTCTTATATGCTATCAGTGGTTTTGCCACTTCCTTCTTTTTTTTTTTTTTTTTTTTTTTTCCCACCAACATGCTCCTCTCTTTCTCTAAGTGAAGTTGTGCAGTTTTTATCTCTAAGCTATAAACAACTACACTTGGGATCCCAGGCCTTCCCTTCATTACCCTTATGAATATGCCTTTGTGTCAGTGGTTGGCCAGAGACAAATAGTAATAATAGAAAATCAATATACTGTATGGGGAGAAGTGGAAAAGTGCCTGGATATAAGTTTTACATTAAGGTTCGGTCTATACACAGTCATATTGATTAGATGTAATTGATAGATTATCTTAGTATTATTCACCTGACATTATTTGTGCCTTCCTGAGAGGATTCTACCCTCCCATGATTCATGGAACTATCTAAACAACTTCCTAGGAATGATCCTCTCCTTTACTCCTGCACAGCCCAACTACATGCAAAGGTGCCCAGCACGTGGTTAAAAAACAATACTACCTGTGAAAATACAGATGCTACTCAGCTTATAATGGACATACATCCTGATAAACCCATCATAAGTCAAAAAATACATTTAATACCCTGATAAGCCCATCATAAAGTCACAAAAGCATAAGTAGAACCATTGTAAGTCAGGAACCGTCTGTATAAGGTATCAAGACAAATAAAAGTGAATACCACACATACTACTTGTTAACTTTTAATAACTCTGAACACAAACAGCTTGAATACAATAATTGGATAGATGGTCTTTAATTCATGTCTTTATGAAAATAGCAAAAAAGTATATTGAGAATGATTGAATCAAATTTACTCTAACAAAACCTTGCTTCTCAGTGTGACTCCCCGACCATCAGCATTGAAATCACCTAGAAGCTTACTAGAAATGTAGAAACTGGGGCCCACCCCAGACCTACTAAATCAGAATCTGCATTTTTAACAAGGTCCCCAAGAAAATCAGTACACACATTATGTTTAAGAAGCTACTCTAATGAGTACGCATTAAGTATTGATCACACTCCAGTTCCTTCTTAGAAAAGAACTGATGGCAGGGCTTAACCAGTGTGACTAAAGGAATGATCTCAGTGTTGGTCTGTCCTAAATTTTCCTTTGTGTCTACCCTGAACTGAGATTCGCCAGGGCCTTTAATACTAGGATTTAGTCTTCCTTTATGCATGCACTCAAATTAGAGCCTTTGTCATCTGAGTCTTTACAGATGATATCTCTCAACAGTGCTGGGAGTGTGGCCTAAAGCAATGTAATACTAAGTGAAGTCAGAAAACTGGCTACCCATCTGCAAATTGTTTGTTACTTGTCTGTCATAATATAGCAACTTTGGTAGAATATGCATGATGACATAAGAAGCTTGTGCCAAAATGTAAATCACCTACATCGCTAGGCACACTCTTAATTTCAGCTGCTATTTTTTTCTTAGTAAAACTTTTTCAATGAAGGAAGTAGCATGTTGATTCCTACTCAAGCATAGCTTGTTACCTCCTTGTGGACAAGAACTTTGAATAGCACAGGCAAAGTGATTAAATGCACAAGGCTGCTCTACTTGCTGCAGTGTGAATGTGGTTAATCACAACAGGCCCTACATATTAGAGCACAAATTAATTATGACTATAGATTAACTGCTTTGTTAACTCCATAATTTCTCTGGGGTTCACAGCTAGATTCCCAGTACCTGGCACAGAGATGGCCTTCAGTGTCTATTGAGTGAAGTGCCTAGCTCAACTCTCATTGTTTACCTGTTGTTGTAGTTGTTGCTTCTGGCTTGGATTTATAAAGCTCCTGAGGTATAGATACTGTTGATTTTACCTAAAGAGGCTTCAGCAGAAGAGAATGTAGGGAGCAATCACACAAGAACTAGAAAAGACAAGGAAGGTTTTATGAGGAAAATGAACATTAATCTAGAATTTGAAGGAAAAATGGGACCCACATCAACATCATAGAGAAAAGGGGATTCCTGGCAAGGAGAACATGGAATTTTGTGGAATGCACAGAATCAAGGAGGTAGGAATACATATGGCATTTCAAGGAATGAGTGTGCCATACGTCAGCCAAAGGCTGAGGCAATGGAGTACTGGGAGGAAGTGTTAAGAATTATGGATGGACCAGATTCTTACTTTAACATCTTTTTTTTTTCCTAAGCCTAATATGCTTCCAAACTTGCCTCTTTTATTAAATGATATTCATAACAAAAGCAATACTAAAGTCCTTCCTTGCCTGTTTCCTCTACACACATAAAAATTAAACATGTAAATAAAAGTAGAAAAATTGTGACACTTTTTTAAAGCTTCAAGAGTAAGATTTCACATACAGATGACACATTTTCTACAATGTAAAATTTAGAGCATTACTAATGCATATTAAATGCTAGATCAGTCTTTCAAGTTAGAGTACACAGAAGATAAAAATAGGTGCAATTTGGAAAGAACAAAGGTGAACTCGAAGCATACAGTAAATAGGCACAGATCAGCTACAAATTTTAGCAGATATTCATGTGCTTATTGAAATAAGCCACCTTTGCCTGCATTTGTGCCAGCAAATCCATTTATCCTTTTTAAGATGCTCCAGTAATGACAGGAGCATTTTGGGGGTGGGGGTTGCTAATTGATGTGATCTAATTTTTCAGACTCAGGAGTTTTGGAGAAAGGTCAGTGTAACAGAAAAGCTGCCCATTAGAAATAACATCTATAAACAGTCAGAAAAGAGTGCAAGCCAGAAGATGAAGCAATTCAGATTGCTTCCCTTCTTTTCCAAGGTTCTTGGAAAAAAAATTTCATTACGCATAAGAAGTATAGCTAAATACTTAACTGAAGCTAAAACAAAATCATGTTTTCTAACAGTTCAGGTGAATTTCAAGCCATCCAGGCCACAGGATAACGATGTCCTCCAAGTCTGACCTACAGGGAACTTTTCTTCTAATTAATAAACAGACTACAGCAAGAAAATTAATTTATGCACCGCGTTTACTTGTTGATGCCCTTCCAGAGCATAGCATTTCAGTAGACACTGTGTACACGAGAAACAGCAGAAGAATACGTCAAAGCTAGTTCTTTGGTGTTTTTTTTTTCCCCCAGAGAAAATAGAGGTAATCCAACATTAGACAGAATTTGTCGAGATTACTAAATGTACATTCAAAACATCCATTCAACAAACCAATTGAATTAGTTGCATATAAGAGTGTCCCCTCTGGGCTGGGCGCAGTGGCTCACACCTGTAATCCCAGCACTTTGGGAGGCCGAGGTGGGTGGATCACGAGGTCAGGAGATCGAGACAATCGTGGCTGACACGGTGAAACCCCGTCTCTACTAAAAATACAAAAAATTAGCTGGGCGCGGTGGCGGGCGCCCATAGTCCCAGCTACTCGGGAGGCTGAGGCAGGAGAATGGTGTGAAACTGGGAGGCGGAGCTTGCAGTGAGCGGAGATCGCACCACTGCACTCTAGCTTGGGCGAAAGAGCGAGACTCCGACTCAAAAGAAAAAAAAAAAAAAAAGAGTGTCCCCTCTGACTCGTACTCTTCAGGATTCCCTGGGTGCCTTTTTAAATTTTAAGTCTGATATTGCCTCTTTCATAACTTATGGGGCAGTGCCCTAATTCCTTAGCATGTCATGAGAACTTCCAAATCCAGGTTCTGCCTGATTATTCAACCTGGTTCCACTCTCATGCCAGCCACTTCATACCTAATCCTCCACCATTGCTACCGCCAGTGTCTGAATGCATCTCACCTGCGTGCATTTTACCAAGATTCTCCCACTGCCTGGGATGAGACCACACCTTTTTCACCCTGAAACACAGCCATTCCAATTGTGGAAACTCAACTCAGGCACCTGTTCCTTCCCGTCTTACCACATTTCCTGACCAACTCATGCCACCATTGAATGGCCCCTTAAGCTTAAGTCCTCTTATTTTTGCAGTGATTAGACGAAATACTATACGTAAATTATTTAGCACCATGCCTGACAGTAGTAAATAACTATCATTATATAACATGTTATTATAATTACACTGGAGAGACAATATAACATGGTGGTTAAATGAGTAAAACTTGACATCATACTGCCTATCTTTCAGTACTTATTGTTCTGTAAATTTGTCAAGTTAATGGGCCCTCCCTTCTGGGTCAGTTTTCTTACCTGCAAAATGGGTACAATAATAGTTTCTACCTCACAGAGCGTTTGTAAGAGTTGAATGAGTTAATACAGAAAAAGCACTTAGTGTCTACCACATACTAAGTATGCAATAAATGTTAACTGTACTGCTGCTGCTGATGTACTTTTTAAACACTTTAATAAAAAATTTCAAATATATGCAAAATTAGAGACAATGGTATGCATATACTGAACACCCAGCTTTAGCAATTATCAAATTTTGCCATTATTGTTTATTTATCTATTTCTCTTTGGTCTATTTTTCATTAGTGTAGTATTTTAAAGCAAATTCCAGACATTATCATCAGTTTCCCTTTAAATGCTTCTCTAAACAATGATGCCTTTCTACATAGAACCACAGTTCCTTTTACATCCCTATCTTGCAAATACGTGTAAATAGGATATTTCATTTAACTTACTTATTTTCCTATCTTTCCTTCTGGGCTTTAAATCCTTGAAACCAGTGGTTGTGATATTTAATTCATTTAAGCTGTAATTCACTGGCTAGAACAAGGTAGTAGTGCAATAAATGTACTTTTTAAAGAGAGAGAGGGAAGTAAAAAAGAGAGAAGGGAGAGAGTTAAGGAGAGGGGGAATAGGAAGGGCTCACATAACAAAATAAGACATTAAACAAATGTTGACCTTAGAATAGGCATAGTACAACTAGTGCCTGAATAAGCAGTAAGTACCAAATGCTGTGATCCTAGAGAGGTGTCTCAGAAACCTATGCATAGCCAGGTTTAATTTGCCAGCAGGTTTTTACTTCATTGACCAGTCAGGTAGAGAAGAAGAAAGCAAAAATGAAAGAGTGTATTATTCTGTATCACAATGGTACCAGATTGTTTATTTTGGAGCCTGTGTCTATTTCTCATTTCCAATAATTTATGATATCATTTATCATTATTAAAGGAACCTTATTTTAAAAGCCCTGTGACACCTAGTGTGAAGCAGAAGAGTTTGCAAAGTTTAAACATCATATTCTTAAATTCTGGAGTGGCTTTAACTAGATCTGTGATCTTGGGCAAGTTACTTGTTTTCTCTGCTTAAGTTCTTCATTTTTAAAGTGTGACAGGATTAGCACCTATCTCGTAGGCATGACATGCTTAGAACAATACCTGACACACGAAAAGAAGTTTTAAAATTTTATTTATTATTATCTACTTATAAGAGAACAATGAAATAAAACAAATATGAAGCGCGCCCATTTAAAGAAAAAAAAGAATGATTTCATTGAAGATACTTCCTCTGCCATGGAATTGCTAAATGAAACTTTGCAGCAATTCCAAAATAACTTGCCCCAGGGAGGAGGATTGGATTTTGCTAAACTGAGGATTTAAGATTTACAACTTTTTGGCTGTAATTCATTCTTATCTCTGCCAAATGTGATTGCAAAGGGAAAGAAGACATCATAATTGTACGGAAGGGTTTTAACCAGGTTTTTTTGTTTTTTTGTTTGTTTGTTTTTACTAATTGTTTCAGGGCATTTGAGGCAATTGTAAGAGCTTACACATGGTAACCACTACATAAATATTAAAATGATGGCTTGGTACAAAAATGACTTTATGATGAATAAAATCACAAAAACTTGGAAAAAGAGTTATAAAAATTCTCCATAATTGAGTGCCAACTTTGGGCCTAATGTTTTATATAGTAGGTAGAACCCAATAACTGCCAATTATTTGGCAGTTTTGATGTTAGAAAAGGCCACGGGATAAAGTTCGGACAAAATACATTTTTTCTATTCCTCCAGATAGTAGGGTTCTCATTTTTCACAGAGGAAATTAGGGTTTAGATAGATAGGGGACTTGTATAAACCACATGCTACAAAGCGACCACGTAGAAACGTGAGCCCAGGTTTTCAGGCTCATCTTATTAGTGGCTAATTCCAATGTCCTTTGCATATTTAGGACATGTTTGCTATAATAAAGAAGAAGCTGGGCAATAAGATGTTAAATATTTTGAAAAGGGTAAATATTTAGTGATTTATCAAAGGAAGCACAAAGCACTGAGTACTTTAGCAGAAGAAATGGATTAAAGATGTGAGACCCATGTCACATAAACCAAAGACCATTTCTCCTCCAGATAATAATGATTGTCACATCTATCAATTTCTATGTATGTATTCCATTGTACATCCTCTCTCCCTAAATTTTAAAAAGTTATGATCATGTTGATATGCAAAGGGAATTTATGTGTTTGTTTAACTTTTTGAGGAGAAAGTGAGAAAGAGAAAATATTTTACATTCCAGGAGAGAAGCACTTTAGAGAAATTGAAGCAAAAACTGGGAAGAAGTCAGGGCCAACTGGTGGAAAGTCCCCCAGGATGCAAGAGAGGAGCACTGAGCCCTGACCTACTTCTCACTAATTGCTGTGAACCTCCCATAAATTCCTTGCCCTTTCTGGTCTTCAGATTCCTCTTCTATAAAACAAGATGGCTGGGGAAAGACTCTCTGAGGTTTCTTGGAGTTTTTACAATTTACCGATCTTGTGAAATTACACCATTAATTATCTTTTAAATGTATGTTTTACAAAGTGTTAAGATGGAACAAATAAACTGGTAAAATATAAGATGGTTTGTAATCATAAATATTTTCCATATTTAATTATAGTTTATTTCTCATAGAAGTGTAAATTGAGGTGGGTTACAGTGTTAAAACAATATTAGATCAGTTTGAAAAAAAAAGCTAGAAAGTTCTATGCACTCACATATTTTGTGATAATCAGATATTAGTCACCATTCTTTATATAAACCCAATGTTACTAATTACTTAAGCTTTAAGATGAATGCCAACATTTTGATTTATTCACATCCATAACATAATTTGGAGAACCTAGAAATTTTTTTGTTTTTACATTTGTGCAATGACATTTCAGGTTTGGTTTTAGAGTTCCTTCTTTTCTTTCAACATGATGCTGAGAAACACAAGTAATAGGATAATCACAGGTTCATTCCTAGCCATCACTTTTGCCTGTCAATATCCTAATTACTTCCCTACTCCGCTTAGGTGACTCAGAGTCCATGCCATGAATACTGATGATGAGAGATGATGCAATGGGGAGAACTTATTGTAGCTCCATCCTGTCCTTTAACTTTCATTGTTTCTCCAGCCAAGAATTTAAGGGCACAAGTTAGAGGAGAGTCTGGTCATCAAAATAAAATTCGTTAGCCTTTTAAAATATGTCAGGCTAATAGGACAAGCAGCCTGCAAGGAGAAGCATCCCTGACTTTGCTGGACAGCATTTCCAATTATCAGCATCTTCTGGCATTTTAAGTTATAACTGAATATTCTCAAATAAATGTTGCAAGAATATGAAGTGTAGCATAAGTATTATCTTTTCAGTGAAATCTATTCTTATTTATTTACATAGAGTGTATTCTATTTTAAATCATATTTTTATGGACATAAAATTCACATATTTGACAAGTTTTTTGAAGAGGCTTTTCCATTGCAGTAAAAAGATGGAAATTTTTTAACAACATTTGATTGGTATTCCATTTTCCTTTAATATTTGAAAATGTTATGTTGATCATATTTTAGGTAGGAATGGATCTATTAACTACCATGGAATCAATTTGTAGTTATCCATGAAAATAAAACAGGAAGAATTTTTAAATAAATATTCACTCTTTATTTACAAAGATTTATTAAGTCTCTGCTATGTGCCAGTCCTAGAGAAATAAACTAGTGATGGCCTGGATTGTTTAGGAGCTTACAATGTTTCGGGAGACATGCACACAGAATGATTACACGAATCAGGAGATGGTGAGTTCCATAGCTGATGTATACACAAAAAAATAATGGGTGCATGAAAGAGGGTCACCTTATCTCTTCTGATAAGGTTATGAAAGTATCCCAGAAGAAAAACATCTGAGCTGAGTCTTAAAAAGGCAAGAGAATATTCCCAGATGAAGAAAGGGGAGCAGGCCATCTCAGGCAGAGGAGACATCAACTGATTTTCAGCAAGTGTGTAGAGTGTTTAAGGACTGACTGACAGGTCAACGTGGCCCAAGTGAAAATGGTGAAAGATAGTTGGACCCAACTGTGCAGGTCGTGAAGTCAGATTGTGAGGATGGCTCCCATCTCATCTGGGAGAGAGAGATGCCTTCCTCAGGCATCAAGTGCTTTCTTCTTAAAGCTGCAGTTATTTCACCACTATTTAAATCTGTGTTTTCCCAATGGTCAGAGACTACAGTCAGACTGCCTCTTGGATTTCAGTGATCTTTGATTTACCTATTTACACCTTTCACATATTTGTTGTTGTTTGCATTTTGACATGTAGAAGCTCTTTACAAACATGAGTAGTCATCCTTTGTCATTTTTATTGTGCTCATACTCCCACAGTACTTTGCTAGTTTTGTTATTTTGTCTATGATTTTACCCCATACACAAGGTTTATTTTATAAGTTTAGCTAACAAATACTTATTATGTGCCAAGTTTTATTCTAATGTTTTTTTACAAATGTTAACACATTTAATCTTCATAACAATCCTATGGGGAAGGTATTAACATGCCTACGTTACAGGTAAGAAAACTGAGCTACATCTTGAAGGTCACATAACTTCCCAAGGCCTTACTGTGGTAGGTGTGAGGCCAGGGAATGCTACAAAGCCCTGCTTTGAGCCTCCACTAAGCTGCTTTCTTTCAAATTTGTCTTCTGTTCCTTTATGATACCTGTATTTTATATCTTATTAAACAAGGCCTTGCCCAGCTCAGATTATAAAATAACCTCCTAGACATTCTTATAATTTTATACTTCTGTGACTTTTGGGTTTAGAACTTTAATCAATCTGCAATGTATTCTTGTGCGTGATTTGAGTTAGAAACCTTCTCAAATGTTACATTATTTATTGCAATAACCACTGTTTCTCTCATTTATTTGAAATGATAAATTTATTGCAAAATAGATTTTCATATATACATGCATTTTTGTAACTTTTTTATTATATTTCACTGTTCAATTTGTTCATTCCTTCACTAATACCATACATTGCTCTAATTACTGTTACTTTTTAGCATTGAAATTGATGTTTAAGTGTTCCCTTTTTAAAAAATACTTGTCACTGTTCTCATTTATTTATAAATTCCTCCAAATAAATATATAGAATTAGTGTCTTACATTTTATAAAGTTGGTTTGTTTTGGTGGAGTGGATTAAATATTGACTTGGGATGCAATATACTTATAAAATTAATTTGAAGAAAACTGATATTGTCAAAATAATTAACTTTTTCATACTAGAATATAGGGTGTCTTTTCATTTATTAAGGTCTTTCTTGTATTTCATTACATTTTTAGTTTTTTTCTTAAGTCTTACACAATGTTTGGTAAGCTTATTTCTAAGTATTTTATCATTGTTTTCCACTTTTAATGAGATTTCAAATTCCATTAAAATTTTTAATTGGATCCTGCTGATACACAGAAAAACTATTAATGTTTGCATGTCTTTCTTGTATATAATTGCTATATTAAATTATCTCATTAATTCTAGTAGTTTTTCAATTAGTTATCTTGGAATTTTTCTTAGTCATAGCCATGAAAATTGTTAGCTTTATCTCGTCTTTTGCAATGTTTACACTTTTTAATTATATTGTCTCATTGTGGGTATGTACTTATAATGAAAACTATTCGTGATAATATTCTTAATTTTCTAGTTCCTGGTTTTAATTGAAATTCTTTGTATATTTCACCAGTTAGATTGTTCTTACACAGTAGTTTGATTTTTATTCCTAGACTAGTTATTCCATTCTCACATTTAAATGACATTTTGGCTGCTTTAGGTTCCCAATCCTTTGTCTCAGAACTTTCTAGCATCTTGTGTTTCAGGGAAGGCTGAGGCCAATCTGAGAGTTATTCCATTGTGCTACCTTCCTTGGTTTTAAAAATTCTCTTCATTCTTGAAATTCAAAGATTTTATCCAAATTTCACCTAAATGTGTATAGATTTGGAGTTAGGTTTTCCAGAGAAAATACCAGACACTCAGTTAAATTAAAGTTCAGATAAATAACAAATAAAAACTATTTCCCAGCTGTATGCATTTTTATTTGCTCAATCTGATCATCCTAATGGGGTATTGACCGTTAATATATTATTATCATTATTAATTATTTTTGTTACTGCTTGGCAGTCAAAGGGATATTTTAGAATAAAGTCCTTTTTCAGACCAGACCAATATTTTTCAGTTACTTCTTTGACACAGCGTAGCAGGTCAGAAAACTGGTTCTTAAAATCATTGTGTATATTGAATGTGGTCTTACATTTAACTCCCAGACAAGCTGTTTATAATTTGATAGTATGTCTTAGGCTCTTAGATGCTCACATGCTAGAATAAGACAAAAAGAATTAGGCCATTCCTTTTTCTCCTTTATTCCCTGTTCTTTCTATCTGGAAAAACAGATATTGGAAATTCTTCATCTATTCCCTATGTCTCATAACTTTTCTATTAAATGTACATATTTTTGTCTTTTATGCCTCATGTTTTGGGAGTTTATCTTTACCCACATTAATTTTAATATGTATGCCTGATAAATTTATTAAAAATTTCTACTTTTAATGAGATTTCAAATTCCAATAAAATTTCTAATTGTATCTTGCTGATATATAGAAAAACTATTAATGTTTGCATGTCTGTCTTGTATATAATTGCTATATTAAATTATTTTATTAATTTTAGTGGTTTTTAAATTAGTTTTCTTGGGAATTTTTCTTAGTCATATCTATGAAAATTGTTAACTTTATCTCTTCTTTTGCAAAGTTTATACATTTTAATTATATTGTCTCATTATGGATACGTACTTATAAAACTATTTGTGATAATATTCTTAACTTTAAATTAAGAATCTTTTTAATATCTTAACCTTACATGTATAAATTTATTAGTTCTGATAATTTTATTATTAGACCTTCACTAAAATGTTAAATTTTAGTATCATGGTTTTAATTTCAAAATTTTTTTTTCTCGATCTTAGGTTATTTCTTTTTCATAGCAATTTGTTCTTGCTTTATGACTTTTGAGTTTTTTTCTGTTTTAGCATTATCACGGTTTCCTCTGAGACTGATCGACTTTCTCCTTTTACATAAGCATATTTGTTGATTTTCCTCAAATATCTGGTGAAACTTGATTTCCATTCTTATGTTATTAATATTTATAAATGAAGTATCGGTTTATCAGTGTAGGTAACTACAGTGGTTTTAACAATAGTTATGAAAGGCTGGTTTTGCAGCAGGCTTCTTCTCTGACTAGAAGAGAGAAATGTGTGGGTCTGGTTTTCCTTTTCTTGTTATGCAAGCAGGAAGAACCAGAAAAGCAGGGGCACTCTCATGATTGCCAAAGCAAGTGCTCATCTGGGTGGTACTTGTAAGTGCTTTGGCAAAGGATGAGGTAAAATTCAAAGACAACAGCATCACTGTTTTCAGAACTTCATTCAGAGCCATTACGACAAATAATTTGGTTGCAAGGGTGTTTGATACCTGAAATAACATAAGGATTCTTAGCACTCTCGTTGTCTGTTCACAATTGTCTGCAAAAAGCAAGGGAAAGCATAGAGGTCATGCATGGTGTTATTTTTCATTTGTGGGAGTAGAATACATGTTCTTATTTTGATATTAAAATTAGGAAAGATTAGTGGTCAAAATTGAAAGTATAGAGCTTTACTGTGACATAATTCAGTTTCTTATAAGGGGATCATATATAAGAGTACCCCAAAGTACTTTGTATTGTGCTTGCAACTTTTCTGTAAGTTAAAATTATTTAATAAAAAAGGATTTTTTTATAATCAAGAAATCTAAAGATGGAAAATTATGATTAGATTTAGGTTTAACTTAAAGTGACAGAAAACACAAAATATTACTGTTTCAAATAAGATAGAATTTATATCTTGCCTACATAATGTAAGCGGTCATCCAAGCCAGGAATGGTGTTCCTTGGTGTCAGGAACTTGAGTTCTTTCTGTCTTGCAGCCTCTCCATGCAGGAATTCCATGTTCAGGGTCATCCCGTGGTCTAAGACAAATGCTGGAATTTCAGCATTTCCATTCACATTCCAGCCAGCAGGAAGGAGAAGATGATTGCCAAAAAAGTGCACTCCTTTCCTCTAGGAACACTTTCTAAAAGTTTTACCTTCTTCCTGCATCCCAGTGTCTAGGAACTGGTCACATAACCATATCTAGCTACAAGGAAAACTAATAAATACAAAAGCTGCTAATTACTTCTCAGCATTCCTGTACCTACTAAAAATCATAATTATTGTAGAAATTGGATATTGAAGACAACAAAGAAAACAATGAAGAGTATTTGCCACACCGTTTGAACAGGGCAGTGTTTGTCGAATCTCGTGAAGCTCATCCATTCCAAAGACATCCGTGAGTGCTTACCATGCACGAAGCACTGTGCTGGGGCTTGAGATAAAAATGTTGAGAACAACACACTTGGTCTCTGTGCTAATGGAGTTTTAGGCTAATGGGAAAGGTGGGGATTCAAAACATAAGGAAACATATTTGAATATGAATAAAAGCTAAGAGACTGTTAAGAGGGAAATTATCGCATGTTCTCAGAATGTTTCACAGAAGGACTTTGCCAAGCCAGGGCAGGATGATGATGATCTAAGAAGGCTTTCCTGAGGGCATGATACATGTGTTCAAATCCACAGGATGAATGGGAATATGCATAGGAGAGGCTAGAGTAGGAATATCAAAGAAGGCAGCATATGCACAAATGTCACAGGGAAAAGAATAATAATCCAGTTAAGAAACTGAAAGTTCTTTATGGCTGGAGTACAGCAAACAAGGAGGAAAACAGGAGAAAATGAAACTAGAAAGGTTCTCAAGGTTAAAATAATGTAGAATCAAATGCAGGCCACATACAGTTATTTGTGTCATTAAAGGGTTTGAGGCAGAGAGCAACATGACCTGTTTTATACATTGAAAAATGTTCTGAATGCGATGTGGAAAACAACTGGATGAGGGTAAGAGGAGACTATGCTAGGAGTTCAGGCAAGGTGGGAGAGAGAGCAATGTGGACAGAATCAAGAGATATTCAAGAGATTAAAAACAATAGAACCTGATGATAATTTAGATACGAAAGAGTGAAGGTAAGAGAGGAGTTGAAGGTGATTCCCACATTTCCAGATTGTACAAATGGATGGGTGGTGGACCATTTATTTTCTGAAACAGAGAAATATCAACTACCAATTAGGGGAAAGATGTTGATTTTTGGTTTGATTTAAGAGCCTTGAGTTTGCAGTGCCTTTCTGACGTTCAAGTAGGCATTTCAGATAGGCAGTTAAACATACAAATCTGGAACACCGAGAAAATAGCAAGCCTAGAGATACAGATTTGAGAGGTTTTTGCACATAGGTAGTTGGTAACTAAATCACAGTTTCAGAGAGGAGCCCCTACAGAGATAGCAGGCAGAGAGATGAGAAAAAACAAGAATCTGGGACTTGAATCTAAAAGGCAGGCAGAAGAAGGGTGGCAGAAGGCAGCAATGGAGACTGAGGAGGGTGGGTGAGAAGGTAGGGATCTGTTGGGAGTTTGTACTGTGATAGAAGCCAAGGGATTCTAAAGCACTAAACAGGCAAATTCCTCCTTGACTTGACTTGACTTCCTTCCTTAAGTCAAGGAAGAGGAGGGCTAAAAGAAAAAATTGAGAGTACAGAAGGGTTCTGAAATGTTACTGCAAAGATAAGATGTGACAAGTATCTCTTAAAGATGGTGGTGGTCATGATGGTGGTGGCTGTGTCTGTGTATCTTTGTTATGCATCAATATTTGAACCACTTGGGGAGATGTCCGTCGAAGAATACAAAATTTCAGTTTGGCAGGAAGAATAAGTTCAAGAGATCTATTGTACATCATGGATGCTTAGTAACAATATATGATACACTAGAAAAATTTCTAAGAGTAGATCCTAAGTGTTCCCACCACACACAAAAAAAGTGTGTGAGGTAATGCAATGTTAATTAGCTTGATTTAACCATTCCACAATATACACATATATCAAAAAATTATGTTGTACAGTATAAATATATATAATTTTGTCAATTAAAAGTAAATGAATGAATGAATGAATTAAAATATTTGGAGCACTCTGAAGCTGAATTCAGAAATAATGCTAAAGAAGACTTGACTTTGTTAAAGACAGAATTTTTATAGAATATATGGAAATAGTAATTATTGCCTAAAAACTGTATTCAATATTTTGATATTGACCTCAATAAAAAAATGTGTAATCAATTTTTGAACTTCTAGTCACTCAGAGGACAGAATGGTTACCATTTGTTGTCCTAAAGCAAGGGTAGCATAGGGGCTTGTCCCAGGAACAATCAGTTGGTCTTCAACCAAAAAAGTGGATATTTCCATCAGGGACATTTGCCTGGACACCACCATGTTAGATTCTAAAAATCAAACATGTGTCCCACCCTAACTTTGCCTTTAGTCCCTGAAAGAATGGACCTAGGTTTGAGAGAGGAGAACAGTGAGGGTCATCCCTCTTCATCTCAGGAGCAATTAACTAGTTATTTCGCTCACTTTGGGAAGAATTTGCCTTCAAAAATTATACCTTTTGGAAAACTATACCATATAATTATTTATCTTCCTTCAAAATATGAATTATTTGATCTTTTTCTCACTTCAACTTTTCAAAAATTTCGCATAAGGAGCCCTATTCAATTATCTCCTTCTGTAATTAAAACATTTTAGTAGGTGTGCAACCAAATTGCCAAACTAAGACAGATCTTGTTATTTTAAAAGAACATTATAATTTCAATTGTTCTAATAATTGTTATTATTCGATAGAGCAAATTATGAATGCAATTTTCAAAGCAAATGAAAACATAAGAAATTCATGATTTTTCTATACTGTTACAAATTTGGATAATTTCAAAGTGATTATCTTACATTTGGCTTTTACTTTGGAAAATATTAATATTAGAAAAACTGCAAAATTTTGGAATCTAGATTAAAGAACGATAGACTATGATGATAACTGTTCATGATTCTTATTTTATTATTTCTTTTAAACCTGCTTTTTCAATCTAGAGAAGCATGTCTAGTCTCACACCATATTCATACTGCATATTATAACATGGTGTTAATAATCTTAAGTAATATTCCATGGCCAATCGACCTTCTTTAGACACTAATACTCATTATGAGACTGAGCTTAACAGCTGTTTTTTGTTTTTTGTTTTTGCTTTTTTAGCATTTAAGTTTAGGGGTATGTGTGCAGGTTGGTTATATAGATACACTCATGTCATGGGGGTTTATTGTACAGATTATTTCATCATCCAGGTATTATAATCCTAGTACCCATTTGTTATTTTTCCTGATCCTCTTCCTCCTCTCACCCACCATCCTGATGTAGGGCCCAGTGTCCATTGTTCCCCTCTATGTGTCCATGTGTTCTCATAATTTAGCCCCCACTTGTAAGTGAGAACATGCAATATTTGGTTTTCCATTCCTGCAATAGTTTGCTAAGGATAATGGCCTCCAGCTCCATGCATGTCCCTGCAAAGGACATGATTGTGTTATTTTTTACTGCTGCATAGTATTCCATGATGTATATATAACACATTTTCTTTATCCAGTCTACTGCTGATGGGCATTTAGGTTGATTCTCTGTCTTTGCTATTGTCAATAGTGCTGCAATGAATATATATGTGCATGTGTCTTCATGATAGAACAATTTATATTCCTTTGGGTATATACCCAGTAATGGGATTGTGGGGTCAAGTGGTAGTTCTATTTTCAGCTGTTTTAGGAATTGCCACAGTGTCTTCCACAATGATTGAATTAATTTACACCCCCACCATCAATGTATAAGTATTCCCTTTTCTCCACAACCTTGCCAGTATCTGTTATTTTGTGACTTTTGAATCATAGCCTTCTGACTGGTGTGAGACGGCATCTCATTGTGGTTTTGATTTGCATTTCTTTAATGATCAGTGATGCTGAGCTTTTTTCATATGCTTGTTGGCCTAATGCATGTCTTCTATAGAAAAGTGTTTGCTCATGTTCTTTGCCCACTTTTTAATGTGGTTGTTTATTTTTTGCTTGTAAAGTTAAGTTCCTTATAGGTGCTGGATATTAGATCTTTGTCAGATACACAGTTTGCAAAATTTTCCTCCCATTCTGTAGGTTGTCAGTTTACTCTGTTGATAGTTTTCATTTGTTTGTTTTTGTTGTTGTTGTTGTTGTTGTTATTGTTTTTGTTGTGCAGACACTCTTTAGTTTAATTAGATCCCAATTGTTAATTTTTGCTTTTGTCACAATTATTTTTGATGTCTTCACCATGAAATCTTTGCCTATTCCAATATCCAGGATGGTATTGCCTAGGTTGTCTTTCAGGGTTTTTACAGTTCGGGGCTTTTTTTTTTTTTTGAGGTGGAGTCTCACTCTGTCGCCCAGGCTGGAGTGCAGTGGTGCCGATCTCAGCTCACTGCAACCTCTGCCTCCTGGGTTCAAACAATTCTCCTGAGTAGCTGGAACTACAAGTGTGTGCCACCATGCTCGGCTAACTTTTTGTATTTGTATTTTTTTAGTAGAGACAGGGTTTCACCGTGTTAGCCAGGATGGTCTTGATCTCCTGACCTCATGATCCGCCCGCCTTGGCCTCCCAAAGTGCTGGGATTACAGGCGTGAGCCACCGTGCCCAGCCAGTTTTGGGCTTTACATTTAAGTCTTTAATCCATCTTGAGTTGATTTTTGTATACAGTGAAGGAAAGGGTCCAGTTTCAATCTTCTGCATATGGCTAGCCAGTTATTCCAACACCATTTATTGAATAGGGAGTCTTTTCCTCATTGCTTGTTTTTGTCAGCTTTGTTGAAGATCAGATGGATGTAGGTGTGTGATGTTATTTCTGGGCTCTCTATTCTGTTCCTTTGGTTTACATATCTGTTTTTGTACCAATACCATGCTGCTTTGGTTATTGTAGCCTGCAGTATAGTTTGAAATTGGGTAGCGTGATGCCTCCAGCTTTGTTCTTTTTGCTTAGGATTGCCTTGGCTATTCAGACTCTTTTTTTATTCTATGTGAATTTTAAAATAGTTTTTTTCTAGTTCTGTGAAAAATGCCGTTAATAGTTAGCAGCTGGTTTTTGTTTGTTCATTTGTTTTTGAAACAGAATGTTGGTCTGTGCCTTAAGTTTGAAAATCCTCCAAAATTTTCTGTCCTTTCACTGAATATGTGGTCTCTTGGTCACAATGCAGCACTGAATTCCCTGTTAATATGCATATCTTGGGTTCTTTTTATTCAGTACACGCAGAGGTTGCTCCCTTGAAAATGAGTAGTCCAGTAAAATGCCCTTTGCAGAGTTATATCCCATATTTCTAGAAATAAATTCTACCAAATATTAGCACTACTGAATAACACTTTTAACAACGTTTAAACTATTGCCTTTTTAGTTGAAAGCAAACATAAACTCAGCTGTAATATCTTAAGTTCAAATGCACCAATTTTCAATTTCATATCAAATTTCAAAATACTTTTAGGTTTCTATTCAACACTTTGGTTTTCATACACAAGCCACAGAGTATACGAAAACTCATTTGGGTGGCATGTTTCTCATATAAGTAAAGGTAAAGACTAAGGACAAGTAAGTTCTTCATTTTCTACCAGGGTGAATGGTAAAGTAGTAAAGATCAGTATTTCCTGGAAAAGGGGAAAATTGCTTTCAGCAGGAGTTTACAAATCCACTTGGCCATTAAACATTTTTCACAGATGACATCAAAAGTGTTATTCACATAAATGCATGGGAATTTTTTCCAACGTATGTAGGTGTTATTATGTTAAATAAAACACAGACCTACTTAAACATCATTTAATTTATGGTAGGCTTTTCAACAAGCTGGCCAGATTTGGTTGATGTTTCTCAAAAACTACTAAAATTTCAATAAAGTGAATGTCTGTGAAGTGCTTTGAAATTTAAAAGAGTTGTTTAATGTGTGCAAAGATTTAGCTATAGGGATGTTCAATGATGTGCTTTTATAAATGGCTGGATAGGCACCTCTGCAAATAAAGTACATAGCCTTAGAGGCTGAAACAATGTAAGTGCACAGGAAACATTTATTGTAAGAAAATGAAAGGAGTGAAGTTCTTTGGTTCTTATTTTTAAAGCATTATGTGTCAAAAATGTATTTGGTTGAGTGTCATCAATTTCATGTGGCCTAACCTAATGTTAAGTGGAGTTACAGCTAAGTAAAATGTTCTGTCCCGCTTTGAGTTAACAATCAATCATGTGCTTACACTAAATGGTGGATAATCATTACTTTTATTTATTTTATAAAAATGTAGTTTGGTATCTCCATTTAGAAAAAAAAATTACTTCATTAAAATGAATCAACTTAAATTGACATGGGATTGTTACTCTAAATTTCTACTTGATTTCCTTATTGTAAATTATCTTCAATAAATTAATCCTTATCTCCCTAGTCCAGGTCTTTGACATGTCTGGAACAAAACTCAGCCAAATATTAAAATGGGAGGACAGAAACAGTTCAACTGAAACATATTAGCAAAATCTAAGGTAGATGAATTTATGCTTTTTAGGATGCAGAGCACTCATGAAATTGACATTTGTAAAGCAGCATTTGTAGCATATTAATTAAAAATATTCAATATATGGATTTTTTTAAACAGTGAATCACTCATTACTCTAATGCCTCATTAATATGGTGTCAATCTATTCAGGACAGTGCATAATAGCAGTGCACTTTCTCAGCATGTTATTCTATTGTTCAATTTGAAAAACAACAACAACAAATAATCTCAAGCCTTTTCCTTAAATGTTGGGGGTTTGCTTTTCAAATTATACGGTTTTTGTGGTACTAGAAGTTCAAATTTTACTAATGTAAACTACATTTCTCTAACTAAAGAATCATGGTCAATGTAAAGAAAATTATTATTATAGAAGAAATTGAATCAGAAAAACACCTTTCAAAACCTCCTAATTCCCTGTCCTGTCCACAAAAGAGATGGAAGGCAAGGAGGTCACCACAAGACACTCAGAGCAGCATTTGCTGCAGCAACTAAAATAATGGGAGACTCATTCCGTTCTTCTGCATTTACCTGGAAATATAAGTAGGAAAAGATATTTTATTTTATAATTAAAATATTTTATTCTAATATTTGCTAGGGACAGGAAGATAGAATAGGGAGGAAGGCAAATATATGATGCCCGATGGATTCTTTGGAATAAAATTCCATAGGGAATGTTCCTAGTATTGGGAAAAATCACTTTTAACATACACTAAGCAAGTTACTTGGGATGTCATAAGTAGGATAGAAGTCATATGAAAGTTGTAATAGAAGTCCTTTTTTCTTAGGGTAAATAAATATAAGTAAGAAAAGATATTAATTTTTATTTATTAATTAAAATATTTTATTTATATAAAATAAAAGTAGGAAAAGATACCCTCAAAATTCATCTCACTGTGCCAGCAGGGAGCCGCTGAGGAAAAGTCTATTTTCAGTAGGGAAGCTTGGAAAGAGCTGGCCAAGTTGCAATTCTCTCAAGAAAGTAACACCTGCAGAGAGCACACATTACTCATATTTGGGATACTCATGACACATCATCTAGCCCCCTCCTCCCTGCATGTTAGCACACAGTGAGCACACCCACTTTCCAGTGACTTCTTGGTGTTTTGCTTACAGAAGCCTACATTCAGCATATGAATCATCTAGCCCTCCGCAAAGGGCTGCCTGGAAAGAATAAGGTTTTAGAGAACCAGCCCTATGGATTGATCATTGGTTCTGACCACACAACTATTATGACAAGTGAAATAGAATAACAACAAACAGCTATGATTTTTGTCTTTGTGGATGGATTTCATGGGGGGGAGGGTGGCAGTAGAAAGTATAAATGACATGAAAGAAAGAATATTAAGCTCCAAAATTGTGCTTAAGTAAATCTGGAATAAAAAACTGCAGCAGGTTCTTATTGCTCAATTCCAGCCCATTTGCAGAGAATAAAAAGGCAAAGCAATGTGGGTGAAAAGCAAGGAATTTGCCACCTTAGCTTTGAATACTATTTCATTTATGAGTTTAACTATTTCCCCACCAGCCTTCACTAATTTCACTTGATCTCCATCAAGAAAGATGGAGAAGGTTTTGATGAGCAAGGCAGCACTGACAAAATTAGATGTAGAATTAAAAAAGAAAACCAATCCACAATGTAATGAATTACTAAATTTAAAGACAACTAGTGAATTCCTGGGCAAGCATGATGGATGCATTCAAACATAGATTCTTGAATTTGCCACAATCCTATGCCCCATAGCTATGACTTTTCACCAAAAAGCAAATTTTTAAGAGCCAAATTTGCCATCGATGTGAGTGGGTTGCATCTTATAGTCTTTGAACAAAAAGGACAATTATAGCTACATTGAGTTCCTGGTTCCTTGGAAACTAATGGTTTCATTCTCTGCAGATTGATCAGGTCAAATTCATCAGGTTCATTTCCAAAAATAAAAATCCCCTGTATGAGGGAAATTGTGGATTTCATGTCAGTCTTCTCAGGAAATATTTATTTTATTTCGAAATATAATTCCAGTCGATCTGCCTAGCAGAAACAAGTGAAATTGCTTCTGTTATCATTGAGATAGAGTGATTTCCATTTTCAAATATTCCAAATGGCATTTACTTGTGGTAACTGTAATAATAGAGTAATACATTTACAGAATTATGATAGCAATATAGAACTACTCTGAAACACATGCTGTATATCTCATTTCTTTAGCCTATAAGATATTGAAATGCCAAACATTACATACATATGTAATTCTCCTACTTACCACATTCCAGGTAACTTGCTTACACTGTATGTTAAAAATGATTTTTTCCTAATACTAGGAACTTTCCCTATGGAATCTTATTCAAAAGAATCCACCTGGCATTATATATTTGCCTTCTTCTCTATTCTATCTTCCTGTTCCTAGTTAAAAAAAAAAAAGCACCGATTGAGAAGGAAGTGCGGTAAGGAACAGAAAATAGCATTATCTGCCTTCACTTATAGAAAGGCCTTGCGCTGTAAGTATTCATCAGACATTTGTTGGATGTTTTCCATAATCACCTCATACCTGTGAGGATGGCTATTATCAAAATGTCAAGAGAAAACAAGTGTGCACAAGGTTGTGGAGAAAAGAGAAACTTTGCACACTGTTGATGGGAGTGTGAATTGCTAGAGCCATAGGGAAAAACAGTATGGAGGCCTCTCAAAAAATTAAAAATAAAACTACCATATAATCCAGCAATCTTTTATCTGGGTATATACCCAAAGGAAATGAAATAAGCAACTCCAAGGGACGTCAGCTTTCCATGTTCATTGCAGCACTATTCACAATAGCCAAGACATAAAAACAATTTAAGTTTCTGTTGATTGAAAAATTGATTAAAATAATTAGGGTACTATGTATATATACAATGGAACATTATTCATCCTTAAATAACAACATGGATGAACCTGGAGAACAAGACATTATGCTAAGTGAAATAAGCCAGACACAGAAGGACAAATACTATATGGACTTACTTGTATGTGGAATCTGAAAAAAAAGGTGAATACATATAGAATACTGATAAAAGAAAAAGTTAGGCAGAATTAAATTTAAAGTTTAATTGAGCAACGAACGATTCGCAAATCGGGCAGCCCCCAGAATCACAGCAGATTCACAGAGACTCCAGCGCAGCCACATAGTGAAAGAAGATTTACAGACAAAAAAAAAAAAAAAGGAAATGACGTACAGAAATCAGCAGTAAGGTACAGAAACAACTAGAATGGTTACGGCTTGGCATTTGCCTTATTTGAACAGTTTGAACACTTAGCAGTCTATGAGTTGCTGAAGTATGGCCATTAGGATTGGCCAAGACTCAGTTATTGTTACAGGTGCATACTCCTAAGCTTGGTTTTCAGTTTTGTCTGACTTTTAAGCTAGGTTACAGTTCATCCACATGGACTCATATATAGAAGTATGGAGTCCTTCTCAGACCATATTTAGTTTGCTTTAACAGTATAATGGTGCATACCATGGACAGGGAAGAGGAGGAAATGAGGAGACATAGGTCAAAGGGAGCAAACTTGCGGTTATATAGGATGAACAGACCAAGAGATCTACTGTACAGTAGGAGGACTATCATTAATAACATTGCATTGCAATACTGAAAATTTACTGAGAGTAGATGCTCTTACTATAGAAATAAAAATATGGAAAGTGATGGATATGTTAAATTGCTTACCTATAGTAATCATTTCATTATGGCTATGTATAGCAAAACCTCATGTTATACACCTTACATTTATACAATGAAAATAGTATTGTACCAGTGTTAATTTCTTAGTTTCGGCAAATGCACCATGGTAATCTAAGATGTTACAGTAGGGCAAATTGAGTAAAGAATATACAGGAACTCTCTGTACTATCTTTGCTACTCTTCTGTAAGTCTAAAATTACCCTAAAATAAAATGGTTCTGCCCCTAACAAACTTTTGTCATCATTTTCACTGCCCCAGAGGATCAGACTAGGTCACCTCCAAGGCTCCTTTTAATTTTAAATTGACAATTTATGATTCTAGTAAGGATCACTTCCTGTGTGAAACATTATTTTATTTATCCAGCTAAATACAATATTGCTTTTTCAGTTCCCTTCTCTTTTTCTTGTCATGCTCTCTATGTTATACATCTATGTCCATGTCTTATGGCTCCTATTATATTTGCTAGTTCTCTAAGCAATGCTGCATTTTTAACTTGATATTTCCTACAGCCCTATGGCAGTGACCTGCATTCAGGAAATTCCCTCTAAAATTGAATGAATTACAAAAGCAATATTCCTGCCAATGAAAAGGTTTTGTACTATGAGGAATTTACCAGTTTTTCCTCTCCTGAATATTAAAGACCCTCTGCCAGAAGTAGCTTAAGGAAACGACTCTTTCCCAGTCTCTATTCAGATCCTCTCCACTTTTGGTTTCTAGCCCTTCATCCTGTGTTGGCCAAAATGATTTGACTACTTTATAGAAACCTGTCGTTATACCAAGAACACAATTTTTAAGCTTTTCCATCCATAATTGTTTCATTTAATTCTTAAAGTTTAGGCCAGGCATGGTGGCTCATGCCTGTAATCCCAGCACGTTGGGAGGCCGAGACAGGCAGATCGTCTGGGCTCAGGATTTCAAGACCTGCTTGGGCAACATGGTGAAACTCTGTCTCTACAAAAAGTACAAAAATTCACTGGGTGTGTCGTGTGTGCCAATAGTCCCAGCAACTTGGGAGGCTGGGGTGGGAGGATTGCTTGAGCCTGAGAGGTCAAGGCCATAGTGAGCCATGATCGCACTACTGCACTCTAGCCTGGGTAACAGAGTTACATGCTGTCTCAAAAAAAATTTTTTTTTTAATAAAAAAACTACCAAGCCAGCACTACAAGAACTGCTAAAAGGAGCTCTAAATCTTGAAACAAATCCTCAAAATACATCAAAACAGAACCCCCTCAAAGCATAAGTCTCACAGGACCTATAAAACAACAATAAAGAAAAAAAAGGTATTCAGGCAACAAATAGCACAATGAATAGAATGGTACCTCCCATCTCAATACTAACATTGAATGTAAACAGCCTAAATGCTCCACTTAAAAGATACAGAATGGATAAGAATTCACCAACCAAGTATCTTCTGCCTTCAAGAGACTCACCTAACACATAAGGACTCACATAAACTTAAGGTAAAGGGATGGAAAAAGACATTCCATGCAAATGGACACAAAAAGCAAGCAGGAGTAGCTATTCTTATATAAGACAAAGCAAACTTTAAAGCAACAATGTTAAAAAAAAATAAAGAGAAACATTATATAATGATAAAAGGCTTTGTTCCACAGGAAAGTATCACAATCCTATATATATATATATATATATATATAACACTGGAGCTCCCAAATTTATAAAACAATTGCTACTAGACCTAAGAAATGAGATAGACAGCAACACAATAATGGTGGGAGACTTCAATATTCCACTGACAGCACTAGACAGGTCATTAAAACAGAACGTCAACAAAGAAACAATGGATTTAAACTATACCCTGGAACAAATGGACTTAAAATATTTACAGAACATTCTCCCCATCAACCACAGAATATGCATTCTACTCATGAGCACATGGAACATTCTCCAAGATAGACCAGATGATAGGCCACAAAACAAGTCTCAATAAATATAAGAAAATTGAAATTATATCAAGCACTCTCTCAGACCACAATGGAATAAAATTGGAAATCAACTCCAAAAGGAACTTTCAAAACCATGAAAATACATAGAAATTAAATAACCTGCTCCTGAATGATCACTGGGTCAACAATGAAATCAAGACAAAATTAAACAATTATTTGAACTGAACAGTAATAGTGACACAACCTATCAAAACCTCTGGGGTACGGCAAAGGCTGTGCTGAGAGAAAACTTCATAGCCTTGAATGCCTACATCAAAGAGTCTGAAAGAGCACAAATAGACAATCTAAGGTCACACCTCAAGGAACTAGAGAAACAAGAACAAACCAAACTCAAACCTAGCAGAAGAAAGGAAATAACTAAGATAAGAGTAGAACTGAATGAAGTTGAAACAAAAAAGTATGCAAAAGATAAATGAAACAAAAAACTGGTTCTTCAAAAGGATAAATAAAACTGATAGACCATTAGTGAGATTAACCAAGAAAAGAAGAGAGAAGATCCAAATAAGCTCAATTAGAAATGAAAAAGGGGATATTACAACTGACACCTCAGAAATACAAAAGGTCATTCAAAGTTACTATGAACACCTTTATGTGCACAAATTAGAAAACCTGGAGGAGATGGATAAATTCCTGGAAATATACAACCCTCCTAGCTTAAAGCAGGAAGAATTAGAAACCCTGAACAGGCCAATAACGAGCAGTGAGATTGAAATGGTACAAAAAAAAAATTGCCAACAACAAAAGTCCAGGACTAGATGGATTCACAGGTGAATTCTATCAGTCTTTCAAAGAAGAATTGGTACCAATCCTGTTGACACTATTCCACAAAATAGAGAAAGAGGAAATCCTCCCTAAATCATTCTATGAAGCCAGCATCACCCTAATACCAAAACTGGGAAAGGACATGACAGAAAACAAGAAAACTACAGACCAGTATCCCTGATGAATATAGATGCAAAAAGTCCTTAACAAAATACTAGCTAACTGAATACAACAGTATATCAAAAAGATAATTCACCATGATCAAATGGGTTTCATTCCAGAGATGCAGGGATGGTTTAACATATACAAGTCAATAAATGTTTTACACTACATAAACCGAATTAGAAACAAAAAAAAAATCTTAAAGTCTAGGCTTTCTGCCTTTACTACACAGAGTTGATCAACTCCATCTGCTACTTTTTCTAGCTCTAAATCTGATTCACAATCATTACAACCCAGGAAACGTAATAGGTGCAACACTCTTTTCTGACTCTTTAATAGATTGTTTACATTTGGAAAAAAAAATCTCATTTATTTGTCGGATATGGAAGCTGTTTCATAAATTTTCCAGATCTGAGTGAGAAAAAGAATATTTAAGTGAAGATTACCCATAAAATTTTGAAACACACATTCCTTTTTTTTCTTGGTAGAAGAATAAGATTTCAAATTTTATTTTCAAAAACCCATCATAGAAAATAATTTTTGTTTTCTGTATGCCTAGCAAGGAGAAAATCTGGACTGGCTAATTTTTGTATTTGTAGTAGAGATGGCATTTCACCATGTTGGCCAGGCTGGTCTCAAACTCCTGACCTCAGGTGATCCACTATCCTCGGCCTTCCAAAATTCTGGGATGACAGGTATGAGCCACCACACCTACAGCATGGGTGACAGAGTGAGATTCAGTCTCAAAAAAAAGAAAAGAAAAGAAAATCTGGACCATAGTCTGACATACTTCCTAATTGCCCGGAGAATTTATGAATTTATATTAGTCTTAACAGTGAGGCCTTAGACAGTGATTCAGTTTCCTCAGTGCTAGTAATCAAATTCTATTGCTTATGACAAACACAGAAGATAACTTTAGCAGATAATATAACATAGCAGATAACTAAGTGAACAAATACACTTTTCTATAGCAAGCATAATCTAGCAAATACTACCTTGTTTTTTATTGTGTAACAACACTTAACATGAGATCTACCCTCTTAAAAAGTTAAGTGTATATTTGTTTTGTTAACTATAGGCACAATATTAAACGGCAGACCTCAAGAACTTATGATCTTGCATAACTGAAACTTTATAGCCTTTAAAATAGGAACTCTTCATTTTCTCTTCCCCCCAGCCTCTGGTAACCACAATTCTGCTCTCTGCTTCTGTGTTTGACTGTTTTAGATACCTCAGATAAGCGGAATCATGCAATATTTGTCCTTCTATGACTGGCTTATTTCACTTAGCAAAATATCTTCAAGTTTCATTCATGTAGTTGCATATCGTAGGACTTCCTCCTTTTAAGGCTGAATAATATCCCATTATATGCATATACCACATTTTCTTCATTTATTCATCCATCAGTGGACATTTCATTGTTTCTATATCTTGGCTATTGTGAATAATAGCTGCAGTGAACAAGAGAGTGCAAATATTTCTTCAAGATCCTGATTTCAATAATTTTGGATAAATACCTAGAAATAAGATTGCTGGATCACATGCTATTTCTATTTTTAATTGTTTTCATAGTTTTCATAGATGCAGCACCATTTTTCATTCCCAACAACAGGGTAAAAAGGTTCCAATTTCTCCACATCCCCACCAAACTATTATCTTTTGTGCCATCCCAACAGTTGTGCGATGGTAAGTCACTGTGGACTTGATTTGCATTTCCCTGATTGTAAGTGATGTTGAGCATTTTTCCATAAGGTTTTTTGGCCACGTGTATGTCTTCTTTAGAAAAAAATGTCTATTTAAGGACTTTCCCATTTTTTAATCTGGTTATTTCTATACTTTTGCTAATTAAGTTGAAATAGTTCCTTATATATTTTGGTTATTAACCCCTTATGAGATACATGGTTTGCAAATATTCTCTTCCATTACATAGATCGTCTTCTCACTATAATAATCGTTTCCTGTGCTGTGCAGAAACTTTTTAGTTTGATATAGTCTGTTGTCTATATAGTCCGTCGTCTGTTTCCTTGTGTTGCCTATGTTTTTGGTGTCATATTCAACAAATCACTACCACAACCAGTGTCATGAAGCTTTTCTCCTATACATTCTTCTAGGAGTTTTACAATTTCATGTCTCGTGTTTAAGTCTTCAATACATTTTGAAATAATTTTTATGTAGGGAAAGATAAGGGTCCAATTTCATTGTTTTGCATGCAGATACCCAGTTATCTCAACACCATTGGTTGAAGAGACTCTCATTTTCCCATTGTGTGTAGTCTTGGCATCCCCATCTAGAATCAATAAAACATATATGCTCGTGTTAACTTCTATGCTGTCTATTCTCTTCCGTTGGTCTATATGTCTCTATGCTAGTTGAATTTTGATTACTGTAACTTTGTAATATATTTTGAAATCAGGAAGTGTGATGCCTCCAGCTTTGTTCTTTTTCAAGAGTGCTTTGGCTATTCAGAATCCTATGTGGTTCCATATTAATTTTAGAATTATTTTATTTTTCTATATCAGCCTACCTTCAGATATCAACGCTTCCTTCTGTCAGATAATATTTGCACATCCTGTTCTCTGTAGCCTGGAATGCTCTCCTCCTCTCTTTTCACTGCCACCATCATACCACTTATACCTGCTTAACTGCTATCTATCAGATCTCTGCTGAAAAGTAACTCCTTAGAATGTTTTTCACTAACGCTGTTCATCTCCCCCCTGCCCCTTCCCCCCCACACACAATACCTGAAATCTCTGCCTACCTAAGGCAGGTTTTTCCTGAGTTTTTTCTCAATGGTATAACATTTGGGACTTTGATAGGAAGTATGCTAAATTTGCAGATTGCACAATAAGAAGTAAGGACATTTGAACAATATTAAGTCTTCCGGTCCATGTACACAGGACACCTTTCCAATTGTTTGTGTCTTTTTCTTTCATTAATGTTATGTGGTTTTTAGTACAAGTCATTTACCACTATAATTAAGTTTATTCCTAAGTATTTTATTCTTTTTAATGTTATTGTAAATGGGACTGTTGCTTAATTTCCTTTTCAGATATTAAAAATGATTCATTATTAATATTTAGAAATGCAGCTGATTTTGTATGTTGATTTTGTATCCTGTGACTTTGCTGAACTCATTTGTTACTTCTAACAGTGTCTTTTGGTGGAAACTTTAGGGTTTTCTATATATCAGGTAATGTCACCTGCAAACGGGGACAATTTGACGTCCTCTTTTTCAGTTTGAATGCCTTGTGTGTCTTTTTCTTGCCTAATTGCTCTGGCTAGGACTTCCAGAGGAGAAGTACCTAATGTAGATGACAGGTTGATGGGTGCAGCAAACCACCATGGTACGCGTATACCTATGTAACAAACTTGCACGTGCTGCACATGTACCCCAGAACTTAAAGCATAATTTAAAAAGAAGGGTGGTAAAAGTGGGCATCTTTGTCTTGTTCTAGATTTTAGAGAAAAAACTTTCCATTTTCAGCATTGAGTATAATGTTAACTTTGAGCATTTCATGTATGTCCTTTAGTATATTGAGTTAATTTCCTTCTATTCCCAACTTGTTTAGAACTTTTATCATAAAAGGGTATTGAATTTTATCAAATTTCTTTTCTACATTTATTGAGATGATTGTGTGGTTTTTACCCTTTATTCTATTAACATGGTATATCACATTAGTTGATTTTCATATGTTGAATCATCCTTGCATCCCAGGGATAAATCTCACTTGGTCATGGTGTCTGATCCTTTTAATATGCTGTTGTATTTGGTTGGCTAGTATTTTGTTGAGGATTTTTGCATCTATGTTTATCAGGGTTATTGGCCTGTAGTTTGTTTTTCTTACAGTGTCTTTGTTTGGCATTGGTATCAGAGCCAAGGTATTTTACTTGGTATTTTAATATTTGGCCTAATAAGATGAGTTTGGAAGTATTCTGCTTCCTAGATTCTTTGGAAGAAATTGAGAACATCTTTAAATGTTTGGTAGGAGTCACCATTTGACTTTTCTTTGTTGAAAAGTATTTGATTACTGATTCAATGTCCTTACTAGTTATAGGTCTTTTCAGATTTTCTATTGCTCAGTAATTCAGTCTTGGTAGGTTGTATGTTCCTAAAAATACAGCCATGTCTTCTAGGTTATCCAATGTACTGGTATATAATTGTTCATAGTAGCCTCATGATTCTTTTTATTTCTATGGTATCAATTACAATGTCTCTGCTTCTGTTTTCATTTATTTGTATTCTCTCTTTTTTCCACAGTTATACTATTGGGGAAAGTTATACTAATATCTTGTTAATCTTGTCTTTTAAACAAACCAATTCTTTTATTAAATTTTAAATTATTTTTCTATTTTATATTTCATTTGGTTCTGTTCTAATCTTTATTATTTTCTTCCTTCTGCTAATTTTGGGCTTAATGTATTCTTTTTCTGGTTCTTTGGGGTGTAAAATTAGGTTGTTTACTTAAGATGATCTTTTTCCTATGCGGATGCTTCCTTCCATTTCTCCTGCCCTTGGACATCAGACTCTAGGTTCTTCAGCCTTCGGACTCTTGGACTTGCATCAATGGTTTGCTCGGGGCTCTTGGGCCTTTGGCCACAGACTGAAGGCTGCACTGTCGGCTTCCCTGCCTTTAAGGCTTTTAGCCTCCGACTGAGCCAATACTGGCTTCTTTTCTCCCCATCTCACAGACAGCCTATTGTGGGTATTTGCCTTTTGATCATGTGAGACATTTCTCCCTAATAAACTCCCTTTCATATATTCATGTATCCTATTAGTTCTGTTCCTCTGGAGAACCATGAATAATACAGCACGTAACTGGAACTTGAGGTTTTTAAAATCCATTTAGCTATTTCTAAGTCTTCATGGAGAGTTTAATCCATTTACCTTTAAAGTAATCATTGCTAAGGAAGGATTTACTATTGCCTTGTTGTTAATTGTTTTCTGTCTGACCTGCAATTCTTTTATCTCTGGTTATCTTTCTTTGTATTTTTAAAAATTTTTTATATTGATATTTTATATTGAAATTTTATATTGATATTTTATGTAGGTATTATCTTTGTGGTTACCAAAGGTTTACATAACACAACTTTTATTATGTTATCTATTTTAAGCTGACAACAACTTATTTTCAATCACATACAAAAATCCCTGCCCCCACATACTTTGTTATATTATTGATGTCACAATTCACATGTTTTTATATTATGTATCTTTTAAAATATTTTTATAGATGTGGTTATGTCAGTACTTTTCTGGCTTTTAACTTTTATCCTGAAAGTAAAAGTAATTTACACACCACCATTACAGTATTACAGTGTTCTGTTTTGTCTATATATTTATCTTCACCAGAAATTTTTGTACTTCCCTTTCCTTTTGTTCTGTCATTTCACATCATTTTGTTTCAACTTAAAGAACTCCCTTAAGCATTTCTTGTAAAGCAGTTCTGGTAGTGATGAATTTCCTCAGCTTGTGTTTCTTTGGGAAAGTCATTATCTCTCCTTCATTTTTGAATGATGGTGTTGGCCATATATAGTGTTCTTAGTTGACAGATTTTTTTTCTTTCAGCACTTTTAATATATCATCCTGCTCTCTAGTGACATGCAAGGTTTCTGCTGAGAAATCTGCTGACAGCCTTATGCAGATTCCCTGTATGTGATAAGTCATTTTTTTCTTGCTCCTTTCAAAATTCTATTTATCTTTGGTTTTTGACAATTTGATTATAATGCATCTCAGTGTGGATGTCTTTGGATTTATCTTATTTGGAGCTCTTAGGCTTCCTTTTTTCCTCCAGATTTGGGTAATTTCCAACCATTATTTCTTTGAATAAGCTTTCTTTCCATTTCTGTCTCTCTTCTTGTGAAATTCCCATAATGCATATATAGGCCACTTGATGGTGCCCTATAAGTCCCTTAAGTGAGCTTTTATCACTCTTTTTCATTTTTTTCTTTTTGTTCCTCTAACTGAATAATTTCTAATGTTGTGTCTCCAAGTTTGCTGGTCCTTTCTTCTGCTTGATCTAGTCTGCTGTTGAATCCCTCTAGTGAATTTTTTTAGTTATTGTATTCTTCAGCTCATTGATTTCTGAGCTGGTTTCTTGGTAGTCTTTTTTAATGTTTTCTATTTCTTTGTTGAAATTCTCACTTTGTTCATGCATGTTCTATTGACCTCATTGAGCATCTTTCTGATGGTTATTTTGAATTTTCCATCAGAGACATAATATATCTCCATTGCATTAAGTTTGATTTCTGGAGATTAATCTTGTACTTTGTTTTGGACATATTTACCTGGTTGTTTTTCCCTTGGTTCTTTATTTTAGTATATCTGGATGTTAAACAAAACAGCTACCTCTTCCAGCCTTCATGGACTGGCCTCAAACAAAAGAAGACCTTCACCTATCAGCTTGACCAGAGATTCTGGGGGCTTCTCAAATCTGTATGCTAGGCAAAACCATCAGCTATGTTCTTAGTAGCTCCCAGATGTCTAGAATATGCTGGGACTCATCTGCATTCTAAGACAAGTGAGACAGAAGCCAGTTCCTCAGGCAATCCCTGGAAAAATTGAAATGTTAAATATGTGATCCAACTCTTTTCTTCCTCAGGAAGTAGATGAGATCTGTCGTTTTTCTCCCACTTGCTCTGTGCTGAGCAAGACCCTCCCAGGTCTGTGATGGGGGCCGGCATGCTAGTTCAAACAGCCATCTTTATTTTTAGTAGCTCCAGGTGTCTGGAAAATTGCTGAGTCTCATTTGCACTCTGAGACAGGTGAGACAGAAGTCAGATCCTTGGGCAACCCCCAGGAAAATCAGAATGTTGAACACATAATGTAGTTCTTTCCTTCCCTCTCTGGAGAGAAGCTGGGAACTGGGGGTTTCCTCCCAAGCATATAGCAATACACTGAGGGTGGGGATTATGGTTAGAGGATGTCTCAAATTTTCCTATCAGCTTCAGTGTGGTTGGTTTTTTGTTCACCTCAGATCCAAGAGCTTCTCAACTGGCTTCTGAATTTATTGCAAAAGAGTTGACCTGTGTATTGGTTGTTGAATCACTGGGTTTATGATGGGAACGAAGATCCAAGTCTTCCTATTCTGCCATCTTGCTGATGTTACTCTCCTCTAATTCTTGAATGCCTTCTATGTAACAGAGAATTTTCATGCACACTATCTCATTTCCTTTTCTTAAAATTCTGAACACCAAGTTGACAAAAACTAAATCGTAAAGTATTAGATTTAGTAAAAATGTAGGCTCAAAATTTTTAATCACAAAGCTGGTAAGAGGATTTGAACTCAGGTACCCAAAGCAGAGTGTAGTGCTCCTCTACCCAGGGTGTCAAGGAGATGTGTCAATGTGTAGCACATGGTTTATGTTCCTCGGGTTTATTTAAAGCCTCTGAGCCTCATGTGTGTGTTGCTGTAGTGGTGGAAACCACTATCTTGCTAAGAAGGCTTCACATTGGATTGACAGCAAATTACGTTTTCCATTCATTCACCTATTTTCATGCTGAAAATACTTCTCAGTATTTTTGAGTCAATAAACAAGAATGACTTGTTAAGGCTAGGCTTACCCTAGATGGCTCAGGATCTTGCTGGTGGAACTATTTATGCCTGCAAACTATGAAATAAAACCTTTGAAAACCAAGGCCTTGCTACCAGCATGTGTCTTGTGGATCAGCAGCATTAGCACCACATAGAAGCTTATTAGAAATGTGGAATTGCAGGCCGTATCCCAGACCTCCTGATTTCATATGCCTTTTTGTTTGAAAAAGCCCTACTCTAAAGTACAATATACATTTTGATGCTTTTCTCACGATGTAATAATTTTCTAGTATGTTTGTGACTAAATGCAGTCAAGAAAGCCCTCAATTTCTTATTTTTCTATGTTCCCTTATTTTAAAATAATAAATAATGAAGAGAGTCTTCATTGCCTGTTAGAAAACAATCACTTATTTACAACAATAGCTTTACAAGTCCAACAATTCATCTAAATGCCCAATTTGCCCTGTACCTCTACAGCATGCCCACAGAGCCAACCTAGGTAAGCTATATTCTTTATGGGAAAAAAAGAGAAAAGTAAGTTGATTTGGTAAGTTTTTGAAGTTGAAACATTGTAATGGAAATATCACTGGACTGGGTTCAACAAGACCTACGTTTAAGTAAGGATTTTCCTTGAACCTTCAAGATATTCTTGGACAGGACTCTTTCCTTTTCTGGGTCTTGGGTTTCCTCATGTATATTAAGAAGTTGGCATAACCTGTGCTCCAAGGTCTTTTCCCACTCAGAACATTTGCTAATTTTTCTTTAATAGATCTCTCCTTGTTCCCCTTGTAAACCGAAAATAAAATTCTCAGGCCCCAAACATCTAAATGGACTTCCTCTTCAGCCAGGGCACTCTTAAATTTTAACTTGAGACACCAGTTCTTGTCATGACAGGAAGCTGGAGGTCAGACATGCCTCACTCTACCTCTCTGGCATTAACATGAACATGGACTTTAAGCCTGATAAGAAACATTTTACAACCCATTCTCTCTGAAGCCTACTACCTGAAGGCTTCCTCTGCAGATAAGAACTTTGGTCTCCACAATTCCTTATCTTTTTTTCCCCCCCCCTTTTTTTTTTTATTATACTTTAAGTTTCATGGGTGCAGCGCACAATTCCTTATCTTAACCCAGACATTTCTTTCTATTGATCCCAGATCTTTACATAAACTCAACCAATTGTCAAGCAGAAAATTTTCAAATCTACCTGTAAGCTGGAAGCACAAGCTCCAAGTTGCCCTGCCTTTTTGGACCAAACCAATGTATTTCTTAAATGTATTTGATTGAAGCCTCATGTCTCCCTAAAATGTATAAACCGAGGTGAACCACAACCCCCTTGGACACATGTGCTCAGTGTCTCCCAAGGGCTGCGTCACAGGCCATGGTCACTCATATTTGGCTCAGAATAAATCTCTTCGAATATTTTACAGAGTGTGACTCTTTTTGTCAACATCTTCATCTCCTCCACCACTGCTATTTCCTAGTCCAAGTCCTTCATTTATTGCTATAGCTTTTTTTTTTTTTTTTTTTTTTTTGACAGAATCTCGCTCTGTCACCAGGCTGGAGTACAGTGGTGCAATCTCGGCTCACTGCAACCTCCGCCTCCTGGGTTCAAGCAATTCTCCTGCCTCAGCCTCCTGAGTAGCTGAGACTGCAGGTGTGCGCCACCACATCTGGCTAATTTTTGTATTTTTAGTAGAGATGGGGTTTCACCGTGTTGGCCATGATGGTCTCGACCTCTTGACCTCGTGATCCGCCCGCCTCAGCCTCCCAAAGTGCTGGGTTTACAGACGTGAGCAACCATGCCTGGCCTGCTACAGCATTTTAACTAGTCTCCTGATTCCTGCTTTCTTGGTTTCCTGCTTCCTCAGTTCAACTAGTATTCCTTTGTTCCCAAAAGAAAAGCTGACCATGTTCATCTCATGCCTGGAACACTTTAACAGCCCCAAGGCTGTTTCTGTTGCTTGAAGGTGCTATGCTCATCTTCTGTCCCTAACCACACTGCTACTTCCCATCCCCTCTTGCCTGAAATATACCACACACACCAGCCTCTTTACTTAGCTTAATGTTGCTCATCTTTTTTCTTTTGAGATGGCATTTCACCCTTGTTGCCCAGGCTGGAATGCAATGGTGCGATCTTGGCTCACTGCAACCTCCACCTCCTGGGTTCAAGTGGTTCTCCTGCCTCAGCCTCCCAAGTAGCTGGAATTACAGGCATGCTTCACCATGCCCGACTAATTTTGTATTTTTTCAGTAGAGACCGGGTTTCACCACGTTGGCCAGGCTGGTCTCAAACTCCTGACCTCAAGTGACCCACCTGCCTCGGCCTCCCAAAGTGCTGGGATTGTAGGTGTGAGCCACCACACCTGGCCTTGCTCATCTTTTAAGTGTCATCTTCACCGTCACTGGTAAAATACTCTTGCTGCCATGGTGCTCTGTGCTTTTAGTCATAATATTTGTTGCTTCTTACTGTTATTGCTTATTTGTAACTTATCTCTGTGAGGGCTGAGACCAGTGTTCCGTGCTCACAATCATGTTCTTGTAGATAATACCAAGTAAGCACTAAAAATAATTGCTTGAATTGCCTATATGAATTCTTGTCTCCTACTTCCATTGTTGATTAAATAATAATAAGCTCTAAATATTGCTTTAAGGAATAGGCATAATTCACTCAAGACACGTAGAAAAATTCCTGGCATATATTATTCACTTAATGTATGCTAGCTATTACAATTGTTATTATTCTTTTCTCTCTTTAATTACAGCAGTCAGTATGGGCTTAATTATAATTACCTGATAACTAAAAATCTCTTTCTTACTTTGAAGCTAAATGGAATACTTAAAAATGTAGATGCATTAATCAATTAAACAAACGCATCAGGTTAATAGTATTTCTTATTCCAATGAAACAAAGAATCATATTGTTATATACTATATATATAACTCATCATATTATTATAAATTATGCACCAATATATTTGCAAAATAATGCATTGAATTATTATTAAATTCTTCTGCAAATGGTCTGTGATTTGTTTTCTCAAAGCTTAACTTAATGGGAAAGGCTTGAGAGAAATTGTCATTTTAAAGAAAATAAATCCTGGATACTTATAACCTAAAAGGAAATCTGGCATATATGTCTTAATATTCTTAGAAATTACTCAAAGGTTCAGCTTTTATTAATTCATAACTCTTCAAAGTTATGAATCAATAGATCCTAAACTCCAATCTCCCATCCAATATTTGAATCTCTGTGGCACCATCTTAGCCCAGTGAATGAACAGCCACTGCATGGAAAGGGAGAAGATTAAAGCTCTATTAGTTCCCATAGCAACATATGATTTATTAAAGTTTTATCTATGATTTTTTAAGAATGCATTCTCTGCAAATCAGAAACAAATTATAACATAGTCATAGAAGAAAAAAATGAAGATGGATGGTGGATAAGGAAACAATTGAGATATTTATATTAGTTTCTTTCTTTGTCAGGCGTTAAAAAATTATACAGGTAGGAGTTATAACCAGAAAAGATGCAAAATATCAGTCTTATTCTATCATTCAATATCATTCAATATAATATATTACCATTATATCATTCAATATTACTCTTATTCCCAATTCACAAGCTTTCTTCATTGTCTCCTAGCTATTCTTTGTTGATATTCTTTCTCTCCATCTGATTCCCCCTTCCTCCCTTTTTACCTTCATGCTTCTCTTCCTACTAGCTCTCTTTGTTTGTCCAGGTATTCTTTCATTTCTATAATACAATAATATGGTTTTACCTTAATAACCCAGAAACTGAACTATAATAATAAAAATAAATACTCTGACACAGGAGGGGTAGGCTGGACAGCCACAGTGAGAATATGTGGTTAAAGGCTCAAAACCTGTAGGCTGGTTAGATGGATGGATAGATAAATTTAATTTTACAGATATTTCTCAAGTTCCAAACAGTAAAGTACTGTGCTGTATACTGTGATAGATGATAGGTGAGGTCTCATTTTCTGTACTTCAATGGCTAAAATCTCCCAGAAATTTTATATACAGAACTAACTAAACATAGCACAAAGGAGATGGTAAGAAACAATGCAAAGAGAGGAAGAAGTGAGAAAAAAGAGGCACAGCAGAAGAGAGAAGGGGAATCTTATGCAAGGAGGAGGAAATAGAAATAAAGTAGTTAACAAATGGAAAATTAACATGGACTACAAGAAAGGCATGTTTCAGAACTTCAAGCACATTAACATTGGTTTTTTCAAATCATGTGGATCTAACACACGGCCACTGGTGAAAATGCTGCGTGCTATGACTTTATTCAGTTTTTTTGTTTTGTTTTGGGGTTTTTTTGGAGACTGAGTCTCACTCTGTCACCCAGGCTGGTGTGCAGTGACACAATCTCGGCTCACTGCAAGCTCCACCTTCTGGGTTCAAGGGATTCTTCTGCCTCAGCCTCCTAAGTAGCTGGGATTACAGGCACATGCCACCACGCCTGGCTAATTTTTTTTTTTTGTATTTTTAGTAGAGGGGGTTTCACCATCTTGGCCAGGCAGGTCTCCCGACCTCAAGTGATCTGCCCGCCTTGGCCTCCCAAAGTGCTGGGATTACAGGTATGAGCCACCGTGCCCAGCTGACTTTATTTAGTCTTTATTATAAATTGAATAAAACCTTTGTAAATAGAGATATTTTGTTTCTTGTAACCTGTGTGGATTATTGTAAATTAACATGATATACTTGTTTCAGACCACCAATAACAGCCATCTTATGAACAGAGGCTTTTAAATAATAGGCAAATGTGTGAAAAGAGACTTAAACATTTCTGTAAAGAATTCTATGAAAATTTTCAACATTGTCATTAGAACTTGTACCATTAAAATTTTCTAATAATAAAAATCATTTTTAAAAATTATTTTAATGATGCTAAATTTCTTTTTTCACTTTTTGAAATACATATGGTAGCAAGCAATAAGAAAATATTTAATGATGACATGCCAATTAACAAGTTCAATATGTCAAGTAAAAGTAATAATGTTTCCTTAACACCAAATAGCACAGCATGATTTATATAAATGCCCATCCTTCCAAAGAATGGAATCCTTTCACTTGGTGCAATAAGTTGAATACTGTCTTTACAGCTGTTCACAAAGACAAAGATATTTTTGAGCTTCATTTATAAAACATAAATATCATATTGTTGTTCCAGCCTTCTTGTAATTCAAAATAGCATCGGTGCTGGCTGAACATATTACTCATGCATTGGAAAGTTAGAAATGGTGACAATTTGAAGTTAACATTGTGAAATGAAGATGAACGTGCAAAATGTTCTAGCTATATTCTGTTTTATATGAATAACCTGAACATATTTCTTCTTTATATATTGGTTTAAGAAGATGTTATAAATACCTAACTTGGGGACAGAAGAATTTTAGTAAAGGAGAAGAGACATTTAAAATTACTTCTACGTCTTACTCTAAGAACAATCTGCCAATTAGTAGAGTTGTATGTTTCCAGATACACAGCCATGTGTCCTAAGATTCAGACAGAATGTTGTGAGTTTACAGGAAGAAAGAAACCGATTCTTTCTGGGGTATCCTAAAGGCTTCTCACAGAAAGTGGCACTTGAATAGTGTCAGATATTTGAAGCAGGGACAGGATATTTCAACAAGACGGAATGCATAAATAGGACATAGACAGGGAAGCAGCCGGGGCATATGGAGACTGGGGAGTTTGGCTATTTAATGGGGTTCATGGAGGCTGTGACAGAGAAGTAGTGGCAGATAAGATGGATGGTAAATAGGGGACTAATTGTGGAAGGTTTTGAGTGCTAAGCTAAGTAATTCAGTTTTTATTTGGTAATGAATAAGAAACCCCATGGTTTTTTTCCCCCCAAGTTTTAAAATGCTGAATACTCACATGATCAGAGCTGGCTATTTATTGGATACTTAGAATGCACCCAGCTATGTTAGGTGGTTTATAAATATTATCCAATATGATCATCACAAAAGTATGGTTGAAAGAAGTATTAACCCCATTTTTCAGATGAGAGAACTGAGTCTCAGGCTATATAATTTGCCTGTGTACAACAATCTAACAAGCTGATTTTTTAAATCAAAATCTTTTTGTTCATTACATAATCCTGTTGTTTTCATAATTCTATTGTTTTAACAAAATCCTGTTCCACTATAATCCTGTTATGCTTCATAATCTAGTATTTTGAAGAAGATAAAAATAGAAAAGATTGAGAATATGTCAGAGACTATTTTAATAGCACAAGAAGTAATCATTCTGATTCAGTTATGTTTGTCACTAGTTCAAGTAACGGCAAATCTGAGTTACCATGGTTTCTGAAAAAATGCACATTGAAAATTTGTATGATGGTTATTTTAGATTTTTAGCATGATGTTGAGGGTTCCTATGCAAGGGAAATTTTAAATTTGTTTTTTGCCTGTTGGATTTCTTATGTTATTCAGAAAGTTTTGCAATGCCTATAATGGGAACTTTCCTAGTAATATGCATTAAATGTAATTTCCACTTTTTTAAACCATCAAAATTAAGCACATAGTGTGTGTAACATCTAAACTATGGCAAGCAACTTAATTACATTTTTCCTCTTAATCTCACAACAACCTTGTGATGTTGGTGTCCTTCTCCCATTTTATAGATGAAGAACCTAAGGCTGAGAGAAATTCTGTCTGTATACGATGCAACCAACATTCATATTCAGCCCTATTTGTCTTTAAATCACTACTGTTTCCACTATAGCCAACTGCCCTGTAACTCCTCATGTAATAAAAACGACTGATCTTAAAGTGATAATTCATATCTCATGATTGAAAAAGAATAAGGAATCACCCGTGGCACAAACCTGAAATGCAGGGAGTGTAGAATCAATGTTAATACATAGGCTTTGGGATCAAAGGAATGTGAGATTAATGCTCATATCCACCATCTTAAAGCTGTGTGGCCTTAGATGTATTACTTAATCTTTCAGAGGCTCGACTGCTAATCTGAAAAGTGCAAATAGTAATATCTACTTCAGGGAGTTGTTAAGAGGATTAAGTGAAATAATGCCTAAAAAGTACTTAACACAAAGTAGGCTCTTAATAAAAGTAAGCTCTAGGTGCATAGCACACTATGCTATTTCCTTGATTCTCATAGCTTCATCTCTGAGTCAATCACTTCCGAATATTAGGTCCAAACCTCTCTTCTGAATTCTGGATCCGTGTATCCCATCACCTACTTGGCATCTGCGCTTGGATGCCCACAGTCATCTCATACTTTATATATATCAAACTGAACTAATGATATATGTCACCCTCCTTCCTTCCCTGCTAGTATCTGCTCTCCTGCTTTTATGGTAGTGAGGTAGGGGTGAGTGTGTGTGTGTGTATGTATGTGTGTGTGTACAAAATCAACACTGTAACCAGCCCACAACTAATCCATTCTTAAGTCACTCAGTGCTAAGGGATATGCCTTCTAAATTCTCCCCATTACCACCCTAGTCCTAGTGGCCATCATTTCTCTCCTAGCCTAATGCAGTCATATCCACTGCTGCCTATACTCACCAACCAGTTAGCCATACTCTAACCAGAGGGACCTTCCTGCCCCTTGAGTTTTAAGATTGGCTTAAAGTCTCATTCCACTTTGATGGAAATCCAAATCCCCCTTGGAGTTTTTGTTAATTTGGTGTAAACATTCATTCTTATAAATTCTTCTTCCCGCAGGAGCCAACTTCCACAAATACTGCTTCTGTGCCCTAACACCTCCAGGTGAAACCCAGCCCCTTCTACAAGTTCCATGGATGATCCACTCATACAAAGCATTTGTGAACATTGGGACTCAGGGTGACGGAGAACTATTTGCTATTCAGAATGTGAACTCCCCAATGGTGCATTAGGTATTTTCAGTCTTAAATGTCCTCTGCCCTCCTCACCATCTGGATGTTTCCATTGGCAGATTGCCCCTTCTTCATCCCAGCATCATATCATCTTGGGGGCTCTCATCTTATACCCTTTTTTTATTCCAGATTTCTTTATTCTTTATTCTTTATTCAAATCCTTTGTAATTTGAATCCCAGTTTGGATGTCTGGTTTTTGTTTGCTTGCCTAGGTTCCTCAATTCACCCCATCAGTATTTCCTTCTATCCCAAGTGGTTAGTTACCAAGTATTTTTCCAATAAAAGTTTCCACCCCCAATAGGAATTCTGGAGCCAGCAAGTAACATCATAAAATTTTTGCTTCTATTGCAGAAGGTAAATCAGATCATCCCACACCCCTGCTGAATAACCCATAAGTGGCTTCCCATTGCCTTTAGCATAAAACCTCTAACTTTTTTAGAAGGGTCTACAAAGTTTCCCATGATGCCACCTCTACTGGCCATTCAAATGTTATTTTGGTTTCTCATCCACATTGTGCTTTCTCCAGCACCCAGGCCTTCACATTCACTGTCATTAGGTCCTGTTCTTTCTCTCCAACTCATCATCAGGTCAACTCTTACCAGCCCATAGGTCTCTGCCTAACTAGCACTTACTCTAGGCTACAGTCACCTGCTAGGAGCTCCTTGATCATCAAATATTTCTTAACAATGCTTTTTCCACTTGCAATTATCTAGTTATTTAAAATAATGTATTTCCTCTCTCTCCACAGACTCAAAACACCACTAGAACAGAAACCAGATTTCTTAACTTTCATATTCTCAGCAAGAAGCATACAGCAGGCACTCAATTGTTAAAAACTATCTGAAGGTAAACATTGAGTCAAGCATCTGTGTAAAGGATTGCCCTAAATCTCCCTTAACTTCTGGGCTTTAATTTATTCTGCATATATAGAGATCAGTGTTTCAGAAGACCCAGAAAACCTTAGTGAAGGTGGAGGGCTTATTAAACTATTTGCTTTAAAGTTCTGACAATTTTGTTGTTGCTGATATTAACAACCCAACAAGAAGGGGAGTTAAAGGGCAGTGCTTACAAAAGGTCACAAGTATACTGCCTAAATATGCTGTGAGCTTCGTAAGTAGGCTGCACTCTTGTTAGCTATCATCAGGATTTAATTAACTGGTGTCACAGCTGAATTGACATTTCATGCCTGTGGGGAAATTTGACTGAACTCATCCATTCCAAAATAAATGATTAGCACCACCATCTTTCACATTATCTTTCAATAAGTGGGACAGCTACATTTTCACAACTTGCTGGGGAAAAACCATTTTCAAACTCTAAATACCGGTAAGCATGGAAAAGAAGGATGGAAAATAATAAAGTCAGGCAAAATGATATTTGTGGGTGCTTCATTTTGTGAAAATAAAACTTGTTTCAGAGGCAGAATGAACCTGTCAGGAACCCCTGTTTTTCATAACAAATTATGCCAGAAGAATGTTGCATAGTTTTGGAATTTGCCTGATCACTGAACTGTTGAGAACAAATGTATTATATGGGTTCCTGGGTTGTGGGCCGACCCCCTACCCAGTCAGACACCAGCCAAGCACAGCTTCCAGGTCTTTAAACTTCTCAGCACAGTAGGCCCTAAAACTGTTCCCATGGTAACCTTCCATCAAACAGGTGAGCTGTAAAACAGGTGAGCTCAGGCTGTCATTTGCAGACAAAACAAGAAAAAGAAATACTGACTGCTCTTGTTGGTGATGCCACAAAGAGAAGTAATACTGATTACTGAATAAATAGACTGAAAGTCAGAATAGCTGTTGAACCAAATAGGAATCATGGCGTTAGTGTCCTGACAAAAAAAAAAAAATACACCTTCTAAAATGTGTATGTCTCAAAGAAAATCAATGAGAAAACAGATCACAAATTTTGTAGAAACATTAGTTACTGTTTTTGGAGGATCTCCTAAATATCAGATCCTTGGATGGAAAATTTGCATGTATGATTTCATTTGTCTCTACCCCCTAAAAAACTGTCATAATAAGCTTTTGGTATTTCCATGATTTACCTTAAGTAACTGAGGTTCAAAGAATAAAAATGAGAGACTGTCACTTAAGTGGGATTTGAACCCAGATCTCTGTGTCTCCAAAATTTCTGTTTTTTTCATGATGCTACACTTTTTGAGGATTTATCAGGCATATTCTAGAAGAAGTCAGTCACAGTTTGTGCTGAGGGAATTTGCCACCAATTAAGTACAGATATGAAAAGTAGCATTTGGGAAATCATCTTGGCTCCAGGATCTTACAGTCTGGGGACTGTAGTACAATAGAGTCACAAAATCTGTAGTTATAAGAATTGCCTTGAGTACTAGCTCCTCCACAATGTAATAGGGTAGCCTTGAGAAATCCATTTAATTCTTTGAACCTCAGTTTCTTCTTCTGTGAATTGAGATAGTAACTTAACGGAATGTTCTGAGGATCAAAGGAGAAAATATATTTGAAAGTGCTTTCTAAAATATAAAATTTGATATATGACTATTATTATTACCCTACATATAACATAAAATCTTGGCACTTCTTTTTGGCAGAACGATTTCTTTTCACTTAAAACTGGTCGGTTGAATTCTTTCCTCAAGTGTGTTTTGTTTAATCTCCAAAATTAGGAGTTGTGCAGAGCTTCCAGCCTGAGTTCATTTTAGAAGTCAGGAAATAATTGCTGCATTATTATATATATTGAACCATCATTTTACACATGCACACATGGCAACTTGATAAGAAAATATCATTTGTACTTATTTTAAATTAATGCTTAATTGGTGACAGACTTTAGCTATCACCTACACTCTGGTTGGGCCAAGAAAATAGAGTATGATCTAGAAACTGAAGGACAAAAGATGAGCAATGGTCAAGGAAATGGCAGTGCAAGGAATTCAAGGGCTATAACCTGGCAGCCTACAGGCTGGGGCAGACCTGCCAATGTATTTTCTTTGGCTAGCAGGGGTTTATTTTGTTGTAATTGTGCTTTTTGATGATGTTCTTAAACAGTGTATGTACCCTCCAGTCTGCTAACATTCCATCGTTTGTATCCTCTTACACCTGGCTGCCCCTCACATGTATATTACCTGCCTGACAGTAATTGGGAGATGGGAGTCCCTTTACCAAACAACAGGCAAAAGAGATGAGTTTTCTTCATTTTGAAACCATAAAGAATGTATCTATTGGGAAGCTGAGGTGGGCAGATTGCTTGAGCCCAGGAGTTTGAGACCAGCATGGGCAACATGGTGAAACCCTGTCTCTACAAAAAATACAAAAAAATAAGCAGATTTGGTGTTGCATGCCTGTGGTCCCAGATACTTGGGAGGCTGAGGTGGGAGGATCGCTTGAGCCCAGGGAGTGGAGATTGCAGTAAGCCGAGATCCGGCCACTGCACTCCAGCCTGCATCTGATCATTTAACACAGGAAAGACTGAGCATGCACTAGGCTCAGGCACCAAATCCCACAGGAGTAGAGAACTGGCATACTCTATCTGAAAGGATACATTTAGGATACATATTAAAAAGTCTAGTATTACACAGCCCGTTGTAAATATTCTAATTCAACAAGCATTTAAGAACCTGCCATATGATCTTCAGGAAAGTTTCTGGCACACAGTAAGTATGATGTAAGTAGATGCTCTTTGTTATGTCATCATCATCATCTTTATTATCATCATTGCTATTATTATTGGTCAGACACAATTCTAGGAAGGGCAAAAACTCCTAACTCCTGTCTTCCTCTTTACTCCCAGATAGAGGGTATCCCCAGTGTTCTGCTCAGTTTCTGATGCATGCTTGTTGCCCAAAATATATCTGAGGAATGGCTGCATAAATAATGGAAGACTAGAGAGAGGCCATCTCTGGCCTTTGAGATCAACAGCCAAAATCTGCTCTGACAATTTCTGAGAGCTGTGAATAATTCTAGCCAGGTGTCAGAAGGAACCTGGCAAGTGTAGCCCCGGGACTCTGATTTTCCTGAAGAAACTGAAAAGAAAGAATACCCAGGTGGAAAAGGTACCCTGGTAGCTGGACAGGATGTTTAGTGGATGCATTATGTAATGTATGCAGAGAATCATGGCCATAAGTGCTATGTAAGCACCAAACATCATTAATATTACTATTTAAAAGAACTGAGCAGCCTATTCCTTCCTAGGTGGTAACCTGAGCACAGCAGAATTTTAATAAGTCTGATCATTTATTGGGTTGCCAGCTGGAGCACTGACCGTGCTCTGGATGTACGTCACACAGTCTGATTTGGTGCAACCAACACTGGCTCTGACTCAGCATCTTACCTGCCTGAACTATTGCAACACCCTCCTTACTGCCTATTGGCCTTACATCAGCCCAGTCAGGCTGTTATTCTGCATACCCCTAATTATATAAGTCTTGCTAAACTGTAGTCGAATCATATCACTTTTCTGCATTACAAGAGTTCATGATTTCCTTTGGCCTAAAAAATATCCAAACTCCTTAGCAAGGCGTGTCTTGGTCTTGGGTCACCAGCACTCTATTCTGAGCATCCTCCGTTGATCTAAACACTCTAGAGGTCTCTGGATGCTCTTCCCACTTAACAAGTGCCTTTTCTGACCCGGGTTCCCCTGGCAAACTCACGAGCATCTTTCATACATCACTTGCTCCCTGAAGCCGTCCCTCACACCCATCTGCAGGAGCAGAATTGAGGGCTTTCTTGTCTACATGTCCGTGGCACTGAACAGTTCTCTTGTATTGGCCAGGATATTTGGATGCAAATCTTGGAAGTCTAGATCAAACAAATTAAAGAATATGTTGGGCTTTATTCACTCATGTCACCAAACTGCACAGTGGCTGAGCCTTTGGATGAGTGTGACCAGGACCTCAGACCAAATCAGGGAGTCTACCACTAGCAACTATCTTCATGGGGCAGAAATTACAAACACTTCAGCTCTGCATTCATACATACTGAAAGCCAGAAAGGAACAAGAGCTCCTTCCCATGAATTCTAGTTATAAAACTTCAGAGGAACCACTCTGGATGGCCTGGCTTAGTCCACATGAGCATCACAGGAAGGGGACCAGGTGCCATGATTCCCCTAGACTGCTTCAAGGTGCCTGCTCAGACCCAGTGACAGGGTAACATGATCAGCAACCCTCATCAGGCCCTCATTAGATTTAGAGTGGGAAAGAAGCAGTGTCCCATAAGAAGGTGCAAGCTCAGATAGAATTTCAGACAGGCAGAAGAGTAGGTGACATCTGGACTGTCATTCAAATTCGATAACTAATAACACTTCAGATCCTAACTGTGTATGTGAGTTTGCCTCTCACTACAGAGTGAACTCCTAGAGTTCCAGTACCCTTCTTACTCATGTGCCTCTGCTCACACCTAGCATGATGCCTGTTGCCCAGTTGCCACTTAGCTCATGCTTGTGTGTTATTGAATTAACAAATGGATAGCTCTCCAGGGCTCTGTGAACAAAACATCCGGTGAACACAATTTCAGAATTCTGTAGTGTTTGGAAGTCAGTTAAACAAATGTTGATAGAACTGCTATAATTTAAAAGACATTGAGTGGCTCATGCCTGTAATCCCAGCACTTTGAGAGGCTGAGGCGTGCAGACCACCTGAGGTCAGGAGTTCGAGACCAGCCTGGCCAACATGGTGAAACCCCATCTCTACTAAAAAGTACAAAAATTAGCAGGGCATTGTGGTGGGCACCCGTAATCCCAGCTACTCGGGAGGCTGAGGCAGGAGAATTGCTTGAACCCAGGAGACAGAGGTTGCAGTGAGCCAACACGGTGCCACTGTGCTCCAGCCTGGGCAACAGAGTGAGACTCCGTCTCAAAAAAAAAAAAAAAAGAAAAAGAAAAAGAAAAGCATTGAGTGACTCAAAACTAAAATATAACACAATAACCTTTGAAATACAACTAGTATTTATTGAGTTCATAGTGTTAGCATTTTTATGAAAGACATTTTATGCTCACAAAAATTCCATGAGTTTTAGGAATTAGCCCTATTTTATAGATTAAGAAGATGAAGTTAAGAGATGCTTGGACTTCCCCTAGTTCTCACAGGTAAAAGGCTACAGAGGCGGAATAGAACCCAGGACTTCTGATCTCAAGGCTATTGCTTTGCTCTTAAGCAAATTATTTAACCTGTCTGGGTAAAATGGAGATAGTAACTCTTGTTTCTAAGGATTGCTGTGAGGAGTAAAAGAAAAAACATATATAAACAAATTAGCACATAGCCTGGCCCAGACGAGGGGATTAATGGACAATAGTGCTAAATTTTCAGTGATGGTGGGAGATTTCCTTCGATTCTGACTAGTACATATCTCTGACCCGTTTTTGTCCTTGTCCCGCAGCCCAGGAACTCGTCCTGTGTTATTCTCCTCTTTAGTGCTACCCACTCTGTCTCCAGTAGTTTCTCTCCCCGAAGACTGCTTCTAGAACAGGTCACAGGCTCCTGGGCTCCCCTTCTTGCTGAAGCCAAGTGCCCAGACCCCTTTTGCTGCCTCAGTTAACTGGCCCCACTGGTTATGGAAAGATAAGTACTAAGAGGCATAAGGACATATGGATCCTAGACCTTGTCCTGACATCAATTAGCTGTGTGACATTTGCACCGCTGTTCTCTCAAGCGTAAAATGAGAATGCTGGACCAGAGAAATCACTACATTAAATTTGTTATGTAAAGGAAATTTCAGCAAAAATATTTTTCCTGCAGAGTCAAGCAATACTATTACTTCATCTCAAAAAAAGTTTTACATATTTTTTTACAGTAACCAAATAAATCAGCATTGGACTTGCCTACATTTATCAGATCAGTTTCTATTACTTTTAACTGTTCCTTCCTGCTCTACTTCTCAGCAGGGATTACATGCCTGCAGCGTACACTCAGAATTTTCTCCTGAACATAGATTCCAGGAAAAGCTAAGGTAAAGAAGACAGAGTAGACAGCAAGAGCACAGATGACACTTCTTTTAGGCGCACTGCCTAGATCTCACTTGGCCTGCTGTCTTTCTCTCATTAGTCGCACCAACTGAATCTGATTAGCCCACTCTGATTTATTTTTGGCAACCTGGAAGTGCATGGGCCAATGCTTATTTTCATGGCTGATACAATCATCCCCAAAGCTGTCGTTAGCATTTGGAAGATTAGTCCCTTTCTCTGGATGATTTTATTGCCTATGAAGCATCACGACACACATTAGACATATATTTCTTAAACACTTTACAAAATTGAGTCTATTTACTCTTCTTCTTATTATCACAACCACCTTCTGTTATTGGCTGCTAAAACATAGAGAAAGAATTCTTCATAATTACATATTTGATGCTTATAAACTTATTGTTTTCTGAGTTAGTGAATCATCTGCTATAATCAACAAGAACTAAAAGCCAGATTTCAATGCTACTGGATACTCAGTGCCTGATTAGTCTACATTTTGCTTAACAGACTTTCCCATTATGCACCAAACAGTACTATCTAGGTGAAAAGTGAATAATAAGGAAATATAAATAAATATTTTCTCCTAAAAATGCAACTTTCAGATATGAAGCACAATATGTATATGATTTCTGTTTATATTTGTGGACAGTAAGATTTATTAGTAAGGATCATTATTTTTAGGTCTTTGAGATACAAAAATTCTGAGATTCCAAATAAGTCCTAAAGTACATTTAGTATAAAAAATGTATCATGAAAAATGAAACACACTTTGGCAAATTTTCCAATAGGTTAAAAGTAAAAGGATTTTCCATCAGCTCTCAGTTAATTTTAAAGCATATTTATAATCAGGATTCCCCATTCACTAAGCATTTCACGAATAAACAGCCACTGATCACCAGCAAACCTGCAGCTCTGGAGGCAGGACTGTGTTTTGGATCCCCAGTACTTAGCAGGCTGTGTGGTTCTTAGTAGATTCTTAATTTGTATCGACTAGATAAGAATATCAATTAGTAACTTCTATCATGGGTATGATTACTCTTTCTTTTCCTCGTACCCAAGTCTCCTCTATCCAATGAGGACATCTCAGCTGTTCCAGATGCCCTCTTGTAAAGTCTGTCTACAGAGGATTATAAGGAAAGCAAAAAGATAGAAGAGAAGAAAAGATAAAATTTGCAGAGAGAGAAGTTTAAAGAGAGAAGGGCGCTATGATAGGGGAAAAATGAGAAGTTTAAGAAGTATTGCTGGAGACCTCGGGTGCTCTAGTTGATTGGGGTCGAATTTGATGTTGCTGTGGTGGTGGTGGTGGTGGTGCCAGAATTTAAGAAGTATTTCAATGCTGATGAATTTTCCTTAAGAGGAAGGGAAGATGATGAGGCAGGAGATGTTGAGGCCAACCTACATATTACTTGTGTTCCCTGCTTGATCCCGGCAATGCATTCACCATGAGATGAAGGAGGGCTCTTTGTTTTGCTTAGGAAGGTTAGAGGGAGGGCTCTTTGCTTTCCTTAAAAAATGCACTGTATTCCCCACACTAAAGTAAGCTGATGATGCTAGAGGAAGAATTAGTGCCCCTAGTAAAGACAGGATCCAACCCCATTGGGTTAGCTGTAGCAGCAAGGGTATGGGGGCATTAAGGAGGAGCAGGAGTTAGCCTTCAGAGCGTGAGTTGGGACAAAGTGGCAAGAACAGGAGCACCCTTGGGCAAAGCAGCCCACCAGGACAGGGGCTGATGACTTCACTAGACAGTCAAGTGCTCTCGCTGCACTTTGGGTCTGTCCATCATAAGCACACATTGTGCTGACAGCCTCCATGGCACCATCAGAGGGATGGGAGGGCATCCCATCTACCTTTGAGGCCTGGAACCTCTGGGTGCATGGGTATCTCTTGCACAGCTGTGACCCACCACCACACTATACACTCATCAACAAATGTTCCTCACCTGTCACATTGCCCAGGGCTTGCTCTTGGACTGCTGGCACTGCCCTGCTCCACCAAGCAGGGGACAACCATGACCCAGCTGCTCTGTGCTTCTGATGGCCAAGAAAATTGTTCCCTACATTCTCAATTCATTTTTCACACCCACTATTGATTCGACACCCCCTTGGGACACTGACAGAGCAAAGTTGGAGGGTATGGGTACAAGAGCAGACTGCACATAGGGCCATGAACCCAACAATGCAATACTTCTAGATTTGGTGCAAGAGGCTAGGATGTCTGTGATCATCAGCCAATAGGTTTTAAAAGAAAGTATAGTAAGGGAAAAGAGATCAAGCATCTATGATAGCAACCTAGACCTTTCTAGTCATGTTAAGGATACTGACAATTGCTCCAATTACTAATAGAAGTCTATTAACTTCAAATCCTAGCTTATGAAATGCTGTGGTTGAAAAATGTCAACTCTCTTTAAAAATATTCTACAGATGAATGAGCCTGGCTTAGTCAGATCTTAATGTGCATTAGTGTTAATCCCAATTTATGTTATACAGGTAACAATCTAAGATCAATTTTTCTTTTTAAGGATTACGAACCTTTGTGCATGTGTGTTTAATTTGGGTATGGGGAAGGGAGAAGAAGCAGTTAGAGAGTTCTGTTTACCCTATTGGCAGAAAAGGGCCAACAGGCACAGGTCACAACCACAGGCAAAAGGAGGTTAGAGTAGCCTATTATTAAATTAATTTTTTTTTTTTTTTCTTTGAGACAGAGTCTCTCTCTGTCGCCCAGGCTGGAGTGCAGTGGCGCAATCTCGGCTCACTGCAAGCTCCACCTCCCAGGTTCACGCCATTCTCCTGCCTCAGCTTCCCAAGTAGCTGGGACTACAGGCACCCGCCACCACGCCCGGGTAATTTTTTGTATTTTTAGTAGAGACAGGGTTTCACTGTGTTAGCCAGGATGGTCTCGATCTCCTGACCTCGTGATCCGCCCGCCTCGGCCTCCCAAAGTGGTGGGATTACAGGCGTGAGCCACCGCGCCCGGCCATTAAATTTAATTTTTTAAAATACATACTATTCTCATCTTCACTCTTCACCTTCACCTTCACCGCACTGAATGTGCGGAAAGACTCCAGGGAGGAACAGAAGATCCCCAACCCCTCTATTCTAGGGATTTCATATGTAAAGCCTGAGACGGTGACGATGAAGAATAAAAAAATTGTTTATGAAGGGGAAGAAGGCATCTACTGCTACCTTAACCTTCAGATACTATCATCCCCAGCCCCTTTTTGCTTCCTTAGAAAGAGCCCCTGGGAATCAATTTGACTATAGAACATGCCCTTCCTCTAGAGGGGCATTCAAACCCCAACATGGAATTGGAAGCTCTGGGGTTAACTGAGGAAGAAGGGGAGAATCGATAGCACCTCAGCCTAGCAGGGGAGGGGGTCTGCCCTTCAATACTCTGTAATCAGCCAGCTGAAACAGGCTGTGTTTCAATTGCTCCCATGTGAACAATGACTTTTTCCTTTTATGTGTTCTGCTCCCCGCTATTTCATAGAGAGCCTCCCTCGCTTCCACTGGAGACACTAGGTTTCTTGATCTTTTCTTCAAAGAGAAGGGAGGGGAGAGGAGGTTGTAGATGGGGCAAAGCCCATCTCATCTCTTCATCTAAGTCAGAGCATTTGCTCTCCTAAAAGGAACCTAGAAGGGAAGTTCTCCAAGTTCTTGCTCAGATAGGAGCAGATTTCTCTCCCCCAGCACAGGTACAAGACAATAGCAGAATACACTGGTCTTGATGAGTGATGCCATCAGTACTGAGTAGCAGAGAGGAAGATTTCAGGAGGCAGGGAGGTAGGGCACATCTGGCGCTGGTCTCACCCTGATGCAGAAGCCTAGCCCTGCACAGTTCTCCTCTTCAGATGAGTATGATGATCACCACAGTCCTGTTCACTGTAGCTGAATGTGCGGAAAGACCAGGCACCCATGAGCCAAGGGGTCTTCCCTCAGTCTTGGTGTGCAGGCGGCACACTACTTGAGCCCTAGATATTTTTAAATTCCTTTCGGTTGTGTGGGCTGCATTCTTTAGGACATTGGCTAGGACTAAATGACTGAGGATGAAACCAAATATGCCTATATTTGCAAGGATTCTCTTGATTTTTTTTTAAAAAGGCCTTTGAATAACACAGAACTATGTTCAGTTCTAGAATTACTTGTTTTGTTGTTTCTATTTCTCTGGTGAGATTTTCTACCCTTTCATTCATTATGAGCATACTTTTAGTTTATTAAGTATAATAATAACATCTGATTTAAAGTACTTGGCTACATCCAAAACCTGGATTTTCTCTTGAAAATTAGTCACATTTTCTTGGATCTTTGTATATTGACTAATTTTGGACTATTTCTTGAATATTGTGAGTATTATGTTATAAAGGCTGTAATATTTATGTTTCAGGATTAAACTAATATTTTTGTCTTAGCAAGAAATTCACTTGGTTGGATGAAACCTACACATGCTTTCTCGTGGGTGGCAGCTTGAACCTTAGGACAATTCTTTTAGCTTTGGCTAGGCTACCTGCAGCCTGACCTCCCCATGCATGGCTCAGGAATCAGCCTGAGGTTTGGACAGACTTTAGGACCCCCTCCTTTTCAGGATTACCTACTCACTTTCCATTAGCAGTGGTTGCCAATCTTTTGCCTCAGGCCAGAAAGACTGAGATTTTTGTCAGAGTTTCAGCTATCTCACACTGACTGAAGCATCTGCCCTCTGGCTATAAGCTGATGTAGGAGATGGATGGATGGATGGATGGATGGATGGATGGATGGACGGACGGACGGACAGACAGACACACACACAGACAGACAGAGAGACAGACAGACAGATAGACAGACATAAAAATAACTCAACTTCTGTGCCAATTCTGTCAAGTGTCAACTGCCCTCCAAAATCTCTCTGCTTTGTTCATGATTCAGTCTTTAGTCAGTTGTTTATTTGGTAATTTGTCCAGAGTATATGGTTATTTGCTGGAGAAACAGTCAGAGAGGAACTTGCATGGCCATAACTGAAGCAGAACTTGCAGAAGCATAATTCAAAAGAAAGAAAAGAGTAATGGATAAGGGAAGGAGGTAGTATTTGTTAAGCTCCATGTATAGGCAGCACATTAAATACCTTTTCTGTTCTTTTTCTGTTTTCTTGTGTTTTATCCTTCTTGCCCAAACAATGAAATGCTCTTATGAACTGTATGCTAGCCTCACAATTCCACCTGGACCACTGGCAATATAGCATGGTTCATATTTTGTGTTTGATCCCAGAAGTACATTGCTCAATGTTAGAAACCTGCCCATGTGTCTGGAATAACTGCCTTGATACATTCTCCTAGAATTTTCCTAGGACGCCGCAGCCTCACTCCCTCGTATTTTTTCAAAACATGTAATTTCACCACATAGCTGAAACCAAGAACTTCCCTAGAACTTAAGTGTCAAAATGACTTTCATTCATTATTGTCTCCTTCACAAGATGTTTATTTTGTTTATTACACGACATAGTCCAATAAAGGGATGTTTTAAAAGTTCATTCTCAATGCCTATCTCATATTACAGAAATCTGCCTAGGATCAACCACATCAAAAGCACTTAGCATATGCCAGGTACTGATCCTAGATCTGGAGGTGCAGCTGGAAATAACATGCAGTTCCCGACCTTAGAGGACTTATGGTCTAGTATGATAAGAATATCAGGAACACAATTTAGTCTATTCAATGTTAAGACAGAATTAAATTTGTTTATGCCAGAGATTCTTTATAAGTACTAGGGCCTGTAAAAACTGGATTTCTGAAAAATAAAATAACAAGAAAAAGTCATTACATTTTTCAGTTTATAAAACCTCTTGGAGAGTAGTGATGTGTATTGTGTGCTTTATTTGGTTGCTGAAAATATGTGAGAAACAAAAATCAATAAGTTAAACTGTTGGTGGAAATGTAAATTAGTTCAGCCATTATGGAAAACAGTATGGAGATTCCTCAAAAACCTGAAAATAGAACTACCATATGATCCAGCAATCCCACGACTGGGTATCTATCCAAAGGAAAGGAAATCAGTATGTTGACGATTTCTCTGCACTCCCATGTCTATTGCAGTACTCTTCACAGGAGGCAAGATACAGAATCAACTTAAGTGTCCAGCAGAGGGTGAATGGATAAAGAAAATATGGTGTGTGTGTGTGTGTGTGTGTATATATATATATATATGTGTGTGTGTGGAATATCATTCAGCCTTAAAATAAAAAGGTAATTCTGTCATTTGCAACCACATAGATGAACCTGAAGGACATTATATCAAGTGAAATAACCCAAGCACTAGAAGATAAATACCACGTTTTTACTCACAATGCTAAAAAAAACTTGCAAGTTGCTCTAGCAGATGTCGTTACTAGAGCCAAGGAAGGGAGAGAGAGGGGGACAGCCAAAGGCTGGTTAAGGGATGCAAAAGTATACCTAGCCAGGAGGAATAAGTTCTAATGCTCTATAGTACTATAGGGGGACTATATTGACACTTTATCGTGTATTTTCAAATAACTAGAAGAGTGGATTTTGAATGTTCCCAACACAAAGAAATGATAAATGTTTGATGTGGTTGATATGTTAATCACCCTGATTTGCTCATTACACAATGTATATATGTATCAAAATATCACAGGTACCCCATAAAGATGTAAAGTTGTTATGTGTCAATTAAAAATAAGAATAATAAAACCAAAATCAATAAATTGAGTAATTTGTTAGAGGCAAATGCCCATATATCGTCAATTTAATCAGCCATTCCTTCACTGATGTAACAGAAACTTAACAGTCATGTGTTATGTGTTACATGACAGACTCAGTGTTAGGACAGTAAGTTAAGAGATGAAGAAAAATGAACATGTGGAACAATAATGAGACTGATTTTTTGTACTGGTGACCATGGGCAAGTGACTTAATCTTTCTGAGCCTCAGTTTCCTCAGCTACAAAGTGAGATTAAAAGTAACGATACGTATCTCATGAGGTTATTTTCAATATTAAATGAGATGTTTTTATATATGGAGCGCCTGGCATAGTGCCTGGATCCCTGTAGATTCTTAACAAATTTCAGCAATTTTTCCACCCTGCTATTATAGAAAAGAAATTTGAGGCTCAGTGCAGTGAATAACTTACTCACCCGGGACACTACATACCTAGAAGATAAATTAAACACAAGCACATGGTACAAAGTACATGAGTCTTGTTTGAGACCAGAAAGAAAGATTAATTCTGCCTATGGAGTCTGAGACAGAATCAGGGAGGAATATTTAAACCAATTCCATGGATGACTTCTCAGGTATTGTCCATAAATACATATTTGGAGACTTGGAGCAAAGTTTTTAAAAAGTCCATCAACTGCTGATCCCCTAGACACCAGCAGATCCTCCATCTGGTCTCTTCCTCACTAGCATAGCTTCCTTCATCTTTAAGAGATTATGCTGGTTAATCTTTAATGACAAGGATCAACACCAGTTTCTCAATCCTGACCTTTTTATAATTTTCAGAGCTAGCAGATGAGAGGAAATAGACGAAATAACTGCCTTGATATATTCTCCTAGCATCACTCCCTCTAAAGTAAAAAAGAGTACTTCTTTAAACCATGTAACTTTGCCAGCACAGTTGAAACCAAGAACTTCTCTAGAACTTGAGTGTCAAAATGACTCATTCATTATTTACTCTTCCACAAGATGTTTATTTTGTTTATTACATGACACTGTCCACAAACTGGAAGCAGATTTTCAGTGGAAAAAAATCCTCAAAGTAAAACCCTGAGAAGATTATTAATCCTAAAAGGGATAATCTCTTTCTGATTTTCTTTGTGTAACTAAAATACCTATGTAACTCTATTTTAAGAAATAAGGCTTATCATAAACATAACTAATGTTTATGATATACAACAACATGTAAAAATTATCTTAGCATAACTTTATTGCCAATTATCTGAATATAACCTCCATCTCTTTTTATTCTGTTTCATTCAACAGAACGCTACAGCTTTCCATGTAACTGTCCAAGATGATAATAACATCGTTGTCTCATTAGAAGCTTCAGACGTCATCAGTCCAGCATCTGTGTATGTTGTGAAGATAACTGGTGAATCCAAAAATTATTTCTTCGAATTTGAGGAATTCAACAGCACTTTGCCTCCTCCTGTTATTTTCAAGGCCAGTTATCATGGCCTTTATTATATAATCACTCTGGTAGTGGTAAATGGAAATGTGGTGACCAAGCCATCCAGATCAATCACTGTGTTAACAAGTAAGCATCATGTGTAATATTGTCCCGTTTCTTCTTATTGTTCCCCTGTTTCTTCCCGTGGGGCTCGAATTGACAGACTCCACCCAGAATGGCAAAATCACTTGCCTTAATGCCAAGTGACGTAGATTCAAAGTTATGAGCTATATTAAGAATATAGCTGAAGTTTGATGTTTACCCTTTACCTTGTGATAACAAAAATATTTTTAAGCCAAAAAAAGTAAACCTCAATGAAGTAGTATATTTTGAGACTGAGTAACAATTTCAAATTCATGATTGGACCATGTAATTTTCTGCTATGTTGCTTAATAATGTCATCATAACTTGTTTATTTTTTTCCAGAGCATGTATTCTCATATTAAGCAATTCAGTTTGGGGACAATGAACTGATACTCCTATTTAACCTGCTCAAATTCAGGTGTAGGTCTTTGGCTGAGAGAGAGAAAAAGATATATTTATTTATCAGTTGTTATTCCCCACCTCATCTTCAAAATAGCTTTGCCTTCTACTTCTTAAGAAAAAATGCCAAGAAAAAAAATTACTGGCATTTTAACCTTCATTAGTCCATGTCATAAAGAGTTAAGGCTGACATTGGGAAATTTTTAGGAATAGTTTTAACTCCATGTGATTTTTTTTCACTTTACCCACTGACTTTAATATCTAATCTCAAATTAAGATGTGACTCTACTGTCTATGTTGACCTGTGGAAGAAAAACTGATATCTGTAAGACAGTAGAGTTTATCACTAACACAATATAATGGCTCAGCAAAGTCCCTTTTGCTTGTGTTCTTTAGTGTTAAGTTTTGCAACAGCTGCAATTTGTTAAATGCCATCTATGTGTGATTGTTCTGGGGATAAATATGGGGAAAGACAGTGATATTATCTGTTGGGATAAAAGGAAGCAGAAACTACAAGAAGGAAAAACTCAGAACCAAGCTAGAGGACATATTTTTAACACATCTCTCAAAAATTAATTAAAGTCTCCATTGGCAGAATCCCAGGATCAGTAGTGAGTCCTAAAAATTAGGAATGGCATAGACCCAAGACCTTCAAAGTTTATAGACATAATGAACAGATCTACTAGTTGAATTAAAGGGAGAACTTACCTGGTAAAATACTGTCTTAAACAAGCTCTAGAAAAAGATGAATTGCAAGTCAGATTTAGGCAGCAGATATAGGCACATAACGCCTACAATACAAACTCCTTAATATCAAAAGCTCTGTCTTACTTATCTTCATAATTTCATAAACACCTAGCCCAAGCCTTATGCTTGCTTAATAGATGATCCATAAATATTAGTACAATTTAGTTGAGCAAGTAATAGGAGCGACCCGGGGGGAAAAATTAAGGCACAAAGAAAAATAGATTTAGGACTGTAATGACGGTTGCTGATCCAACATTTATGAGCACGCACTCAGCCATTCCTCATCAGTTGCAGCTGAATGATTCAGCCCTTTAGCTAACTGTTCATGAAGAAATTTGATAGGTAAGTAATGCTAAAAGATTTCTAGAATATCACTTAGCATTTGCAATGAGTTCCATTCAAAATATATTCTATTTTCCTTTGTGATGTTTTTCTTTGAACTGTAGGGCTTACAAGTGTGTTGAATATCCAAAAATTTGGAAATTTTGCAGACATCTTTTTTCACTGATTCCTTGAGGAAGTGCTGTTGTGATCAGAGAACATATTTTATATGATTTCTTTTACTTGAAAATTGTTGAGATTTGTTTTATGGGTCCAAATATGGTCTTTCTTGCTGTGTATTCTGTGAGCACTTCCAGGGTGAAGTTTCAATAAGTACCGACCAGGTCACGTTGATTGTTCAAGTCTTCTATGTCCTTACTGATTTTCTGTCTATTTGTTCTAATAATGACTGATAGAGGAATCTGAAAGTCTCCACTTGTAACTGTAAATTTGTCTATTTCTCCTTTCACTTATTTTGGTTTATGCTTTACATATTTTGAAGCTCTGTTGTTATTAGGTGCAAAAGCTTTTAAGATTGCTATGTCTTCTTGATAAACTGACCCTTTTGACTATATGTAATGTCCCTCTATATTCCAAGCAATATGCCTTGTGTTAATTTCCCTTTTGCCTGATATTAAAATAGCCATAGTTTTCTTTTTTAAGTGTTTGTGTGGCATACTTAATCCATCCTTTTGCTTTCAGCCTACTTCTGTCTTTACGTGTAAAAGGGTTTCCTGCAGACAGCATAGAGTTGAGTCTTGCTTTTTTTTTCCAATCTAAAAATCTTTGTCTTTTAACTGGAGTATTTAGGACAGCACTATCCAATAAAAAGAGAATGTTAACCTTATATGTAATAGTAGATTTTCTGGTAGACACATTAAAATGCTTTTTAAAAAGGTGAAATTAATTTTAATATCATGGTTTACTTAATCCATTATATTCAAAATATTATTTCAACATATAATCAATATACATATTTACACTTTTTTTTACTTTCATACATAAATTTAAGTAGAAATAAAGTTGCACTAGCCTAATTTTAATCGCTCAATAGCCATATGTAGCTAGTTGCTACCAATTTAAATAGTGCAGGTTTAGACAATATACATGTAATTCTTAATATTTATTATTATAATATAATACAGTTATTTCTATGGTTGAATTTGAATTTAACATATTGCTAGGCTGTCAGGTAGAACGGGGAGTGAGTTGATCTAGTCAATAGTTGAGCTGGGTTTAAGGTATTAGACACCTTTCATTCATCACAGACTTCCAGTTCTTCCCATGGTAGGCTGCCAGGAGTGGTAGTGGGTATTTCTCAGTGTTTCAGTTTCACCCTCAGTATGCAGCAAGCCCTGAACACCGGCATCACAGAAGAGCTCCCCCAGCAATAGACTGCTGTTGCTTTTCACTCATTGCTAACTTTTTGGTGGGGACAGAGGATGTTCTTCTTTCTCATGGTCCAGCCTCAGGCTTAGGCAGACCCTGTGATGTTAGATGGGACATTCTTGACATTTTTACCCCTCAAATTACACCGACACTGAAATTCTACATTAAATCCGTGGGTCAGAGAGATTCCTGCCTCTTCTCCAGTGGTAGCAGAACCACTGATACTCTACTTTGTATTAGTGCAGGACTCTGGTCCCAAAAGAGTTTCTGCTCCTCTCCCAGGAACAGGCGTCTTTTGTTTCTATTCATCCTTCAGAAGAAGGGATATTTTCCTGAGAACTAGAAAGGAAAGATTTTTCTGCCCCTCCACAATACATTAAGGCTTCTCCTTTGTATTCAGGAAAGGTCCAGGGAAGTAAGTTTTCTTGCTGTCCTCTTAGTGGTTTCAATTATCATCTGCACACCTGTCACCCATATACCCCCATCCCCAGCCCCCCAGAGGGAGGCTCTCTCCAGTCCCCTATCCTGCCTCTGGTAGTCCTCATGAGCATGGGGTAGAGGCCCAAGGGGAAAGCTAGAGAGAGACAGTAGACTCTGTTTGTGTCTGCGTCTCCCAGTTAGTCTAGACCAGTGGTGACCTAGAACTTTCGGATGATGGAAATGTTCTATGTCCATATTGTCCAACATAGTAGCCACTAATTTTTAATTTTAATTAGTTTTAGTTCATTTAAAATTTGATTTAAATAGCTCTATGTAGCTAATAGCTACCATATTGGACAGAGCAATTCTTTGCATCCATTTAGACCATACTCAGCCTTTATGAATCCATTAAACTCGGAGCTGCTTTCTTCTTATCTGCTTCGATGTTGTATCCTCTTCCTGCTGTGCTTTGCCAAAGGTGAAATAGTGTGTCGCCTCTCTCCAGAGGGGCTGGTCACTCCTTCGAATTCACATCACTTGATTCACTTGCTACCTCACCTCTCCTGTAACCTCAAGAATAGCTATGATTTCGTGAATTACGTGGCTTTTCCTTGTTGAGGTGGAGAAGAAGTGATGTTGTCCTGGGGCTTTCTACATCTTAAGGGGAAGAGAAAACATGTATTGATTTCCAAAGAGTAAAATTAATTCATGATGGTCTATTAAATATTATCTTGTACCTCATTTTTAAAGGTTCAATTACATTATCCCAAATATGAGTAGCAATAATAGGTTGGGAATATAAGAAGTGGGAATTAGTGCACAAATATTTCTGTGACATTAGGCATGAGCTGGCATTTGGTGACATTTGGGTTTCAGCTTCCACCTTCATAAAAGAGGGAATTAAAGTACATGATGACTAAGATAACTTGTGAGCTCTAACATTATCTGTCAGTTAATGATGTGTTTTTGCCATCTTTATTTTTCTAACTGAAAGCTTTTTAAACAAGTTTGGAAAACATTTGTAGTATCTGCTCACAGAGTTGACATATTTCTCCTGAGAATAAAACAGTACCTTTGTAGCAGTCATTTATTGTGTGTTAGGTGCTTGTCTTGATGAAATAAGCAATGACAAAGCAATTGGCCCCAGGGCAGTCCTTTGATATTTCACTATAGTTGTTCTGAGTCTGTCACTCTTAGAGAAAGCTGAAAAACATGGCAAAGAATAAATTTGGCACAGCAGAGTCATTTGGCCGGTTCAAAAGAATTTCACAACCCTTAGGCTGTGACATGTCATTAATATTTAATTGATTGAGAACCTTCAGTATATTGCATGCCCTTCAGAGGGAAAGGGTAGTTTCTCAGCAGGTAAAAGGATACCTGGAATTAGTTGCTTGGAAATTGAGGAAATGTCACATACACACAGCTGTGTCATGTGTCAGTGAAGTTCTACAGAAAGTGGCTGTACACATTAAAGAATACACATAGAGACACTCTACAAATATAATATTCTATACAGTCCTATTCTAAATAAAAATAATTCATGAATTTTTATTTTAGTTATCAGGTACATTCTCTGTGCCATGTCCTAGGTACCAAAGAAATAAAGATAGATAAAAATACTCATAATCAAAGATGTTATACTACAGTGGAAGAGACATATTACAAATAATATGATAACTGCTATTGTAACCAGAAAGGGGTCACAATCCAGACCCCCAAGAGGGTGCTTGGATCTCACGCAAGAAAGAATTCAGGGCAAGTGCACACTGCAAAGCAAAAGCAAGTTCATTAAGAAAGTAAAGGAATGAAAGAATGGCTACTCCATAAGCAGAGCAGCCCAAGGACTGCTGGTTGCCCATTTTTATGTTTATTTATTGATTACATCCTTAACAAGGGGGTGGATTATTCATGAGTTTTCCAAAAAGGGTGGACAATTCCCGGAACTGAGGGTTTATGCCCCTTTTAGACCATATAGAGTAACTTCCTGACATTGCCATGGCATTTGTAAACTGTCATGGCACTGGTGGGTGTCTCTTAGCATGCTAATGTATTATAATTAGTGTATAGTGAGCCAGTGAGGACAACCAGAGGTCAGTCTCATCGCCATCTTGGTTTTGGTGGGGTTTGGCCAGCTTCTTTACTGCAGCCTGTTTTATCACCAAGGTCCACCCATCAAGAATAAACCACATTAAGAATAAAGATAAAATAAAGAAATCTTCTAATATACAAACCCTAGAGAACTTAACACCTATAGCTCTGAGTTAAAGAACTGTTAATAGATAGATTTCAGCAAGAAAAAAGGTGAATCTAGAGGAAAGTCCAGGACACAATTTAAAAAAATTATAATGGGAATATGGTATATGACAAAGATTGTGTTACAAATTAGCAGGAGAAGATGGAAAAAGAACCCCAAAACAGGCAAAAGAATTTAACAATTCTAAGAAAAGGAAACCTGATTGACCAAAAAACATAACAAAAAATCATTAATCTCCATGAGCAGGAAATTAAAACAAAGAGACAACATTTCACACACCTCAGAGTGGCAAAAATTAAAAAGACTGATATCAGCGAAAGTTGGAAAATAGTATGGAGAAAGAGGAACTATCATACACTGCTAATAGATATGTAAATTGCCCTAATCTATTTCTAATCTAATTAGAAAACTTTCTGAGGCTAGACTATCTGACACAGATGATGTGTAGACCCTTCTATTCAGGATTTGCAACCTAAGGCGACATGCCGCAAACATTTATTGCAGCATTATTTGTAAGAGTGAATGATTAAAAGCAATTACTCTACTAAAAGAATAACAGGTATATTGTGTATATAGTTGCAAAACGGACACTAAAATAAAATTTTTAGACGTTCTTGTATCAAGAGTGATAAATCTTAAAACAATGTTAGGCAATAAAAACAAGCTGCAGGATAGTTATGATAATTTACATAATAATTTAAAACATGAAACAATGTTGGATGCTTACAAATATATAAGTTTAAAAAACATGCATGAGAAGATAAATACCAGATTCAGAGTAATAATTTACTTCTGGTCATGGTGGGAAAAGAATGGGGTTTGGGTAAGTTACAGGGTGGAATTTCAAATATATTTTCTAATACTTTATTTATTTGAAAAATTAAAACATCTGTGGACAAGAAAGTAATGAACAAAGATATTAAATGATTCACCTTGTCCAACAACTCCATTTCTCTGTCCAGTCCAGGCTGGTCCTAAGAAAAAAAGGGAAGTACAATGGAGTGACTGACAGGGCAAGGACTATCGGCTTAGATTAGGATTTAACCTTGTCATCACTGAAATACCTGTTAGTAACTATAGCTCTAGTTCATACCACACCACTTAATTTCTAAAAAGAAAGACAATGAGAGAAGTCACTGGAGAGATAGTAAAATATTTTTAGACTATACATTTGAGTTCTTCTAAAAAGAGTAGTTCTTGAATTGAATACTCCTCAGTGATGCTTAGACATCAACAGTATTTACTGCTGACCTGGGTCATTTACATTGAAGCTGAGGGAAACATAAAATAAACATATAAGCAAGCATTTTAAGACATTCTCTTAGTTTAAAGTTTAAGTAGCTTGTTGCAGAAAAAAATTGGAAAATAAAATAACTGTTCTCTAATCCTCCTGTCTGTCTTGAATTTCAAAGTTTGACCATGGCTTTGATGTGCAGACTTCGTGCCTCAGGGCATGAAAGACTGAGTGCCCTTCTAACTTCTCTTTTCAGTAGAAGAAACCCTGATGAGGATGTGAAACAGGACTGCAGCAGTGGAGGAGTTACTGCTCTGTGGCTACTTTTTCTGTCTCCTTTCATTTTAGTTCTCTTAGGCCCAGAGTCAATAGCTGGATCTGGTAGACTCCATGGGTTAGTAAATTAGGCTGGGTTGAAAAAAAGAACTTGAAGCAGTTCAAAACTTCTTTGGGAGTTTTGAACTCAAAACAGAGTCTTCAAGGGTTGGTTGATTGGTTGGTTGATCGGTTGACATGGTACGTAAGTGAGTTAGTGAGTTCATTCAGAAATGTTACCTTCATGTAGGAAGACCAGGGATGAGACAAAGATAAAATTCAAACCTTTTAACCAGACTATAGCACATAGTCTACAGTGACATGATCATAAAATGTACTGGAGTCTGAAGGTCTTCCTAACTTTTTTGTAGATGCTGTTTTTCAGAAAACTCCAGGAAAAATCAAAGCATGAACATGTAGCTTCAATTATTTCTGGGTTGCTTAAAGTCAAAAGCAAAGATAGATTAAGACCCTGAGCAACAAAATAAAATACATTCAGCTACAGATTGAGACATACTAGATCCTCAATAGTTATTTATTGAATGAACTAAGTCAAATTTGGAGTTCTCATGTTATTGAAATTGAAATTTTTTAAATGTAAAGTTTCAACTAAGGACATTTCTTTAGGTCAGCCTATAGATGATGTCCAAGAATTCTCTCAATTCTAAAACTGTGAATCAAAAATTGTTTTTTCTGTCAACCTAAAATCGTCAAAAGGGTCAGAATCTCATTTAAAGAGAGTTTTATCAAGCACAAAGTGTGAGGCTGGACCACCTGGAAACACCAACTCCAAAAGAATTCAGTCAGTGCTCTGAAGTAGTGAAATTGGGATCTCATTTCTATAGGCAGAAACAGAGAAGATTTTATCAGGATTACAAAAAAATTATTCATATAAGGATGACACCTGGTTACAGAAATTTCATTGATTATAAGCAGTGTCTCTTTTGGGGAAGGGTACATTTAACATTTTTACACAGAGTGTAATAGTTATTTATAGGTTTTCTGTCATCCGGCCTAAGCAAAGCAGGACAACAAAGGGGGGAAGTTAATCTACAACAAGGGTCATTAATTAAGAAGGCAGGAGATTTTTGTCCCTGACATCATTTAATTCCCTCTAGTCACTGTACAGAACAAGAAAAATAAAGTGAGTTAATCTGTAATTTGAGAACAAAAGTTATAACTATATGTGACTCAGATCACAGTCACATCTTTTGGGGTTCCAACAGCTTTTAAATTTTACTTATGTTCATTTTTCTTTTCTTTTCTTTTTTTTTTTTTTTTTTTGAGATTTCACTCTTGCTGCCCAGGCTGGAGTGCAATGGCGGGATCTCTGCTCATCGCAACCTCTGCCCCCCAGGTTCAAGTGATTCTCCTGCCTCAGCCTCCCGAGTAGCTGGGATTACAGGTGCATGTCACCACACCTGGCTAATTTTCTATTTTTAGTAGAGACAGGGTTTCTCCATGTTGGTCAGGCTGGTCTCAAACTCCCGACCTCAGGTGATCCACCCGCCTTGACCTTCCACAATGCTGGAATTACAGGTGACCCCAAACCAAATTATTTAACATATCTTCTTAATAAAATTCATACAGGTAAAATCTGTTTAATAGCTTCTTTAGAAAGGTGCAAAATGCATTATTTACAAGAATTTTGCAGGAGAGTGGGAGGGGGAGGAGAGGCAGACATATATCGATCATGGATTTTAGAAAATGAGTATTTTTAAAGTTTTCCAGTGAATGAACTACTCAAGCAAAATAGAAATGTTTTCTTTAAATTTCTACAGAAAGAGTGGTTTGATAAACACCACAAAACATATGTTTTACAACATTGGACAGTTTAAAATTTTATACTTCATATGGAAAAATAAGTGCTTTGTTCACAGGAAGAAATAAATGATCATATAACTATCATTGGTCTGAACCAAAATTTATTTTCTGTTACTGGTCTGTTACTGATATCAAATTTCCTTTGCGTGAGAAAAAGAAAAATAAACTAGGAATCTGGAGATACAGACTGTCATGTACTTGTTAAATTACCTTGGACAAGTAATTTAGTCTGTGAGTCATCATTATATTTATAGGTGGGATGGAGATATTGATATTTGCTCTTCCTAGATCTCAGGACTGTTGCAAAAGGAAAAATAAATGTAAAAGTTCTTCAAAAAGCAGAAAGCACCATATAAAATGTACTTTATTAATTACTGCTAAGAACATTCAATTCATGGGTACTGAGGAGTTTAGTGCCCACAGACAGTGAAAATATGCGTGAATTTCTGGTAGGTGTAATCCTTGCTTAATTCGAGTATTGATATCGGCCTTTCTCTCTCCTCTTTCTTTTCCCTTTCTCCATTTACTTCACTTCTGTAGAACCTCTACCTGTAACCAGTGTTTCCATATATGACTATAAACCTTCTCCTGAAACAGGAGTCCTGTTTGAAATACATTATCCAGAAAAATATAACGTTTTCACAAGAGTGAACATTAGCTACTGGGAAGGTAAAGACTTCCGGACAATGCTATATAAAGGTAAGCAGCAAAAGGAAAGCTGAATCAATGATGACCCTCACTTTTTACAAAGCTTTTCCCAAATGATGTTCTCTCTTACTGCAAAGAGGTTTTATAATTCACTATTTGACCTATAAATGAGCCATTAAAAATAATTATTGATTTATGAAAATCGTGTTATGAGGAAGCCTAGAACATCTGGTTCATTACTTGAGAGTCGTGTGTCATGTGTTCAGCATGAGAAATACTCTCATTATTGTCACTTACATGTTACTCTTCCCTAAGGCAGCATGCCTGGTGCAGGAAATAAATTCAGACTTAAGTTTAGAAGCACAGGTAACCGTTTCTTTCTGGGTATGATAGATGGGCATTTCTGGGACTGGGAAGTCAGAGTGGTGCCTTTTGCAAATTTTCACTTGGAGATGATCCAACATCCTCAAATGCAATGCTGTGTGACCAGCTACATGCATACATTAACATACAAAAATTAGTTTCGCTTTTTCACTGGCTTGATGGGAACCTTGAGGAGAAGCGAGAGAAAAGAGCCCAGGAGAGGTAATATTTCAAATTACTCAAAGGAACAAAATCAGCTTCTCTGGGTGGAAGGGGCTAGAGGGAGAGGGAAGAGAGGGCATTCAGTTTCATTTGGGAGTGAATCCTAGTGAAGGAACTTGAATACGCTCAGGACACATCAGGTGGGGGTGGGAGGTAGGTAATGGTATCAGAGTTGGCTGACTGTAACTGGAAACATGTATTGGTGGAAAGAGAAAGTATTGAAGCACACAGAGCATGACATCCAGGAAAATGTCATTTTCACTTGCTGCTTTTACACACTCATTTCTTCAATGGATTTAGTTTTTCTGAGACACTATTTAAAATATATGCAGTGGGGCTGGGAGTGGTGGCTCACGCCTGTAATCCCAGCACTTTGGGAGGCCGAGGTGGGCAGATCACTTGCGTTCAGGAGTTTGAGACCAGCCTGGCCAACATGGTGAAACACCGTCTCTACTAAAACATACAAAAAATCTAGCTGGGCGTGGTGGCGGGCGCCTGTAGTCCCAGATACTCAGGAGGCTGAGGCAGGAGAATCCCTTGAACCCAGGAGGCAGAGGTTGCAGTAAGCCGAAATCACATGACTGCACTCCAGCCTGGGCAACAGAGCAAGGCCCCATCTCAAAATGAATGAATGAATGAATGAATGAAATATATGCAGTGAATTTGGTTTTTTTAAACTTTGAAAAAATCAAAGAAACACAAATTCCACAAAGTATTATGTTCTTTATTTACAGTGAAAACAGATAATCTGCAAATTAATAAATGGAAAGTTATTTGTTTATAGATCACATGCAAATATATTTATGAATGATTAAAAAGCAATTACTGAAACTTTTGTTAACAATCATAAATTTTAAAATAATTAGTATAATCCCATTCTTAAGTCAATTACTTTTTCAAACTATTTTTAGATTTCAATTCAATAACTGGTACTTTTAGTTTTGTTCTCTCATTTCTTTTGAGTTGGATTGGATTTTTAGTTTATTGTTATTCTCTTTAAAGTTTTCTAAGTGGAATCCAAACTTTTATTATTTCTTTTTTGGGGCAGGTTCTGTCTGCAAACTGGCAAATAAACCAGTTTTAAATTAGGCTAGTTTTTCTAAATGAAAACTTTTCTTGGAAAATTGCTCTTTTTTTAGGTCATAAGGTGGCAAGATACCTTGGATTTTTATCTTAAAGTAAATGGCCACTGTAAACTTAACCTCTACAATTTCTTTATATTATCTCCTTCAATTAATACATACCCCAAAAGTTCCTATCATAAAAAGGTTAACTCCAATTGTGTTTGATCTCCTTAGGAATTTTGTCAGAAAAAGCCCTTCAGGATTGAGTCTAAACATTCAACGTTTCATCTCTAGCCTTCTACTAACTCTTTATTACTGGCCATAACAGTAGTTGAAGGAAATATTATTTTGTGAATGTTTAGCCATAATTGTTTCAAACTTTCCAGAAGTGTGTGACATTTAGAAGACCATATTTTTCATGTAATTGATTTTCTCTTCACAGATTTCTTTAAGGGAAAAACAGTATTTAATCACTGGCTGCCAGGAATGTGTTATAGTAATATCACCTTTCAGCTGGTATCTGAGGCAACTTTTAATAAAAGTACCCTTGTTGAGTACAGTGGTGTCAGTCATGAACCCAAACAGCACAGAACTGGTAAGTCTCCTGAAGAATCAAATACAGTGAAAAAATAATTCAGTTATATTTTGCTGTATATTTTTTTATCCTAAGAAATATTCTGATCCAGAGCAAAGAAAGAAAATATATATGTTTAATAACCTAAAACAGATTTTCTATCAATATAAAAAGAACTGGGCAAAATATTCAATAAGAAAAATCTAAAATATGTCAATGTAATCATAGATTTCTAATCTTTGAATAAAAAGCTACTATACTATTACCAAAGGTTATAATTAACTAACTTACCCAGATCTAGTAGACATCAGTTATTGCTGACAAGTGGCCCTATGGCAGAAAACAGAGGGAAGACATTCTAGTACAGATTATCAGATTATTAAAGGAAAATATTGAAATTCAAATGTATCTAAAACTTGCAGTGCTTGATTTTAGTAGCACCACTAATATGAAGCACTATTGTAGGATGGATGGATAGTTGCACGGATGGATGGATAGATGGATGGGTGGATGGATGGATGGATGGATGGGTGGATGGATGGATGGATGGATGGATGGATGGATGGATGGATGGATGGAAGAATGAATGGATAAAATAAGCATATATCTACTAAGTACCCATCACCAATATAAGCAAAATCGTATGTGCCTAGTATGCCTGAGTACTCAATAGGAATGCTGGAGAGGCCATTCTGATGAGCATCAGGAAGGGATTATGATAGATTACTTCTAAGGTCTTGACAATTTGAAATTCTAAGATGTCATGATTCTTATTCATTAGTCTAAGACCAGGAAACTATTTCAGCTAAATCACTAATTCACCTAATGTCAACAGTTAAGATTCTATTTAAGTTTTTCATTATTCAATGTAAGTAGAAAAACATCAATTGAGCACCTTCTACCTGGAAGTTGTTCTCAGTACTGAGACATGAAGACAAAGACTGATGAGACAGGATACTTGTCCTCAAAAAATGGTACCCATAATACACGAATGGCACTAACACAAGGCAGAATGAGATAAATATTATAACAGAGGTACAAAGTTATTTAACAACACAAAGGAAGGAGAGATAAGTTTTTATTAGAAGCTCATGGGGCCTAGCGCGGTGGCTCATGCCTGTAATCCCAGCACTTTGGGAGGCCGAGGCGGGTGGATCACCTGAGATCAGGAGTTTGAGACCAGCCTAGCCAACGTGGTGAAACCCCATCTCTACTAAAAATACAAATATTAGCCGGGCATGGTGGCTGGTGCCTGTAATCCCAGCTACTCGGGAGACTGAGGCAGGAGAACTGCTTGAACCCAGGAGGCGGAGGTTGCAGTGAGCCGAGACCACATCATTGCACTCTAGCCTGGGCAACAGAGAGAGATTCTGTCTCAAAATAAAAATTAACAAAAAAGTTCATGGAAGAGGTGATAATGGAACTGCTATTTGAAGAACAAGTAGAAACTGTTACAGGCAGAGACTACGCAGTGCGTCTTCATAATTTTCTCCCTGTAAGTAAAGTGTGCTTCCATAATTTATAAACTCATTTTGAGTTTATATGTTTCATTTTAGAGAGGTGAGGAGTGAAGCTATATTTCTAACATGTGTGTTAACATCTCTAAAGGCAACACATGTATGCAACTCTTGTAGATGCAACTATGTCACATGCAGTATTTTCATCTTCATAGCTATAAGTACACTATATTTGTTTTGGTTTTTTTTTGTAATAAAAATCCAGGAACAGAGATACATTTTTTTGTAAGTGGAATTATGATAAACTGAAAAATATTTACATACTCTGCTTTTAGAAGTGGTTGAATTACCACTTCAACAAGCATAATATTGCAAGTTAATATATTTGAAGTGTGACTAGTGGTATGTTAATAGGTATACATCATCCACAAAATGTTAGAAGTATGTATACGGAAAAAAACACAGCTTATCTTGATGTAAATTTGTCTGTGTATCAGAAGTAAAATTAAATTCCACTTTTAAAAACCTGCTTGTGTACCTGACTCATTAAGAGATTAAGTATTCACTCTAATTGAATTAAAAATTACTTGAAAATGAAAATTCTCTCTCTTACAGCCCCTTATCCACCTCAAAATATTTCCGTTCGTATCGTAAACTTGAACAAAAACAACTGGGAAGAACAGAGTGGCAATTTCCCAGAAGAATCCTTCATGAGATCACAAGATACAATAGGAAAAGAAAAACTCTTCCATTTTACAGAAGAAATCCCTGAAATTCCCTCGGGCAACATTTCTTCCGGTTGGCCTGATTTTAATAGCAGTGACTATGAAACTACGTCTCAGCCATATTGGTGGGACAGTGCATCTGCAGCTCCTGAAAGTGAAGATGAATTTGTCAGCGTACTTCCCATGGAATACGAAAATAACAGTACACTCAGTGAGACAGAGAAGTCAACATCAGGCTCTTTCTCCTTTTTCCCTGTGCAAATGATATTGACCTGGTTACCACCCAAACCACCCACTGCTTTTGATGGGTTCCATATCCATATTGAACGAGAAGGTAAAGCAGTAGGAAATCAGAGGAAATAAGAACTGATACAAAGGAAGGGGAATTGAAATGTTTTTAAATTTGAGTTTAGAAAGACTGATCATAGACAGTTATTAGTCAAAGAATAATGGTAATGAAAGGGGAGAATTTAATTGAGTATCCAATGCAGACTGAGAGCAGAAAACCCAAATGAATAGACTGGATAAGAATCAGAAGGTTTGGGTGATTCACAAGTTGTAAGTACTGCCAACTGTATACATTTGACTGCCCGCTATTTCTCATGTCTCAGAACAATGAGGAAAACATCATATTTGGAAATATTTTGAATTAAAGATCTAACTATCCCAGAATATTACAACATATCCTAGAGAAATTTTCTGTTTTCTCATATGCAAATTTTTAAACATAGCAGCAAAGTAATACTTATGAAAACATTACTACTTCCTCAAGAATATGAGGCATGTGTCCTGCTAACCAGCCGCTCTTGTTCCCTTTAGGGTGCGCCCCTCTAGAAAAAGCACCACAGTTTTCCAAAGAGAAGCTGATAGTAAAATGGAAAATACACAGCTGCTGACATTTCCATATAGCTACTATATTATATCTTGCATTGACTAACTCAGCATCTGAGGTTCATTCTTTATATTTTAGCCACTAACTTAGGAAAGTAGAGCCATGACTTTCAACAAGTTTGGGTCATGATACCTATCTCAATTGTTGTTTGGTAGATTTTTATGGTTATTTGTTGTTTGTTTAGTTTTTACAGTAATATACTTCATTTTCCATTTTCTGATCTAGTAGTTTGAGTGGCAGAGGTTATAATTTGTAAAAATTTGAAGTTACAGTGATAGCCTGATTTTTAGGGTGAGAGTTTAAGGCCCATGTAGTCTCATATACTGACATATGGTTTACTCCTATTTTACTTAATAGCATGAGATACAAAATCTGTGGATTCTTCTATACAAGATGATACAGCATTCAACCATACCCAAATATTACATAAAATGAAAATTCTTAATTATTTGAGTCAAAAGTCATTTTCCTGGAATTTCCTATTTTTTTTAAAGTTTCCTTAATCTATCATTTATTTTTCTGTTCCTAAATATGTTCCTACGGCAAATAGGATCTTGTCATTACAAAAATTTTTTACTGCCTCTTCTCATGAAGGTTCTATTATGCATTTATCTGACTCAATGTCTTCTTTTGAAGGCTGTTGTAGTCACCAACTGATGATAATGACTTCAAATGAAGTAATAAGCAGCAGAGGATGGATGGACTGTGAAGCAATGTGAAATAATTCTTTCTTTAAGAAGATCTGAAAGCAAATGGATAAAGGAAAAATATTACCATGATTATTATTTTTTTAATTTTACTTTAAGTTCAGGGGTACATCAGAAAATATACCTTAAAAATTAGATGTATTTTAAATAAATGTTAAAGCACTTCTGGATGGTTAATACTACCACGAAGAACTTACAAGATATTTGATCCTGGTTATTTTTTAGCCCTTACCTCGTGATGAGAAAGCCAACAATTGTTAACTTTTCCTGATTATCTACTTCTATTTTGTACACATAATTTTGTTGGGTAGGAGTACATAAAGATACACAGTGTAGGCCCATCCCTAGTTTTATTGATTTGAATTCCGTATTTGAGTTTTGTTATTTGGAAGATTGTAAAAATACTGAACTCCTATTTATTATTCTTTAATGGTACCTTTAGTTTAGAGGTGTAATTGAACTTGACAAAAGGAGGGAACATTTAAAATACCTAATTTTTTTTTCATTAATCGACTTGTCTATACCCAGGGCCTTTCCAGGTGTCTATTCATGTATCTTCTCTTTTTTATATATGATTTAGAGAACTTTACTGAATATTTGATGGTGGATGAAGAAGCACATGAATTTGTTGCAGAACTGAAGGAACCTGGGAAATACAAGTTATCTGTGACAACCTTTAGTTCCTCAGGATCTTGTGAAACTCGAAAAAGTCAGTCAGCAAAATCACTCAGCTTTTATATCAGTAAGTAACAAAGAGATCATTTTACACTTACTGGGGAGCTAGAACAATGGAACTGGTGGGATTAATGATGCTCAGATGTCAATTATTCACAAACCTTAGGGATGATGAGAAGTCTTCAGGATCAGGAGAGGCTGAGATCCACAAGCTTTGGATAGCAGAGGAAATGGATGCTTGTTTAATAGTAGCAATCCTATCCAGGGGTTTAACTTGAGGATTTTTTTGACTATTGTGATAATTGAACATTTATTAAACTGACCTTTCACATTAGCCATAACAAAGCCTCCAAGGATGTGGACATACAGTTTGGGAAATACGACATTTGTTTGAGCCCATAATGAAATGATATTATAGGACTGTGAAAAATCTCATTAGAGTATTGAGCTTGGGAGGCTCAAAAGAAAGACAAAGATTCAAGTGTGGGTACACCCCGATGGTCTCCATAAAACTGGTGGAAAAAGTCATAGCTAGAGCAACCTGAAAGTCCCAGTGTCAAGTCCTAGGGTGGCCTCTACCATTCCATAAGGGTAACAGCACAGCAAAAGCTAGCCTCTGAAGGTTGCACAAACAGTGCCTGCCTCTATAACGTGTTTAGCTAAACTGACTATGTTTACTGGAAGTATAGAGGTCAAAAATCAGTAACCTACCCTATCAGGACTTATATGTGCCTCCGATCAGTAGAAAGAAAAACCAGAAGGCAAAGAATAAAAATTGCTTTCAGAAAAGGACAACCACCACATATCCTATTGCCATCTGGAAAGGCAAATACCACCTTTCGTTGAAGGACGGATGAGAGCAGAAGAGGAGCTCAGCTTATGTAGCAGCTTAAAAATGTTGAAAATATCCCATATAATATTTTTACTTAAAAGAAAAACCAAAAATGTCACCTCTGGCAAAAGAAAAGCCTTAAAGATTTATCAGATGCATAGAAAGGGTATTCCCAACTGCCTTGTGTGTCTTTCAAGTGTGAGAGACCTTGGACATGTGATTACTTAAGAAAGAGGACAAAGTCGAGTATTTCATTCTTCCCATAAGACTAAAAATGCCTCACTTACCAAATAGTTTCTTTCTGCACCAGTACAGATCCACCGCACATGTGAACAGCCTCCACGAAAACTCCACAATTCTGGTCTTTCTGACTTTTCTCTTCTCTGAATTCCTATTCTGTCTCATAGTAGACAGCACAAAACACATAACTTATTAGTGTGTGGTATTTTTCTAGATTTATTTTATGTACATCTTGCTTCTCATGTCAAGTTGTAAAATCCCAGGCTGGAGTTATATTGTTTGCATATTTATTCATTCTTTTGTACATTCAAGAAATATTTATGGAACCACTTATATCTTTCATGCACTCTGCTCTATTCTTAGAGTATCTAAAGTGACTAGTGCCATTGAGAATATGTCGGAATTGCTCAAAAATGCAATTACTTTAAAGAGATGCATCTTAATATTTATCTAGAAAAATATAGGCTCCTAGAAGTTTTGTTTTTTCTCTGTTGCTAAAAGAATGACTTTTTAAGGAGATTCTGTTCTGTGGTAATGAGCTATTCAGATGTACCATGTATACTTCTTTGGTTTAAAAAATGGATACTGCAGACATAAATACTTACACCTAACTGGGTAAATGAGCAAAAATTAGGGTGGCTTACGTCTGCTCAGCATAATGTAGTCACACACCAGCAAAAGTATATTTGCAGCCTGTTTTTCCTGACCAAACTGTTTCACATATTCTGGTGTTGAGCTGTTACATTACAATTTATTATATGTTTATGTCGTTGCATTATAATTTACATTTATGTAGCTTTGAATGCCTTCCCAGAGATGACAATTCAGGTAGGAATTTGCACTAGACTGCCAATAGCCTTATGAAGAAAACACTTTTATTACCCCCATTTTTCACATTAAAATACATACTGAATCGCAGAAATTTCAGTGACTTCCCCAAGTGTCAAAATTAAGATTATAACTCAGGAATATTTGACAACAAAACCCATTTTCATTTAGCCTGCAATGACCCATGTCCTTGGGTTGATTATCAAGTCAGTCATAAGGTAAAACTATTAAATAATTGAATTTGTTTTGCTTACTCCAACCTTCGCCCTCTGTGCCCCCACTACACTAGTACTCTTCAGAACAGTAGTAACACTTCACGTTTATGTAGTTCTCTAACATATATTATCTCATTTGATCCCAACAACAACCTTATGAGGTAAATTAATCAGATTTTCAAAAGCAATGACTCAAGAGACAGGAGGTCTGGGTTAGGTCACAAGCACTTACTAGCTCTATGACTTCAGGCAGCTTGTTTATATCTCTGGGCCTCAGTTTCCTCATCAGCAAATGTGTTAGTCCATATTTACACTACTATAAAGAACTACTTGAGACTGAGTAATTTACAAAGGAAAGAGGTTTAATTGACTCACAGTTCTGCATGGCCAGGGAGGTCTCAGGAAACTTACAATCATGGCAGAAGACGAAGGGGAAGCAAGCACCTTATTCAGAGGGTGGCAGGACAGAGAGATAGAGCAGGGGAAACTGCCACTTTTAAACCATCAGATCTCATGAGAACTCCCTCATTATCTTGAGAACAGCATAGGGGAAACCACCTCCATGATCCAGTTACCTCCCATCAGGTCCCTCCCTCGACAAGTGGGGATTACAATTCGAGATGATATTTGAGTGGGGACACAGAGCCAAACCATATCAGCAAAATAAAGCAGTGGGTCTCTAAAGTTCTCTTCAATTCTAAAATTCCATGATTTATCCATTTCACAGATGCAATGACTGAGATTCAGAGAGGTTAACTCATTTGTCCAAAGTTGCACCACTAATAATGACCAAACTGAGTCTTAGCGCAATTATCGTATCTCCAAATTTTTACTATTTCATAGTGCTCCAGGAAGTCTCGTGCAGGGTTGAGAGCATGGATTTTGGAATCAGACTTCCTGTGTGTGAATCCTAGCTCGACTTACTCTATCTCTACCTCAGTTTTCACATCTGAAAAGTGAGATTTAATAAAAGTACTTATTTCATTGGCTTGTTATAAAAGTTAAAGGGGCCAGGCACAGTGGCTCACACCTATAACCCCAGCACTTAGGGAGGCCAAGGTGGGCAGATCACCTGAGGTCAGGAGTTCAAGACTAGCCTGGCCGACATGGTGAAACCTTTTCTCTACTAAAAGTACAAATATTAGCCAGGCATAGTGGTGGGCACCTGTAATCCCAGCTACTCGGGAGGCTGAGGCAGGAGAATTGCTTGACCTCAGGAGGTGGAGGTTGCAGTGAGCCTAGATAAGGCTGCACTCCAGCCTGGGTGACAGAGTGAGACTCCATCTCAAAATAAATAAATAAATAAATAAATAAATAAATAAATAAATAAATAAATAAAATAAAGGAATGAAATACGTAACACATAAAAACTTAAAGAAGGTTATATGCTAAAAAACAGTTTACATGCTGAAAAGCAGTTTATATGTGAGCGTCCGTGTTTTAAGCTCAACCACTACTGTGATGTCCTATACATCTTCCCAAGAGAACTACGGTAGCATCCTTGTGTCTGTGGTGTCACTGACCTGCCAGGAACAAACGTATAAATATATAATGGGTTCCATATCTCTTTACTATAATTAATATCATTTTGTATTATCATTTCCCTTACACCATTTACACCAAACCTTAGTCTGTCCTCCCCAGTAGAGCCACTTGCTCCTTTTCCTCTCATGGGTCTCAGCTTAGGAATACAGCATCAAACTAAGGAGCTGAGAATGCATCCTAAGCAAATAAATGGAAGTTTCACATTTGCATTTCAGCAGGGAATTTCTGTAGATAATAATCACCTTACCATGTCTTGAGTCCTTACTAGGTGTCAGGCACTGTGTTAAGAACCACTTTAGGAACATAAGAGAACAAAGCTAAGGATGGGCACTTCTATGGAGACATTTTATGGTAAGGATCCTGTTCTGTTCCTCAAATTATCACCCAGGTTTTAGCCAGCTTCTTTAATTGAGCCAGCCTGTTGTGTGTTTCTTCTCTAATATAATCACAGCCTGCCTTTTCGTTCTCACTGTTGCCAAATTCAAATGTTTGCACAGGTTAGTAGTCGAGGCGGATTTGAATCTCAAAGTAATTATTCCTGGAGATCAAAGATCCTAGTAGCAAAGGAATAATAAACCCTGATGAAATGCCACACTGCCACGCTCACTCTTTGTTAAAAGAGAAGTTTTCTATGGTGAAGAATTTACCAGAATACTCTCACATGCACACGATGATTGAAGTGGTGCTTTTGTTTCTGCTGTTATTGCCGAGGCTGCTGTTGAGATCAAGGTGAGGTCAAGGAGTAGAGGGTTGCAGCTGGGCAGAGGACCTGAAGAGTTGCCAGTCCAACCGCCAATCTTTCTTTGAATCTCATTGTAAGGGCAAAAAGAAAACATGATTTTTTAAACCAGAATCTTTTATCTCAATCAGTGTAACGTGCAGCCTCCCCTGTGTTCCAATTTGAAATATGCAGGTCCTTCAGGAGAGTGGATTGAAGAACTGACCGAGAAGCCGCAGCACGTGAGTGTCCACGTTTTAAGCTCAACCACTGCCTTGATGTCCTGGACATCTTCCCAAGAGAACTACAACAGCACCATTGTGTCTGTGGTGTCGCTGACCTGCCAGAAACAAAAGGAGAGCCAGAGGCTTGAAAAGCAGTACTGCACTCAGGTAAAGGAGAGGAAATGAGGATGGGCTCGCCGGTCCCTCCTAAGCACAACCTTACAGGGCAATGCCAAGGAGGCAATTGCAGGAAGCCAGGCTGAGGTCTGCTGTGATGGGTGTGTTCTATGACTGTTCCCAAGAGCCAGAGGGGCCAGAAATGAGTGGCAATGGCTTTTTGATGGCACTGTCATCTCCCTTTCTCTTCAGAGGAGGGTCATGTTCTTTTTCATTCATTATTCAAGGGAATTTGCTGGGCATCTATGATGTGCCAGGTACTGATAGATGTTAGAAATTTTTAAACATCCTGCTCTTGCAGAGCTTTTAATCTAATGAGAACAATAGATAAGTGAACATATAATGACTGCACTATATGGAATAAGGCCTCAGCTTAAAATGAATGATGAGAGTCCAGAGGAGTTCACGGAAGAAGGAGCTGAGCGTGAGTAACATGGATGAAGGGGAAAGAGGATTTGGAAACTGGTTGGAAAAATCATCACAGAGCAGGAGACAACCAAGCAGAGGGTTGGAGGGTTTTTTGTTTGTTTGTTTGTTTTACTTTTTTCCATTCTTTTAATTTTCATTTTTACTGTAAAAGTAACGCATTCTTGCTGAAAAAAAAAACTTAAAAATGTAAAGAATATAAAGTAGGCTGGGTGTGGGGGCTCACACCTTTAATCCCAGCACTTTGGAAGGCCGAGGCGGGTGGATCACCTGAGGTCAGGAGTTCGAGACCAGCCTGGCCAACATGGTGAAAACTCATCTCTACTAAAAATACAAAAATTAGCCAGGCGTGGTGGCACGTGCCTGTAATCCCAGCTACTCAGGAAGCTGAGGTAGGAGAATCACTTGAACCCGGGAGGTGGGGGTTGCAGTGAGCCGAGATCGCACCACTGTACTCCAGCCTGGGCAACAGAGTGAGACTCCGTCTCAAAAAAAAAAGAAAAAAAAAAAGAATATAAAGTAAAAAACTACCCCCTCACCAGTCACAACTGAAAAGAGCTTTGAAGAATATATAGGAGACAGCTATGCACAGAGGAGAGTGAGGGGCAGGCAGAGATGGTGTGCAACTCAATAGTCCTGTGAGTGGCTAGCAGAAGGAATGCATATGCCAGACCAAACCCTAGTGAAACCGTGCAACTGGAGCCCAGAGTGGACCTTGCTCTCAAATGCCCTGAGAACCTGGGGCCCAGTCCTATATTTCTAAATTCTGGCCTTATGTTTTTACAAGGTCAAATGTGGTGGTTCTTGGTGTCTTACAAACACATTTTCTTCCCTAAAGGCAAAAGGAAAAAAATAATTATCAATTCGTGTGGAGTACGTTGGAAATGTAATGCACAGAAAAGATGTTTGCTGTATGAGAGCAATTTGGGATGTTTCCATTCCTCCCAGGAAAATTAAGCATTTAATGAAATTCAAACAATGATAAATTGTAAATTGATAAGATGAATTCAGGATTCGTGTTCTTTGGAGCACTAGAAAGCCGTAGAATGCTTGAGAATGAGGCGCCCCTCGAGTTGAATTAAATTAAGGAATAAATATGCTAAACCGATTAACTAGTAATCACAGTTCATTGTGTAACTTATTAGCTTCCTTTCCTGAGCATACCCAAGATGACTGACTCATTACATTGACAGAAAAACGTGTTTTCCCCTACAGACCTTGACCTAGAACTCAACTGCTTCAAGGTACATTTCTCCCCTTGCCCTACTTAATGTACACATTATATATCTTTCACATAAGAATACAAAGGCTAAAGGTAGAGATAGATATTGTAAATTATCAATGAGCCAGAAAAGACTAGTCCAAATGTACTTTTACAATATCTTCTCAAAATGCAAATAGGAAAACAGAACATGAAATGTCCTATTCAGGATTATAAGCAAGAAGACCAATATTTAAAGGTGAGTGCAGGAAAGAGACCACCATGCTAGGCATCATCTCAGTTACCACAAGACATTTTTGAGATTTGTATAATATCATATCACTATAGTCCATTATGCCACTAAATAAATGTGTAGAAAAGCACCAATGGAAAGAAGATTACATAAAGTGGAAATAAGACCATCTCAGGCTCAAAGGAACCTACACTATCATCTAGTTCAACCCTATTATTTAAGAGTCCATCATATACAGGTGCAGTGGCTCATGCCTGTAATCCCAGCACTTTGGGAAGCTAAGGTGGGCAGATCACTTGAGCTCAGAAGTTTGAGACCAGCCTGGGTAACATAGTGAAACTCTGTCTCCACAAAAAAAAAAAAAAAAAAAAAAAAAAAAAAAAAAAAAAATTGCCTATCATATACTTACTTCGATTAGCTATGCTGTCTAGTACATTTTTCTCCTTATTCCTTTAGCTGAAGAGGAATAGAACTGGTATCCAGTTGGAGGGACACTGGACTCAACTAAATTCTCAGGAATGAAGATTAAGACAGTCAGGAAAAATATTGGGATGCTAAATGAGTGGAAATTAAGGGGGAGCAGAGTGTGGAAGTATTTTGTAAAAAATAAAACACAGTACTTAACATGCAGAATGCAGAGGCATTCCACTTTTCCTCCCCCAACACACACTCAAGGAGGTCCAGGAGAAATAAAAAGGCATGGAGAAACGTAGAAGTGTAAATATAGGTTAGCAGCTCAGTAAATATTCAGAAATTGGGGAGGATGGAAATTAGTGTTTTTAATTTATTACCAAGTCAGGTAATCTGTAATCCAATTACCCCTTTGTCATTTTTTAAGTAATATGATGTATATGCCCATAGCTACTTCTTATTTTAAAAAGTATAATATCCCTAGGATAAATTTATTATAATGGCATATTTTTGTTTGTTTGTTTGTTTATGAGATGGAGTCTAACTCTGCTGCCAGGCTGGAGCATGGAGTGCAAAGTCATGATCTCGGCTCACTGCAACTTCCGCCTCCTGGGTTCAAGCGATTCTCCTGTCCCAGCCTCCCAATTAGCTGGGACTACAGGTGCACACCACCACACCCAGCTAATTTTTGTATTTTTAGTTGAGACGGGGTTTCACCATGCTGACCAGGATGATCTCGATCTCTTGACCTCATGATCTGCCCACCTCGGCCTTCCAAAGTGGTGGGATTACAGGCGTGAGCCACTGTGGCCGGTATAATGGCATATTTAAACAGCTATGATTCCAGGTAGTCATTTGAATAGTTAGAATCAACTCCTAAAATATTATCAAAAGAAAGGAACCTTAACATCACCATGAAACAATCTATACTCCTTATGCCCTTTATTATTCTAAACATTCTAAATAGGCAACATGGGTGATTAATGAGCTAGGTCAGCATTTACACTTATAGTCAGATGTCTACAATGTGTTAAGTTTAAATGGAGCAATTTTTTTTTTTTTGGTTTTTGGGGGGTTTATTGAGATGGAGTCTTGCTCTGTCACCCAGGCTGGAGTGCAGTGGCGTAATCTCGGCTCACTGCAACCTCCACCTCCCAGTTTCAAGCCATTCTGTTGCCTCAGCTTCCCAAGGAGCTGGGACTACAGAACTGAGCCACCACGCCTCACTAATTTTTGTATTTTTAGTAGAGACGGGTTTTCATCATGTTGGCCAGGCTGGTCTCAAACTCCCAACCTCAGGTGATCTGCCCACCTCGGCCTCCCAAAGTGCTTGGATTACAGGCGTGAGCCACTGTGCCCGGCCTGGAGCAATGTTGATAATATAACACATTATATGGTTTAATAGCATATTATTTATGTATATATGTTAGAAGAAGGTCTAGAAGAAGGCATATCAAAATGTCAGGATTTGTGGGAGGAGGAGAACAAACAAGACTTCCAATTTACTTCATTTGTTCTTTTATTGGGTGAGCAATTTTTACAATAAGCATATATGTTTTATCATATAAAGTGTATTTCAAATAAATAAAATAATATTGCTTAGTTGTGGATAATATGCATCTTCTTATCATAGTTTATCTCTTTAGAAAATTCTCTATCAGGCCGGGCACGGCGGTTCACGCCTGTAATCCCAGCACTTTGGGAGGCCAAGGCAGGAGAGGCACTTGAGGCCAGGAGTTTGAGACCAGCCTGACCAACATAATGAAACCCTGTCTCTACTAGAAACACAAAAATAAGCTGAGCACGATGGTGCACACCTGTAATTCCAGCTACTTGGGTAGCTGAAGCACAAGAAGCACTTGAACCCAGGAGGCAGAGGTTGCAGTGAGCCAAGATCGTGCCACTGCACTCCAGGTTGGGCAACACAGTGACAGAGCAAGACTATGTCTCAAAAAGAAAGAAAAGAGAAGAAAGAAAGAAAGAGAGAGAGAGGAAGGAAGGAGAAAGAGAGAGAAAGAAAGAAAGAAAGAAAGAGAGAGAGAGAGGAAGGGAGGAAGGAGAAAGAGAAAGAAAAAGAAAGAAAGAAAGAAAGAAAAAAGAAAGAAAGAAAGAAAAAAAGAGAAAGAAGGAGGGAGGGAGAGAGGGAGGGGGAAGGAAGGAAGGAGGGAGGGAGGGAGGGAAGAAAGGAAGGAAGGAAGGGAAACTCTCTATCAGATGAAGAGATATAGTTGACTAAATCTGCCTATACGGCTTCCAGCAGAATTAAAAATCTAAAACTTGTGCAAGAAACCCTGATATGAAAGAGTATAAATATGAAAGAAAGAATGAAAATCCCAATTTATTAATTCAAGATAATCTTATTTTGTTCAAGTCAGTGGAAAATAAATTTTGGTATATGGCTTCTTTTACTTACATGTAGAGCAAGTTGTACCAATTCAGATTACATAATTTCTACTGTGTATAATCAGTTTCCAGTGTGAAAAGGTTTAAAATCCATATCATATCACCAGTTCTGTATGAATTCTTAAAATCTTAATGGGACTCTAAAAAACACCTTACAGCATAGATAAGCTGTAAACAACATTGTTCTCCATTGATTCATGTTCCTCCTTGGAGTAATTCCACAATTTTATGTATCCGAGAGGCCAAAAAGTTAATAAGATGAATAAAGGTTAATATTTATTGATACTCTGGTTTAAACATTCTCAAACTCTATGAGGTATATAATTTTATTACCTATATTTTAGCAATGAAGTAACCAAGGTAAGAATTTTAAATAAATTATAAAGCATAAATAAACCCCCATGCTAATAATGAGTAGAGTCAGGATTTGATTCCAGGTAGTCTGAAAAAAGAACGTGTGTTCTTGCCACCAAGAAATACTGTCTTAAATATTAGAGACACTGAAGGTCAAAGCAGCACCTTAACCTTTTAGTTGAATTATCAATTCTTGTGCGTGCCAACATTCAAATTTAATAAATGCATTTTATTCATCTATACGTTCTCACTATTTTTCCCTATATGGTATTTGTTATGTATCCAAATTTTTTTTAAAAAGAGCAGGGCCAAGTGTGGTGGCTCATGCCTATAATCCTAGCACTTTAGAAGGCCCAGGCAGGTGGATCACCTGAGGTCAGGAGTCCAGAGACCAGCCTGGCCAACATGGCGAAACCTCATCTCTACTAAAAATACAAAAATTAGCTGGGCGTGGTGGTGCACAACTGTAATCCCAGCTACTCAGGAGCCTGAGGCAGGAGAAATGCTTGAACCCGGGAGGTGGAGGTTGCAGTGAGCCCAGACCACGCCACTTCACTCCAGCCTGGGCGACAGAGTAAGACTCTGTCTCAAAAAAAAAAAAAAAAGAAAAAAGAAAGAAAGAAAGAACAGTAAAGAAGGTCTCATGTAAATGAGAAATGTTCTCCACAATATTATTTTAGGGGCTACAACAGCCTGGCAGGGTGCTTACCAGGATATCTCCATGCTTAGCACAGTGACCTGCCCATAGTGTAGATTAAAGGTCCCAACACTAGGCTTCCAGTCCCAACACTGCATCTAAATATACGACCTTGGCCATTCTCTGGCTTTACTTTATTTATTAAATGAGCACTTTGGACTAGGTAATCTCTAAGGTCATTTCCATTTATTTATTTATTTATTTATTTTATTTTTTATTTTTGTTTTTTTGAGAGCTTGTCTCACTCTGTTGCCCAGGCTGGAGTGCAGTGGCACAAACTCGGCTCACTGCACCTCTGCCTCCTGGGTTCAAGCAATTCTCCTACCTCAGTCTCCTGAGTAGCTGAGATTACAGGCACCTGCCACCAGGCCTGGCTAATTTTCTTTGTATTTTAGTAGAGACAGGGTTTCACTATGTTCGTCGGGCTGGTCTTGAACTCCTGACTTCAAATGATCTGCCTGCCTTGGCCTCCCAAAGTGCTGGGATTACACGCGTGAGCCACTGTTCCCGGTGGTCATTTTCATTTCTATAATTAGATATTATATGCTTCTAAGTGACAAGAGACTAAAGACATTTCTGTACTGATCTTTGTATGTAATCAGCTGATACTACAATTTAGAATGTCAAACTATCCTCATGGTATTGCTGATTTGATTATGGTTAGAGGCTGATGTGTCTCGAGTGTGCATAGTTATAATTGACACTGATGGGTATAAAGCAGTTCACAGGGCTTAGAATAGACAAAATTTGAATCTTCTAGGTTCCCTTCAATGTTCACATAAACTATAAATCATCCTAATTTTGGAATCTGACAGCTTCAGTAAAGACTTCTGGATTTTAAAGTCATCTGTGATTCCAAAAGAGTCTCTGAATATTATACCAGCCTCTGTGTAACATTCTGAAATCCCAGCTCTAAATAAATCTTATTGGGTGTTTGGTTTAAAGGTGAACTCAAGCAAACCTATTATTGAAAATCTGGTTCCTGGTGCCCAGTACCAGGTTGTAATATACCTAAGGAAAGGACCTTTGATTGGACCACCTTCAGATCCTGTGACATTTGCTATTGGTAAGTTGCTAGCCACAAGAAGAATGACTGACCTATATATTAGGGTATTGACGGAGGGGTGCAATGTGCAAGCTCAAATCATTATCATCGTATTTGGAAGGTCTATATTAGTTCATCCAATATGCTACCTTCAGAGTAATAAATAACAAGAATTGTATACTTGGAAAGCATTCTTAATATTTATTACTTGGGGAAAAAATCAGAGGCAAACATACTTACTTTAGTTTTCAGTGATTATACAACAAGAGTAAAGCTGTGTGCCGTGGCACACACCTACAGTTCCAGCTACTTGGGAGGCTGAGGTGGGAGGACTGCTTGAGCCCGGAAGTTGTTTGTTTTGTTTTGTTTGTCTGTTTTTGTTTTTGTTTTTGTTTTTTTTTTTGGAGACAGAGTCTCGCTCTGTCACCCACGTTGGAATGCAGTGGTGCAGTCTCAGTTCCCTGCAACTTCTGCCTCCCAGGTTCAAGCAATTCTCCTGCCTCAGCCTCCTGAGCAGCTGGGACTACAGGTACATGCCACCATGCCTGGCTAATTTTTTGTATTTTTAGTAGAGACGGGGTTTCACCGTGTTAGCCAGGATGGTCTCAATCTGACCTCGTGATCTGCCCACCTTGGCTTCCCAAAGTGCTGGGATTACAGGCATGAGCCACCACACCCAGCCAAGCCCAGAAGTTTTAATCTAGCCTTGGTAACATAGCAAGACCCTGTCTCAAAAAAAAAAAAAAGAAAGAAAGAAAGAAAAGAAGAAAGAAAGAACGAACGAAAGAGAGAGAGAGAAAGAGAGAAAGGAGAAAAAGTGAGAAAGAAAGAAGAGAGTGAGAAAGAGAAAAAAAGAAAAAGAGAGAGAAAGGAAAGAAAGAAAGAAAGAAAGAAAGAAAGAAAGAAAGAAAGAAAGAAAGAAAGAAAGAAAAGAAAAGAAAGATGAAAGGAGGAAGGGAGGGAAGGAGGAAGGGGGAGGGCAGGGGGAGGGAGGAAGGAAGGGGAGGAAGCAAGAAAGGGAGGAAGGGAGGAAGGAAGGAAGGAAGGGAGGGAGGGAGGTAGGTAGATATTGTATCAGAAGAGTGAAAACTCGGGTCATTAAGTAGAAGTTTGAGGCCATTGCTAAGACATTCCTTCTTAACTTTCTTTTTCTACCCCCTGCCCTCTTCTTTTTAGTTCCCACAGGAATAAAGGATTTAATGCTCTATCCTTTGGGTCCTACGGCCGTGGTTCTGAGCTGGACCAGACCTTATTTAGGCGTGTTCAGAAAATACGTGGTTGAAATGTTTTATTTCAACCCTGCTACAATGACATCAGAGTGGACCACCTACTATGAAATAGCAGCGACTGTTTCCTTAACCGCATCCGTGGTAATCTTCCCTTAACCAACTGTCAGTCTTTCCTATGGGAACAGGCAAACCTTTATGTACCAAATGTGTCTTTAAAAAATGTTCTATAAATTTGATTATTTTGTAAATACACATAGTGTGTTAGTTCATTTTCACGCTGGTGATAAAGAAATAGCCAAGACTGAGCAATTTACAAAAGAAAGAAGTTTAATTGGACTTACAGTTCCACGTGGCTGGGGAAGCCTCACAATCATGACAGAAGGCAAGGAGGAGCAAGTCATGTCTTATACAGATGGCAGCAAGCAAAGAGAGCTTGTGCAGGAAAACTCCCTCTTATAATAGCCATCAGATCTCATGAGACTTATTCACTATCACAAGAACGGCATGGGAGAGACCTGCCCCCAGGATTCAGTTACTTCCCACAGGGTCCCTCACACAACACTTGGGAATTCAAGATGAGATTTGGGTGAGAACACAACCAAACCATATTATTCTGTCCCTTGCCCCTCCCAAATCTCATGTCCTCACGTTTCAAAACCAATCATACCTTCCCAACAGTCCCAAAAAGTCTTAACTAACTAACTCGAAAGTGCACAGTCAAAAGTTTCATCTGAGACAAGGCAAGTCCCTTCTGCCTATGAGTCTGTAAAATCAAAAGCAAGTTAGTTACTTCCTAGATACACTCGGGGTACAGGCATTGATACAGCTGTTCCAAATGGGAAACATTGACCAAAATAAAGAGGCTACAGGCCCCAAGCAACTCCAAAATCCACTGGGACAGTCAAATCTCAAAGCTCCAAAATGATATCCTTTGACTCCATGTCTCACATCCAGGTCATGCTGATGCAAGAGGTGGGTTCCCATGGTCTTAGGCAGTTCTACTCCTGTGGCTTTGCAGCATATATCCCCCCTCCTGGCTGCATTCACAGGCTGGCATTGAGTGTCTGCAGCTTTTCCAGGTGCACAGTGCAAGCTTTCAGTGGATCTACCATTCTGGGGTCTGGAGGATGGTGACCCTCTTCTCACAGCTCCACTAGGCAGTACCCCAGTAGGGACTCTGCGTGTGGTCTCCAGCCCCACATTTCCCTTTTACATTGCCCTAGCAGAGGGCATGAGGTCCCTACCCTGCTGCAGCAAACTTTTGCCTGGGCATCCAAGTGTTTCCATACCTTTTCTGAAATCTAGGTGGAGGTTCCCAAACCTCAGTTCTTGACTCCTGTGCACCCACAGTCTCAACACCACGTGGAAGCTGCCAAGCCTTGGGGCTTGCACCCTCTGAAGCCACCACCTGATCTCTACGTTGGCCCCTTTCACCCACAGCTGCAGCAGCTGGGATGCAGGGCACCAAGTCTCTGGGCTGTACACAGCACAGGGACCCTGGGCCTGGGCCACAAAACCACATTTTCCTCCCAGGCCTCCAGGCCTGTGATGGGAGGGGCTTCCATGAAGAACTCTGACTTGACCTGGAGACATTTTCCCCATTGTCTTGGGGATTAACATTCAACTCCTCATTACTTATTCAAATTTCTGCAGCCAACTTGAATTTCTCCTCAGAAAATGGGATTTTCTTTTCTATCACATTGTCAAGCTGCAAATTTTCCAAATTTTTATGCTGTTTCCCTTTTAAAACTGAATGCCTTTAACAGCACCAAGTCACCTCTTGAATGCTTTGCTGCTTAGAAATTTCTTCTGCCACGTACCCTAAATCATCTCTCTTAAGTTCAAATTCCAAAATCCCTAAGGGAGGCACAAAATGCTGCCAGTGTCTTTGCTAAAACGTAACAAGAATCACCTTTGCTCCAGTTCCCAACAAGTTCTTCATCCCCATCTGAGACCACCTCAGCCTAGATTTCATTGTCCATATCATTATCAGCATTTTGGTCAAAGCCATTCAACAAGTCTCTAGGGAATTCCAAACTTTCCCACATTTTACTGTCTTCTGAGCCCTCCAAACCGTTCCAGCCTCTGCCTGTTACCCAGTTCCAAAGTTGCTTCCACAGTTTTGGGTATCTTCTCAGCAGCACTCCACTCTAGGTACCAATTTACTGTATTCATTCGTTTCCATGCTGCTGACAAAGACATACCCAAGACTGGGCAATTTACATAAGAAGGAGGTTTAATTGGGCTTACAGTTCCATGTGGCTGGGGAAGCCCCACAATCATGGCGGAAGGCAAAGACGAGCAAGTCATGTCTTACATGGATGGCACCAAGCAAGAGAGCTTGTGCAGGAAAACTCCCCCTTACAATAGCCATCAGATTTCATGAGATTTACTCACTATCATCAGAGCAGCACGGGAAAGACCTGCCCCCATGATTCAGTTACCTCCCACTGGGCCCCTCCCACAACACATGGGAATTCAAGATGAGATTTGGGTGGGGACACAGCCAAACCATATCACATAGGTATGGCTATTTTCAAGTTTTTTTCATTGTTTTTGCTTTTAGGTTTTGGGATTCTCTTTTGTTTTGAGAGGGAGAGAAAGAAATAATTGTGTGAAGCTAGCTGTCAGCTCTAATTGAATGTATTTGTTAATCAACATTTTTTCCTAAGCACAGAATAGAGCAATCAAGTGCTTACTGCTTCTCCTGGATCCTGGGGAGGAACACAAAGAGATTTCCCTTTGGCATTCCATAGTTAGTTGACACTGCCTAATTTTAATGACGACTTTTCACGGCATCTACAGATCAATTAAATACATCTAATGTCAGGCTTTTAGAGGATATTTTTTAAGAAAACAGGTAAAAATTGCTCTTTCTGAAATTGAGATAATTTTGAAAAGTGTGGGTTACCCATGGGCTATTCACAAAGTACACAATTACCCTCTACCCAGTTGAAGACTCTGAAGGACTACTGTTCGTGGTTTACACTGAAAAAACACTGAGTTGTGAGAGGTTACTTGTCTTAGAAATAGGGAGAAATGTATGTACAGTCACCTATAAATAAGCACTGTTTCACTTGTGTAATATTAGGAAATTGCAAAATCAAAGAAATATTGGAAATCTTTGGCTCTATATCTTTAAATCACTTTTAAAAATTTATATTTTTGTATTTTACTTTATGTCTCATCTCATTCTAGAAAGAATATTTTATTATAGTAAATTTAGGAAACACAAAAAGACAATATAAAGGAAAATTAAAATTACTTATTAATTTTTTATGAAAGCAACTCCACTCCAAAAATAGTACTTTCTCCCACAGTCTTTTGTCTCCTCGCTTGCTTTTCTCATTCAGAGAATAGCTAATCTGCTGCCAGCATGGTACTACAACTTCCGGGTTACCATGGTGACGTGGGGAGATCCAGAATTGAGCTGCTGTGATAGCTCTACCATCAGCTTCATAACAGGTGAGGCGTGTGTGGGGAATGGTTCCACAAGGAGAGGGCATTATTGTGAGGAGTTACCAAGGTTCCAAATCTCTAGAAAGTGCCAGTCATTCACCCAGCACTGGGTGAACATCAATTTCATGGAAGATAATATTGATTCTGATCATTCATTATTTTGTTCAGTTGATAATCTTTAAAAATCAAAATACCATTTTTATTTTGTGTTACCACCATTGACTTATTTTTATTCTGAGGCACTGACCTTGATTAATGTACTCTCCGGCTGGGATTGATTAGAATAGAAATACGGCAGGCACAGCCATCAGCTTCACACTGCACAGTCAATTGATTTTACCCATATGATGATTATATTTGTTAGAGTGCCTCCATTTTCTTATTAATTAAGCCATTTTTAAAGTCATAGGCTGACTGTAGTAGGGTCCATTGTGGAAATTAAAAAATAGGGTTTAGAGACAGATAGATCTGGATTTGAATAGACCCTCCGCATACCACCTTGAGCACGTTAACTTTTCTAAATATGTTTTTTTAATGTGGAAAATGGGGATGATAATAGTATCAGTTATCTGTTATTATTTATTACAACTTCATTATTATATAAGCTACTTTGCAAAATACACGACACAAAGTTTAAGCACTTAAAAAACAATTAGTCTTAGATCCTCGGAAACCTTAAATTATGTAGTTGCATCATCAGTAGTCAGAGATAGCAATGAAAAGGGGAAATTCATCGAAGAAACACTAACCCTTGTTGTTTGAACTAAGACGTTTCAAGAACCTTTTATCGAATGACAAGGTTGTAATTAGAGTTGTCCTGAGAAAACAGAGGAGAAAAATACCGCTCAGAGGAATAATTTTGGCAAATAGTTTACTCAGTGGACATCTAGTTTACTCTGTTGAAATGTATCAGTAAAAAAAAAAAAGTGGAAAGAAATCAATCATTTGTGAATTCTTACACAAATAACTTACATAAGCATGTCTCTTTTCTTTACTAGCCAATATCCAGAGCACTTTTTGTTCCAGATTTTAACAGTAATATTAGAGCAGAAAAGTGAAAGAATACCCAAAAAGGAGAAAATAGCAGTTACTTGGCAAGCGCTGTTAGTCTTTTGCCTATAATGATAATCACATATTTAATTATAAGTAAACTTCACTGTATCAATAATTCTTATAATTTAACTATATTGATGTAAACTTTCTGAGAATGCTCTTTCCTTCTCACCAGGACAGTTGTCTGGAAAAATCTCAGATGTAACATCTCAACCTGGGACTGCTCATTTCTAGCTGTCAAACTTTGAATTATCTTAATGATTCTGGGCTTCTATTTTCTCACCGGTAGAACCCCCTAAAATGTCAGCTAAATAGGCACTAAAGCCTACTTAGAGACAACTGATTAGTAGAGCAAAACTTAATATATTGAACACCACCCTGACAGTCTTTGCACTGACTTTTAAGGGGGAACAAAAGAAATGAAATATTAATAGGATTTGGCTTCCTGGCTCAAGTGGTTTAAGGTATGCCTTTCAAGATGGAAAACTGACTAGGATCGGGCATAGTTTATAACAGTTTAAATGGACATAGCAAGTGTGGATCAATAAACTATGGTTAAGAGACAAGCTACTTACCTGGTAAGCAGTCTGTTGTCACCAATGTATTGATGTTGATGATTTTCTATCTTTTCCTGGGTCAAATAAATAAGTGATGCTGAACCAGCAGTCTACAGGTATTGTCTCAGCATATTGACAGAGATGGTCTCAATTCTCACATCTATAAAATGGGTATAATAATAATAAATAAATAATAATAAATACTTCACAGTATGTGTGAAAATTAAATCATGTAATGTAAGTCACTATTATAATAGATTATTATCATTTTTATACTTATTTTCTAAACCAATTGAAAATTCTAGTAGGTTTTTTTTTAACCTTCTTTTTTTTTTTTTTACTTTTACTTTAAGTTCTGGGATACATGTACAGAACATGCAATTTGTTACATAGGTATACATGTGCCATGGTGGTTTGCTGCACCTATCAACCTGTCATCTAGGTTTTAAGCCCCGCATACATTAGGTATTTGTCCTAATGCTCTCCCTCCCCTTGCCCCCACCCCCGACAGGCCCCATGTGATGCTAATACTTACAACAAACATTCATAACTAGGTATGCTTTCAAAAATAATCATTCACTGAAGAATTTGTAATATATAAAGTAAAAACGCATGTGCGTGTGATTTTTTTTACCTTCTTATTTAAAGCAAATAAGAATCTCATGCTTAACTTTCCTATGCTTTGAATTTTCCAAATTGTGTGGTGTAAAAGAAAATAGGAACAAAATATTTGAATTAGGTGTGATTTATTAGGAACTCAAGTCTACCATCTTTGCTAGGCAATTCAGTTGGCTAGCCCTCAATCATAGTAATTATGTGGAGGGGCCAATTATTAATAAACAAATAGTGACATCTTGTGGCCTTCCAGCAATATACTAGGTTTTAAAGCAACAACATGGAAATAAAAATCTGACGTGTGAGAGGAAAGATATATACTTCTGGGTTTGCAATTTTAAAGATGTTTCTTTTCCTCACTAAAATTAGGACATAAGAAAATACCCTTTGAAGAAATATATGCATAGGTTCTTGTATATGATGAAATATGTTTGAATATATTAGGAGGCTATAAGGAAGCCAAGGTTATTTTCCTTTAGTAGAATATTCTGAAATATGATGTAGATTTGTGTTACTTGTTAGATGCATTGATGATCTTTCAAGATTTTATTGCTAAGCATACTATATAAGTGCTACTCATATTTCACATGAAACAGAAATGCATTTTTACTTTATATATTACAAATTCTTCAGTGAATAATTTTGAAAGCATAGCTAGTTATGAATGTTTGTTGTAAGTATTAGCATCATATTAGGGGAAATTATTCTTTATAGAAAATTTCCATAGATTTTAATTGACATTGTGCTGTATCTCAGAATGGAACACCGACTGTCTTCAAACCAACATACACCTGGAATTTAAATTCAACTGTGTATTTGTTTTTAAAAATAATCAGAGTTAGCAGTTACTTTAAAAAGGTAATTAAAATGTTTTCAGAGCCTATATAGTATAAAGCTTGTGATGAATTCTCTTCCCTAGTTGGCAAATTTTTTATTTTATTTATTTATTTTTTTTGGCTGGGCGTGGAAGCTCACGCCTGTAATCCCAGCACTTTGGGAAGCCACGATGGGCAGATTGCTTGAGCCCAGGAGTTCAAGACAAGTCTAGGCAATATAGAAAGACTCTGTCTCTACAAAAAATATAAAAATTAGCTGGATATGAAGACCTGTACCTGTAGTCCTAGCTACTTGGTAGGCGGAGGCAGGAGGGATGATTGAGCCTGGGAGGTCGAGGCTGCAGTGAGCTGAGATTGCGCCACTGCACTCCAGCTTGCATGACAGATTGAGATCCTGCTCAAAAGTAAAAATAAAATAAAATAAAATAAAAGTATTTTTTTTTTTTTGAGGCAGGGTCTCACTCTCTCACCCAGGCTGGAATGCAGTGGCAGGCTCATGGCTCACTGCAGCCTGGACCTCCTGGGCTCAAATAGTCCTCCCACATCAGCCTCCCTAGTAGGTGGGACAACAGGGTGTGCCACCATGCCCAGCTGAATCTTCTAATTTTTTTGTAGAGATGGGGTTTTGCTATGTTGCACAGGCTGGTCTTGAACTCCTGGACTCAAGCGATCCACCCACCTCAGCTTCCCGAAATGCAGGGATTACAGGCATTCCCTGCTTAAATTTTTAAAAATTTAAATGCATAAGATGATAAAGTAGCAAGCTCAGTGTTAGAATTTAGCTTTGTGGCTAAATAAAAAAAAAAAACTTGTTCTTCCCTTCTTTCTTTCTCTCACTACTCACTCAGCAACATTTATTAAGAGCCTGTTTTCTGCAAAGCACTGGGCTAGACACTGTCAAAAATAATGTCTTGTTATTTTATGCAAATAACGTTTGTCTTCTATCCTGCCTGTAGTACTATGATCTTCTATCTTTCTACCCTTGTATCCTACTGTTCTTTATTCCCATAAACATCTTTGCTGCAAGTAAATGAAAGAGACTTAGTTTACAGGACTCTAAGTTTTTTAATCCTACTTGGATAATAACTCCACTGATACCTATTAATATTAATTGGTTGATGTAACAAAAATATACCCAAACAAGTGAACTTTTTAGGAATTTTGTAATGGTGACATTTATCTAAAAGACTTTGATATCCTCAGGTACAGATGGGTCTGGGGGTCTTGTATCTTAGATATACAAGATGTGGGATCCCATTAAACAAGTGCCCATCCTGTATCACCATCCTTCACTGTTATTGAGAGGTCCTGAAGTTACCAGGACTATCGTGTGCTGTGAATTCTAATTTGCTAAGTTGACTCTATATGGGATTTCATGCTCTACTGATAAGTACTTTATTTATCCATCTATTATACTAAATTGTGCCTCGTTTCTCCCTTGTAGCCCCAGTGGCTCCGGAAATCACTTCTGTGGAATATTTCAACAGTCTGTTATATATCAGTTGGACATACGGGGATGATACAACGGACTTGTCCCATTCTAGAATGCTTCACTGGATGGTGGTTGCAGAAGGAAAAAAGAAAATTAAAAAGAGTGTATGTTTCTTTGAATGCCAGTATTGTGTGTCTGTAAATTTAGTTTTATGAACTATTGAAAACCACTAAGCAATCATTTATTGACACGTCAAATGTTTGCATGCCAGTTGTCTGTTTTAGGCTCTGGAGATAAGACAGTGAACAAAAATTAAATTCTTCCTTTCATAGAGCTTACCATTTAATCTTTAACAGTGAGATGTAAGAACTCCAACTATTGATTTCATTTATATTTAGAATTATGATTTGAACTTTTTCTTCAGGATGCCAAACATTTTCAAGAAAACTACAATTAACGTATTTCCAATTTTTTCCCATATATCACCAGCACCTAAAGATTTGGGGACTTTGGGACTACTGATTTCTTTTCTCCAAAATACGCTTTTGGATGTTTATTGATAAGGGTACAGACTAAACTACTGTAATAAAGAAACAAACAAAAAGAGAGTGGCTCAAACAAAATAGAAGTTTATACCTCTCCCATGATAGCACAGGACTAACCAGGCACTTCTGCTTTAAGGGGTCATCCAGGGAGGCAAATTCTGTTTTGTTGTTCCATCTGCCACTATGCATAGTCCTTGTCTCTAGAGAGGAAGCTTTATCACCATTACATGCATGTTCCAGCCTGCAGGAAGGGGAAAAGAAAAGGGATGATGTGGAAGCCCGGCACTTACAGGATGTGAACTGAACTGTAAGTTGTCCATGTGACTTCTACTTACAATCCACTGATCAGAGCTGGGTCACATCATCCCCTCTAGCTGTAGGAGAGGATGGGAAATAACAATGGCTGTTAGGTAGGAAGCCACACGTCTACAGATATGGGTAGGTTTCTTTTGAACATCTTAGAATGTACATATCAGTAGCAAGTCAGTAATTGTCTTTTCTAAAACCTGTTATGAATATGTGAGAAAATGTCAGAATGAGACTCATTCCAAATAAGGGAATTCATTGCAAAATTGTTCTGATGTATATAATGCATTATTAAGGCTACCTCACATTGGGCCCAGCTGAGGAATTTATGAAATTTTCAGAAGATATAACGTATCTATAATATAATCAATTGCAAACTGCAGCATAGAACAGAGAGGGAATGTGTCTGCTATAGTCCTTTAGTTGTTTGGGGTGGTGCACTGATTCATTCACTAAAAGTTTAAACCCTTGACTTTGATGATCTTGCAGGTAACACGCAATGTCATGACTGCAATTCTCAGCTTGCCTCCAGGCGACATCTATAACCTCTCAGTAACTGCTTGTACTGAAAGAGGAAGTAATACCTCCATGCTCCGACTTGTCAAGCTAGGTAAGAAGAGTACACAGAGATGGGTGTGAAATAATCACTAATGTTTGCATCGTTTGATTCAGCAAGAGCTCCTCAATTCAATGAAATAATAACAGAAAAATGGCTAATTTTTTATGAGTAGAAAATAGACATTTGTACTAGCAAAAGGGTATGTTCAACTTGGTACAAGTTTCTGTGAGTGGGATGTATACTGTTCTGGGAAACAGTGGTGTTCGCTGTTCTTTGTAAGGTTAAAGAAACCAGGTAGTCATAGGATTTTGGAGATGGAAGCACATTAGAGATTATCTAATGCAGTGTTCACAACCCTATAAGACAACATTCTATTTTCATATTAATATTATGTAATGCTCTCTTTAATATCTTAAATAGTAATGGATTTAAAAATCTACATACTGATTTTTTAAATTTTATATAGTTTCCCAAATCTAGAATAAAATCAAGACAAAAAGAAACTAATTTATAATAAAATAATATGGATTCCCTACATATATGGTCAGACACAACTACTCTAAAAGACATAATGAAATTACCTGATGCCTAGATATAATTAAAATGAATAAGTTGGGGTTTATAAGAAATAAAAAGGTCATTAGTCCTTCATATAAGAAGTTTAAAAATAAGCAAAGAAATGAACAAGTTAATATAAATTAATAACAACTAAACAAGCATAGATACAGGTAGATACTAGATTAAAAACTAGAGTTAAAATAAGTACTAAAAGATGAGATATATTTTCATATAATGAGAGAAAGATGGAAATAATTTTAATTAAAGTAGGGACAACACACCAAAAGTTTATAAATGGCAGCATAGAAGCAAACTGGCTTCACTCCCCTCTACCCAACAGAAAACCAAAAGCTAATATACACTCTGAGATTTTCACCAGCAACAACCCAGAACTCAAATACGAGGATGCGACCGATTCCAGAGCCATAGAGAAGTGAAAATACTCTGGGCAGATGGTAGGAGAACCAGGCTTCCACATTCGTGATGCCTCCCCCGCGATTCTGCCTGGCAACGAGTGTGCAGAAAATCTTCTGCCAACTCATGTTTCTACACTGGAAAAAGTGAGGTTGAGGTAGTCAACTAGTTTCCCCACTATCTTGGGCTCCCTGGCAGGAAATCTGTCCTTGCCTTAACCCACAGGAAGCATCGTGACTGCCTGAAGGGAGAAATAGCTTGAGGATAGGCAGAAACAAAGAGGTGAGGTAGAACTACCATTCCCAGTCCTAGCAACTCTGCTCGTAACTTGGCCAAAGGAGACACCAAATCAGAGTGGCTGTTCAGCAGCACCATACTGTAGGAGGTACATTTCACAGGTCCCTTGGGCATGAGCCCCCCAGCCAACTTTGACACACTGCCAGGATAATTCCTTTAAGACCTTTCCTTTTCAGGACAGGCAGAGCCGAGGCAAATCTGGACTTAAGGTGCCACCTAGAGCTGAAATGTAGGCGGTGATCTAGTGGTAAATATTTGCTAAGCAAACATAGCCAATAAAAGACAAAACAAGGCAAGGCAGACAAAGGAAAGTGGACTAAATAGTTAATTATTTAATGCAAAGACATAGTTCTATGCCCATAAGAAACAACATCAAACAGGGAACTGTGACCCGCCCACCACCGCCCCCCTCCACCGCTACCCAGGAAAAGGACAAAACAAAAATCCAATGACTGACCCTAACAAGATGGTGATTTGTGAGCTCTCTGAACAAGAATTCAAAATACAGTTTAAGGAAAATCAGTGATGTCCAGGAAAACACAGAAAAGCAATTCAGAAATTTATCAGAGAAATTTTTAAATCAAACAAAATCTTGGTACTGGAAAATACGTTTCCTGAACTGAAAAACTCATCACAGCAGAATGGACAAAGGAGTGGAATGATTCAGGGAGCTCAAAGCCTATTTGAAAATACACCATTGGAGGAGAAAAAAGAAAAATAAGACTGAAAGTAAGTGAAGTCTGACTATAAGATATTTTTTAAAAAAAGGCTGGGCACGGTGGCTCACATCTGTAATCCCAGCACTTTGGGAGGCCAAGGCAGGCAGATCACGAGGTCAGGAGATCGAGACCATCCTGGCTAACATGGTGAAACCCTGTCTCTACTAAAAATACCAAAAAAAAAAATTAGCCAGCATGGTGGCGGGTGCCTGTAGTCCCAGCTACTCGGGAGGCTGAGCCAGGAGAATGGTGTGAACTTGGGAGGCGGAGCTTGCAGTGAGCCGAGATCGCACCACTGCACATCAGCCTGGGTGACAGAGCGAGAATCTGTCAAAAAAAAAAAAGGTATTAAAAAAAACCTTAAAAGATCAAACATAAGAATTATTAGTATTCAAGGGGGAGCTGAATAAGGAAGTTTACTGAAAGAAATAATAATAGAAAACATTCCAAAACTTGAGACAGATACAAATAGCCAGGTTCATGAGGGTCTGAGAATACCAAACAGATACTACTCAAATAAGATCACCCCAAAGCATATAATACTCAGACTCTCAAAGGTCAAGGACAAAGAGAAGATCCTGAAAGCATCAAGAGAAAAGGAGCAAATAACAGGTAAACAAGCTGCAATTCACCTGGCAACAAACTGTACAGGCCATGAGGAAGAACATTTTTACAGTGCTCAAATTAAAAAAACTGCCATCCAAGAATAATGCATCCAGCAAAATTGTCCTTCAAATATGAAGGAAAGATAAAGTATTTCTCAGAAAAACAAAAGATGAAAGAATTCACCACTACCAGACCTGTCATACAAGAAATGCAAGAGAGTTCTTCAATCTGAGAGAAAAAGACACATGCAAAAAGAAAACTTTTCAAGGTATTAGACCTTTGGGAAAATTAAATGCATGGACCAACCCAGGATATTCTGTTACTGTGATTGTGGTGTACAATCCATCCATCACTCTGGTATAAAGCCCAAAAGACAAATCTTTTAAAAACAATAATAGCTACAGCAACCTGTTAAGAGATAGGTAATGTAAAGCATGTAAATTGAGGCAACAAAGTCAAAATTGGGCAGTGGAGAGAAATAGTTAGATTAGGTGTGGTAGTTTTGCTTTTGTTTCTATTCTTTTGCTCATGGTCTAAGATAAGTTGTCATCTCTCTAAAGTAACTTGTTATGGCCAGGCACAGTGGCTCATGCCTGTAATCCAGCACTTTGGGAGGTCAAGGTTGGTGAATCGCTTGAGCCCAGGAATTCAAGACCTCATCTCTACTAAAAAAAAAAAAAAAAGAAAAAAAGAAAAGCTGGGTATGGTGACACATGCCAGTGGTCCCAGCTACTTGGGAGGCTGAGGCAGGAGGATCACTTTAGCCCAGGAGATTGAGGCTGCAGTGAGCTGTGAGCTGTGATTGTAACACTGCACTCCAGCCTGCATGACAGAGCAAGACCCCCATCTTAAAAATAAGCAAATAAATAAATAAACTTGTTATAAGATTTTTTATAAGCCTCGTGGTAACCACAGCACAAAATCATATAATCAGTTCATTAAAAATAAAAAGCAACAAATTAATACATAACACTTAATAATCACTTAACCACAAAAGATGAAAGGAAGAGAGGATTCTCAAAACAATCTGAAAATAGGCAACAAAATGGCAGTAGTAAATCCGTACTTAGCAATAATAACACTGGATGTATATGGTCTCAATTCTCAATTAAAAGTCACAGTGTGGCTGAATGGATAAAGAAATAAGACCCAACTATATGCTGCCTTTAAGAAACCCACTTCATCTGTAAAGACACACAGAGACTGAAAGTGAAGGGGTGGAAAAAGATATTCCATGCAACTGGAAAACAAACAAGCAAAAAAGCAGACGTAGCTATGCTTATATTAGATAAAATGGACCACAAATCTAGAATTGTAAAAACAGACAAAGAGGGTTACTATATAATGATAAAGGGATCAGTTTAGCAAGAGGATATAACAATTATAAATATCTATGCACCCAACACTGGAGCTCCTAAGTAAATAAAGTAAACCTTAATAGATCTAAAGGAACAGATAGACTTAATTACAATGATAGGAGGGGACTTCAACACCCCACTCTCAGTAACGTATAGATCATCCAACAGAATAACAACAAAGAAACAGCAGAGTTAAACTACACATGAGACCCGATAGGCCTAATAGACATTTAAAGAACATTTCACCCAACTGCTACGGAATACACATTGTTTTCACTGCACATGGAACATTCTCCAGAATATATCATATCTTAGGACACAAAACAAGTCTCAACAAATTCAAAAAGTAGATATCATATCAAGTATCTTTTCTGACCACAATGGAATAAGACTAGAAAGTGATAACAAGAGAAATATCAAAAAATAAACAAACACATGGAAATTGAACAACATGTTCCTGAACAACCAATGAGTCAATGAAGAAATTAAGAAAGGAATTTTAAAATTTCTTGAGACAAATGAAAATGAAAATACAACATACCAAAATCTGTGGGATATAGCAAAAGCCATAGTATGAGGGAAGTTTATAGCAATAAATGCCCTTAATATAAAAAAGTAGAAAGTTCAAATACACAACCTAATGATGTACCTCAAGGAACTAGAAAAGCAAAAGCAAACCAAACACTAAATTAGTAGAAGGAAAGAAATGTAAAGGTCAGAGCAGAAATAAATGAAATCGAGACTAAAAATAAATACAGAAGATCAACACAACAAAAAGTTGGTTATTTAAAAAGATAAAATCAACAAACCTTTAGCTAGACTGAGAAAAAAAGAGAGAAGACCCAAAGAAATAAAATCAGAAACAAAAAAGTAGGCATAATAAGAGACCTCATAAATACAAAGAATCATGAGAGACTACTATGAACAGCTATAAACCAACAAATTGGAAAACTAGAAGAAATGGATAGATTCCTGAACACACCTAATGAGACTGAACAATTAAGAACAAGAAAACCTTAATGAACCAATAATGAGCAATGAGATGAAAGTTATAATAAAGTCTCCTACCAAAGAAAGCCCAGGTCCTGATGGCTTGACCCCTGAATTTCACCAGACATTTAAAGAACGACTAATGCCAATCCTGCTCAAACTTTTCAAAAAAGCTGAATAGGAAGGAATACTTCCAAATTCATTCTGTAAGATAATATGCCAAGAAAAATAATAGGCTGTGGATAAGGAAAAACAGATACTTTAACATTCTTGCAAATGAACTGGATCTTTTTGTGTAGTGTAATGTCAAAATAATTCTTTATATTATGACACACAGCTGGAAAGTGACTGTGTAGCATACAACTGGAAAGTGACTGTGTAACACAAAACACATCTTCTACATTCAAAATTTGACCATTTATTGCGGTATACATTTAGTTTCTGATACTTATAGGGAAACTCGAAGACAGTATCCTAAAATCTGCCACAGACAATGGAGGATGGATTGACACGAAGTTGTGTGATAGACCTTTAGAGACAGTATGACCGAAAGAGTGGCAACCCAAAACTAAATGCAAAATTTCAATATGTAATTCTCACAGCAGAGATTTTATAATTTTCATATTTCAAAAATTAAGTTTATCTAATGGCAATAAAAGTGTTTTCCATATAGTTAATGCAATTTGGTGACATCATTTTTAAGATGTCTGCTAATTTTTGTGTCTGAATTTGTTCATAACAGTCTCAAGCCATCTCTGTTATTACATGTGTTCATATTAGCAGCAGTAAGTAAAGACTAATTCGCAGTTGTTTTATTAGTAGCTTGAATACCGTGGGTAGTATTGTTGACAGTGATGTACTTTTAGAAAAATTTTAGAAAATCTAAAAAACAAAAAATACGATCTTTCCTCAATTTACCCAGTAATTGCATTTCTCCAGAACTCAATGCATAGGTCACTGAGTCTTAAATTTCTTTGTCTAATATATGCCATGACAAAAGCTAAGTTTTTGTGCTGAAATACTTTAAAATTGTATAGGTAATTTGGAAATATGTGATGTATTGATTAGACACTATGGAAGTAAAAATTATATTATTGAATAATTTATAATATTAAATACTATCTTAATTGGATTTAAATATGTCTTTTCATGACAACTTCCTTCTAAATTATTTTACTTAATTTCTTTTTAAAAACTTTCAATATTATGTAGCAAAGTACTTGCAATTTACACTTATGGTGGATTTTCTCTGGTATGACATTTGAAAGTCATGTGGGATGTGGGACATGGGACAATTTTTCATTTGGTGTCCTCTTAATAATTCCAGGACAGCTAGCATTTCTAAGTCCTGACCACAAAAGAACAGCTAATTCCCCTCCAAACTTTCAAACACCCTCAAGGGGGCACTAGTGCCCCAATTGAGGATCAAGGGCAGTCTCTTACCTTTCCTGCACTGAAGGCAATCTGCTCTTCCTCCCTTGTGGTCTATACTTAAATTCTACGAATGTGGAGAGCACCAACTTCCAACTTTGCATAATCTTTCTAATAAGAAAAAAGTTGCCTGTCTACCAATTCCAGCCATTATCTCTGACTCTGTCCTCTGTGGGTGTAAAGGGCCATTCAAAAACTCATTTCCAGGCAACCATAATTACTTGAAGATTGAGCTCATATTCCCAATGTCTTCCTTTTTCCAAGCTTTACTAATACAGGAAGCTATTAAGTGTTTCTCAGGTCCTAGCAACTTTCTCCAACTCATTTGGTTTTTCAGTCTCCCTTAAAATTTAAGTTCAGAGGTGGTCTTATCAAAGTAGCATTTAGTGGGCCTATTGGATACTTCACTGAAATTTCCATGTGACATCATGGTCTATGGTGCCTCAGGAATATGAGTCAAAGTCATGAACTGGTACAACTGTATCTACATAGGACTGTGAGTTAAAACCATGATAGTTTCCCAAACTTATCAAAATGTTTGGAGTCTCCATGTCTCCCTGATAACAGAATGGACTATGTAAACCAGCTTGGAAAATTTATTTAAACTTTACAAGAAGGAAAGTTGAGTTTTCATGGAAATTATTTCTAGTTAATGTAACCCTTAGGATCAATAACCTTTTTCTTATTGGTATCTTAAAGATCAAATGGAATATTGTTTCTATCTTATTCCTCTCTGTAGACAAGACAATCTATATATGATGTGCCTTTCTTATTTTCTTGAAAACATATAATGTTGGTTTTTATCTTTTAGTCAAAAGATCTGTTCTACTAATCATGTTATTGTGTATATAAGCCCTTTCCATTTTATATAACACAATGCCTGAACACTTATAACTGCTTAACAGATACTGTTGAATGAATTGAAATTGCGGACCTCAGAGTTGAACATAGTATTCCAGTTAATATTTAATCGGAACAAGTTTAACCTTTCAGAGAAGTGAAATAATATCTTGCTTTAGTAGTACCTGAATTGCAGGTTTTGTGTGTGTCTGTGTTTTTTTTTACAGAACTTTCATTCTAGTTGTTTTATGTTTCTTCACAGCATTCATTTTGATATATATAGAAGTCATAGTCATTCTCCTTTAAAGAAAAATACAACTTTGGCACAGATTTTTCAGAGCATGTTTGAATCAGAATGCCATTGTTAAAGCTGAGGCCATAACTGGTTGGGCTAACCTGCAGTTCAATTTATCTGTAATAGAGGCCTCTTTAGAATGCCTCTGAATGACTCCTGTGTCGTGGAGGGTAGGTTCTACCTCTATAGAAAGAAATCAAACTACCAATGAGTCCAGTATCATATAAATTAATCTAATGTGTCATGTGCAAGGGTAGAGAGCCCTCAAAACAGTTGCCAGTAATTCTCAACATTGTATCATCAATAAACATCCACAAAAAGAAATGCACCAATAGTGGTGCTTTTCCCAGGATGTTGAACCAACCATCCCATTAGGAATTTTAGGTTGCCAGCAGTTTCACGAAACTTTGGTGGTATGTGATGACAGATCCCTTTGACAGTCAGTCATTACTATCTTCTAGTCTTGGTGAATCAACCTGGATCCCTGGGCCAACTTTAAGAGGACTTGCTAAGTCTACATAAGATACTCAGTTTCCCAACCTTAAAAAAAAGAAAAAGAAAGGAAAAAAAAAACAGGAATGAGACGTGTTGGACATATCACAAATAGCTCTCTGGTAATAGAATATCCATTCATCAATCCATTTAACTAATATATATTGAGAACCTTCTAAGTACTACTCAGATGCCAGACTACTTGTGGTAATAGTGATGGTAATGAACCCAGAGCGCTCTTTCACTTTCGGTTCACAAGCAGCTTATGATCTAGTGAAGAGGAAGATGGTAGTAAGTGCTGTACAGTGCTCTACAACAGGGAAATGCGGTGCAGAATGACTATGTGGTCAAAGCTTTCTTTGAGGAAGCCATGGAGGCTATGGTCTGAATAACAAGAAGGACTGGCCACGAAAAGGCCAAGAAGGAGGATGCCAGGCAGAGGGATCAGGCAGGCCTGAGTATAGATCTTTTAAGGCATGCAGTTGGAATATTATTTTCAGAGTAATGAAGGGCCATTTAGAGAACTTAAACAATCCGATTTACATTTAAAACAATCCCTCTGATTGCTTAATGAGAAAGGGATTATTGTATCAACAATGAAAGTTGGGGAACTAATTAAGGGGCTATTTGTGCCAGCTTTAAAAATTATATTCTAATTCAAAGAAGTTGCAAGAGAGTGATGGTGACTTTGACTACAGTGGTTGTAACGGAGATGAAGAGAAGTGGACAGAATTCAGGAGCTCTTTTGGAGGTTGTGTCCACAGAACTTTCTGATAGGGCAGAAACAGGAAGTGAGGGAAAGGGAAATTAATGACTCCCAGGCTTAACCCTTGAGCAACTAGGACAAATGGTGGTGCAATTCACCGAGATTGAGATGTCTAGTAAAACGACAGGAGGAGGACATTTAGGGTGAAGTAAGAATCAAGGATTCTTCTTTGGATGTAAAAAAATTTAAAATGATTATTGGATATCCCGGTGCAGATGTGAAGGCCAGGGGAGAATTCTGGGCTGGAAATGTAAATTTCGAAATGTCTGGATGAAATCACCAAGTAGTAAGTAAAGATAGAGAAGAAAAGAGAAGCCCTGGATCAAGTCTAGAGGAGCCACCCCAGCAGTTAGAAATTCAGCTTAGCAGGAAGCATCGGAAAGAGAGAGTGGAAAGGAACAGCTAAGGAGGTCAGAGAAAACAAAACAAAACAAAAACAGAATTGCACACCGCCATCATCAAACTTCTGCTTTATCCTGACCACAGACATGTTCAGGCAGGTTTGAGGTAAGGAATCATATAACTTTAGTGCTAGGAGAGCTTTTGTAGATAATTCAGTGCTATGTCCTCATTTGAACAAGCTGGCGCTTAGAGAAATGTGACATGCTTTATACATTGCTAGGTCTCGGTCCAGAAACAGTCATTTCATAATTTTTATCCATCTGCTGCTTCTATTCCTGGACTGGGGTGTGGCCTTTTTCCTTCAAACTTCATTTTTTCTATTAAAAAATTTAACAGAACAGAGAGGAGCCTCATACCCACTTTTGTGACTTTCCGTTCCTCTTTGGAATTTGGTCTTAGGGAATTGGCTTGATTTTCTTAATCTTAGTCATGCACAGTTTTATAGTGATTAGAAATCTTTAAAACATAATTTGGCTATGGACAAGAAAAAAATCAAAATACTTTGAAATGTTAAGTATTTGGGGGATAGTAGGCTTTTTCTCTCTGTCTCTCTCAAATATGGATATAGATATATAGAAATCTGTAGGCTGCCAGTCAGCTAAAAGAAGCTAATAAAATGCTTAAGGTCTTATACTTTTTTTAAAAAAAATTATTCATCCTGTGAATCAGTGAATATTTATTTAGCATTTACTATATGCCACACACTCTTCTTGGTTCTGAGCATACAGAAATGAACAAAACTGACAAAAATGTCAACCCTCATTCTAATGGAGAAAAGGAGATGATAAACATAAATATAAGAATGTTAAATGGTGATAAGTGTCATGGAGAAAAGTGAAAGAGGAAAAGAGGGTAGGAAGTGCTGTGGGGGATGGGTGCAATTTTTGTGAGGAGTAGAGTAAGTGTCACTGTGAAGGTGATGTTTGAGTTAGAGCCTAAAGGAGATGAGGGAGTAAACCAAAGAGATCACTGGGATGAGATTCTGTAGGCAGAAGGAACCACAGGTGCCCAGCTATGGAAGCATAGTGTTCCTGGCAAGTTCAAGGAAAAGTCAGGCAGGCAGTGTGGCTGGAGTGGAACAAACAAGGTGGAGAGCCATAGATACAGGGCAGAGAGGTAGCAAGGGAACAGACCGTGTAGGGTCATTGAAAATACACTTTCCTGTGAGTGAGATGATTCTCCATTGCATGCTTTAAGCAGAGGCGCATAACCTAACGGGTTTCACTGGGTCACTCTGGTGATAATAGATTGTTCAGGGCAAGGATAAGAGCAGGAAGGAGCCAATTAGGTAATATGACCATACATCCCTGTTGCCTTAGACAATACCACTTTGCAACTCTTACGGATTAGTTGAAAGGCAGTAATCCTCTTTAGGATTTGGGGCAAGGCTTTTCTGCCCCAAAAGTGTTCCATGTGGACATTTTTGATAAATTACATGGTCACCTTAAAGTTTAGAGAACACTGAGTCTGTCCAGATAAGAGATTATACTTGTTTAGGTCAGACTGGGAGCCACAGAGGCGATGAAAAGTGGTCAGATTCAAAATTTATTTTGAAGGTGTTGCTGAGAAAATCTGCTGATGGACTTAGATGTTGTCTATGAATGAGTAAAAGCAGCCTAGAGACACAGCAAGATTTGCGGCCTGAGCAATTGGAAAGACAGAGGTTTGATTTATTAACTTGGAGAAGATTATGGGACAGGCTGGTTTGGGGCAATGTCAGAAGTTCAGGTCTGGGTGGGTCAACATTTTGAAGGTTCCTATGAAACCATTAAATAAATACTGAGCAGGCAGTTAGATAAAGGAGCTTGGATTCAGTGAAGACTTCAGGACTAAAAATATAAATTTGAGTGTAGGCAGGCGACAGATGTGATGAGTTAACAAAGACTCAATAAAGAAAAAATAATGCTATCCAGGAACTAAGCCCTGGGCCACTCCAACTTTAAGACATGGAGATGGTGAGTAAAAACCAGCAAAAGAGACTGAGGAGCATTGGCCAGGGAAGCAAGAAAGAGCACAGAAAAGTGTCCTGTCCCAGGAGCCAAGGGAAGAGAAAGCCTCAGCGAGTGGAGATTGTCCAGGTCAAACCTGTGAACAAATCTGGTAAGATGAGGAATGAGAATTGACTACTGATCTTAGCAGCCCAGAAGTCACTGGTGATTTTGAGAAGAGGCATTTGGGTGCCATGGTGACAGAAAAAAAAAATCTAATTAAAAGGTGTTCAAAGAGAACGAAAGGAGAAAACCATAAAATAGCTAGAATAACAAAATCTTTGAGGATTATATTATAAAGGGAAGGAGAGAAAATGCACAGGAGCTAAAGAATAGAAGAATCCAAGAATTTTTGGTAGTTTTTTGTTTTTATTTTGTTTTCTTTAAGTGAGTGAAAACAGCTTGTCTGTAGGCTAAGCAAAATGATCCAACAAAACAGACAAAACTGTTGATGCAGCATAGTTAGAGGTGAGACTTGGTGTGATGTCCTTGATTGGAGCAGAGGAGATGGAACCCGGGGATCCAGTGGAAGGATTGGGTCTGGATATATCTTCAGGAAGACAATGACAGACAAACAGACAGTATGGGCATTAATGGGATAGTGAGCAGAGTGAAGATCATGATAGCCGCTTGTCGATGGTTTCTTCTGATTGACTTCTTGTAAGATAAACACATGCATGTTCTTTAGGTTTGCAGGGGGCAATACCTGCCGTGCTACTCTTCTGATATATACCCTCCACGGCCAGCAGCCCCATGCAAACATTGTTTTCTGATTTAGGTTCTCAGTGACAGCCATGCCACAAGTCCCATGGCTCTGTACCTGGGCCTGACACTAACCAATCCCTCGCCTCAATATACCCCTCCTCACTGCAGTCTTCTGAGTGTCACCATGGTTTGTCAACTGCCCAGAGGCATACCAAACCACTTTAGTGCTTCTTTTTTTTTTTTGAGACAGAGTCTTACTCTGTCATCCAGGCTGGAGTGCAGTGGCCTAGTCTCTGCTCACTGCAACCTCCGCCTCCCGGGTTCAAGCGATTCTCCTGCCTCAGCCTCCCAAGTAGCTGGGATTACAGGCGCGCACCACCACGCCTGGCTAATTTTTGTATTTTTGGTAGAGATGGGGTTTCACCATTTTGGTCAGGCTGGTTCCGAACTCCTGACCTCTTGATCTGCCCTCAAATGCCTCCCATAGTGCTGGGATTACAGGCGTGAGCCACCGCGCCCAGCCCACTTTAGCACTTCTCTAAAGGCATTTCTCCTGCCCATCATAAGGTAGTGCATATTCTGCAGGTACATGATTCTCTCCAATGTATTGGAAGAATCTGAAGGAGGGACACATAGGGCGATGACTGTGAAGTCTGGCACTGACCTAAATACACAAGCAAGTGCCCACTCTGGAAAAGTTGGTATTCTAAGCAAAGAATTTTTCCAGAGGCCTGGTCATCCCCACTTATACGCAACTGACTGGGAAACTCACTGATTGGGAGGAAACCAGGTGTAATAAGAAGGGCCCTTGATTAGGGGTCCAGAGGTGTGGATCCCAGTTCTTGCCCTCACAAACAAATTGTGTTACCATAGCAAAGTAACTCAGACCCTCTGAATTCCAGCTTCCTATCTATAAAATGAGTCTGGGCTAGATGATCTTTTATGCTCCTTCAACTTTTAGAATTTCGTTCCATACCTGAGTTCAGAATAAAAGCAACAAGATTAATGATGCAATGAAAGTGCTGATCTTATTCTAAGAATTTTGCGATATGTGACTCCTAACAAAATAAAAATGCTAAGTAAAAGCACATATTCCTGGAACCACTGAAAAGGAGGAATTCAGATATTTGTTTTGAAACTAAGTGAAGAGAATCAGAAGGGTGAGGGGGTGGGAAGTGGGTGGATGATGAGAAATTATTTAGTAGGTACAATGTATGTTATGTGGGTAATGAATACCCTGAAAGACCTGACTTCACCACTATGCAATCTATGCATGTAACGAAATTACACTAGTATCCCATAAACATATGCAAATTTTTAAAAATTAAAAAAAAAAGAAAGTAATGTTAAATGGGAGCTTTCTCTGAAAATTGATCTTTAGAAGTTACTTAAGGTACTAAAACTATCAACCCATCTAGTGATTCACAGAAGAAGATATTATACCTGCTATCTCTAAGCCTTAAAGAATATAGGTAACGCTGGGCACAGTGGCTCACTGCCTGTAATCCCAGCACTTTGGGAGGCCGAGGCGGGCAGATCACTTGAGGCCGGGAGTTTGAGACCAGCCTGCCCAACATGGTGAAACCCCGTTTCTACTAAAAATACAAAAATTAGCTGGGTGTAGTCGTGGGTACCTGTAATTCCAGCTACTCAGGAGGCTGAGGCAGGAGAATTTTTTGAACCCGGGAGGCGGAGGTTGCTGTGAGCTGAGATTGCGCCGCTACACTCCAGTCTGGGTGACAGACTGAGACTCCGTCTCAAAAAAAAAAAAAAAGAATATAGTTAAAAAGTAATGCAAATGACAGACATTTCTAATTCCTGAGAAAATTTTATTTTTATATATAGGAAAAAGGTCTCATAATTTAATGTGTTTTCAGGTGCTAAATATTTGCCTGAATTTTTTTTTATTTCCTGGTTTTTTAAAAAAAATGTTCAAATTACTTGTTAAATGTATCTAGGAAAAGAATTTCCCTAAGTCAACAAGACAAGGTCTAATAAACTTCAGGTCTAACAAAGACTTCTGCTGTTTAATGTAAATATTTCTCTCCTTAATTTCATTGCATATCAATCTTAACTCACCCTGAATAATTTCTATACCTCTTGTTTATTTTCCTTTCAGATAGTGCTTTCTTTTGCAGATGTTATTTCACCAACTTGAGCATAGTTTCTGCAGCCCACACTGCTTACATTGCAGATGCTTCCTTTGGCCAAGTTGAATATGCTATATGACTTACACTGCTTAACATAGAGTTGTTTGAGTTGAGGAAAATAAAAATAAATGTAAAAGACTTATGACAATATAGATGTTAACATTTATGCTTTGCATATGAAGAGCATTCTAAAAAACTGTTATCAGTGAGGCTAAAGATTGAAAATAAATGTTGTTATGTGGATCATGGATTAAGATAATTTTAACAATACTTTTCTACTTAATTTTCCTTATTACCAGTGTTGCACATTTGTAAAATGACTCACCACACTGGTCCTTATGGATATAATCTTGGCCTCATAAACATCATTCTCTAGGCAGCTAAATTAGTGAGTCACATTAAAAGAAGAAACAATGTAATAGCTATCAGAGAAATATGGGTTTTAGACAATAAACACATTACATTCTGCTCCTAGGCTAAATATTGCATCTGACTATTCCCTTTGGAATTCCTGAGAAAAGGAAGAGATTTGCTGCCAGAGCACAGAATAAGAATCAGACACTAGCTCACACTTCAGGAAGGTCACTTTCACTCCCCAGAGATCCTAGGCAACAGCTTGAGCCTCTCATAATCCAATCTAAATTAAATGGTAGAGATGGCCTTGCAGCCTTCCAGTCTGCCCATATTCTATGCATTGTACTTGATTTTCTTATAAAATTAGATTGGATTCTCATTCCAAACCCGGAGAGGCATGGAATGAGAGAGAAGAAAAGAAAATAGGGAGGGCCAGCTAGTTGAGTGGAACGCCAGCAATGTTAGAAAGCTTTTAGAGGGTATTTAAAAGCAAACAACCCTATATCTATACCTCATTTTATGAAAATGGTATGTCTATCCCCCTTACCCATATACATAGGTACTCACACCAAATATCATGGACTGTGAAGTTATTTTAAACAAAAGGAAATTTGACATTTTGGAGCATGAGAATATTGAAAATGTTATGATTGAAAATGTCATTTAGAGAGATAAAAAGCAATAGCCAGGAGATGTTCCATAACTAATATCTACGTGGCTTTACATTATATAAAGTGTTTGTGTATACATTGTCTTAAATTTCATTTACTCTTCACAACATTATTGGGTTTTTCCTATCCTTCTGCTTTAGAAGACTGACTGTATTTGATATTTTATAGGGTTTTTTTCATCCCTCATGTGCAGAAAGGGACATATTTGATATTTTGAATAGTAAGAGACTGTATTAGTTTGCTAGGGCTGTCATAGCAAAATACCACAGACTGGGTGGCTTAAACAACAGAAATTTGTTTTCTCACAGATCTGGAGTCTGGAAGTTCAAGGTCCACGTGTGAGCAGAGTAGGCTTCTCCTGAGGCTTGCAGATGATCACTTTGTAACTGTGTCCTCACATGGTCTTTTCTTTGTGCTCGTACATCTCTTTACTGTCTATATTTCCTCTTCCTATAAGGACACCAGTCTGATTAGATTAGGCCACGTGCTAACAGCTTCATTTAATTTAATCACCTCTTTAAAGGCCCTATTCATCCTGGGTGTGGTGGCTTACGCCTGTAATCCCAAAACTTTGGGTGGCTGAGGTGGGTGGATCACTTGAGGTGAGGAGTTCGATACCAGCCTGGCCAACATGGTGAAACCCCGTCTCTACTAAAAATACAAAAATTAGCCCGGTGTGGTGGCAGGCGCCTGTAGTCCCAGCTACTCAGGAGGCTGAGTGGGAGGATCGCTTGAATCTGGGAGGTGGAGTTTGCAGTGAGTCAAGATCATGCCACTGCACTCCAGCCTGGGTGACAGAGCAAGACCCCACCTCAAAAAAAAAAAAAGTCACATTCTGAGGTACTAAGGGTTAGGGTTTCAGCATATGAATTTAGGGGGAGGGGATATAATTCATCCCATAACAAAGATAGAAAGCAATCAAAATGCTTTTGATGTCATTGTATTCCGTATCATATGCAATTGTCTAATTAATATTTAGCCACTATCTACTTTAATCTTGTGCTTCTGAGAATGGAAAACATGAGTCATGTAAACCAGGGGTGTCCAGTCTTTTGGCTTTTGGCTTCCATGTGCCACACTGGAAGAAGAATTATCTTGGGCCACACATAAAATACGCTAACAGTGATGAATCAAAAAAATTTCACAAAAAATATCTCACAATGTTTTAAGAAAGTTTATGAATTTGTGTTGGGCTGCATTCAAAGCCATTCTGGGCGGCATGCGGCCTACGGGCCATGGGTTGGACAAGCTTGATCTAAACCATCCTAGGCTGTGGCACTGAGCTGGCCTTGACTTCTCATGAGAAGTGGGAACCCCCTAGCCAGTTTTTGCCAGAAATTTCCAGACTTCTACTCTAGGCAATAAGAAGAAATGCTCTAACTCAGTACTATTCATTTGAAACATAATAAGGGCCACATGTATAACTTTCAATTTTCTAGTAGCCACATTAAAAATTAGTAAAAAGAAACAGGTAAAATTGAATTTGATATACTTTATGTAACCAAATATATCCAAGGTCATATTGTCCCAACATATAATCAATATAAATAATTATTAATGGGATATTTTATTCTTTTCTCACACTAGGTCTTTGAAATTCTGTCTGTATTTTACATTTGCAGCACCTCTCAATTTGGACTAGCCACATTTCAAGTACGCAACAGCTACATGTGGCTAGTGGCTGTGTTGAACAATTCACATTCCAATTCTTACATTTTAAAACATTTCCTGGGACAGTTGTTGTCTTGAGTAGGAAAATCTAATTATAAGCACTCCCAATTCAATTATACTTTCACTTGTGAAATCTTGTAATAGTAATAAGTTCATAATTATAATAATAATAAATTGTAATAACTTTCTTTGTTTCCTTTGGGATACCAGAGTTAAATTTCTGCCTGATTAATTTAGGGAAGCACACCAATCACGAAGATCCTGAACAGTCCTCAAGCAGGTGATTTATGTATGTATTCATTGACCTACAGAGCTGACATGTAAACGTCTTCCAGAAAAGTACGCAGTGATCATAGGTGCAGGGACCTTGAAATAATCTATTGCCCTCATGTTCCACCCAAAAAGAAAAATTTGTTACGTGGTTGTTAGATGCCCCAGACCTTTAGGAGATTTTCCTGAGGATCTTATCACCTAGAGCCACATTCTCAGCCAGAACAAAGGAAACCCTCACTGCATTATTCATGTCGTATTCCTTGGACCACTGGGAGCTCTTGCAATAATTCATGATAGTTCTTGACTTTGCCCCTGAAATTGGATAATTTTATCTACATAAAAACAGAAGAGAACATTAAGATACAACCTCAGCGTGTCTGGTCTTGCCTGGTGCTTGAATCCTCCTCTTTTGGTTGATGAATCTTGACTCATGTTTTAAATCAGCCGATAAATAAGATTTATTGGGTACCTATAGGTGGCTACTTCAAATGAAGACAAAGTCATTTATAACACATGACCCTTGTTCTTAAAGAATCTGATAGGATCTACTAGAATCAGGCCTTCACTCACATAGATTATATGGGAAATAATTAAAGGCAGTAGAATGTCAGAGAAGGGATAAATCATTAAGAGAAAGAGTCACCAAATGAGACTTCAAGGAGGAGGTAAGACTTTTTCTTGACCTTCGAATGAGCAGAATGAAGAGCATACTGATTGAAGGTAAACATGGGCTGACATAGAGCACTGCCCTGAAGTTCAGTGAGAAGACTGTCTTTCCCAGGAGGCAACACATCTGTGTGTCAGGAATGGTGGTGAAGCTGGTTGGATAGCATGCAGCCAGTTTAAGCAGGATCTTAAAGACATGGTATGTTTGGATGTGATACCACAGACAATGCACAGATAGGATTTAACATGAGTGAAATGGCATTTTAAGGTGATTTTAATCCATTGTTGACAAAATGAAGAAAGAATTGATTAGAGCCAGGGAAAAAGAGGTACAGCAAGTTTGTGATGATCAATGAGTGTGATCACAAAAGTCTAGACATGCAATATAATTTAAAAATAGATTAAAGGAGGCCGGGCGTGGTGGCTCATGCCTATAATCCCAGCTCCCAGCACTTTGGGAGGCAGAGGCAGGCAGATCACAAGGTCAGGAGATCGAGACCATCCTGGCCAACATGGTGAAACCCTGTCTCTACTAAAAATACAAAAAAATTAGCTGGGCATGGTGGCACACGCCTGTAGTCCCAGCTACTCAGGAGGCTGAGGCAGGAGAATTTTTTGAACCCGGGAGGCAGAGGTTGCAGTGAGCCGAGATTGCACCACCACTGCACTCCAGCCTGGTGACAGAGCGAGACTCCATCTCAAAAAAAAAAGATTAAAGGAAAAGGTAACAAGAGTTTTTAAAAGATATGCTCTCTGGGACTGAGAAATAAGGGAAGAGCCTCAGAATTGTGACTGAGGAACAATTCTGTAGTGTGCATTTTTAAAAAAGAAAAGCCTAGGCTCAGGCTAACTAATCATTCATCTATGCCCCCAAACAACTTCACACTTGGTTCTATAGATTCAAGTTCCACATGAGTCAGAATCCCTAAAGGACATAATCCTATTAGCAAAGGCAGTTATAAAGGAAGTGAGAAGTGGAAATTGACCTCTGTGTTTCATTAGCAGTCTTCCTCAGAGCAGAAGTGGGACAATACAATGCCTGGAGGACTGGACAATTCATTGCAAGTGAAAAAGGGCTCCTGACACCTATTGTGAATTTTGCTTGCCTAAGAAGAACTCATCTCTTTCCTCCTTCAACTCTTCTGCCTAACCTTGTCAAGTTGCTGCAGGAAAGAAACATGTTTCTTTTTAGTTGGACATAAGTTTAGGAGACCTGTGATAAATCATGGCAAGAATGATTTTGACATACTTCGTGGTCCTGGGCAGAGCCACAGTGATGATATTCTAGAAACAAGGTTCAAATCTTCCCACACAAAGATGTGTACCTGTCAAAGCAGTGAAATGGCCGACAGGACTTTTTCAAGCACCTCTAAAGGACAGGAGCTGGAGAACAGACTTAGGAGAGTGGGGCAGAAAATGAAAAATCCAAGTAACAAGCAGGAAGAAACCTGCAACAGTGGGTAGTCGTCTGACAGGCGCATATAGGTGGGTGGAGGATGCTGTTATGTGAACCTAGCAGCAAGATACAATATGTCCAAATAAGCAATGTCACGGGGTCTGAGAGCAGGTAATAGGGACCCCAGCTTAAGACCTTGAGTTCAGGCACAGCACTCTGCATACTGGGGGACCTAGAGGGAAAGACAACATCCAAAAGACAGGGTCACAAGCAGACCAGGAGACATTCAGGAATGGAGAATGAGACAGCAGATGACTATTAGAATTGAGGAAGAGGCAGGGTTTCTTGGTCTCAAGAGAGCAATGCCAGTGACTCAATTACTAGAAATAAGTATGAAAAGGACAGACAACACAGCTTCCTTTACGAATGGATTTATTTATTATTAAGATAAAATGTCTAAGATAAAAAATTTATCTAATGTTTTATTAATCTTCCAATCCCCTTCTATCAATTCTTTTCTTAAAAAATTATATTATCAGCCAGGCACGGTGGCTCACACCTGTAATCCCAATACTTTGGGAGGCCAAAGTGGGTGGATTGCTGGAGCCCAGGAGTTTGAGACCAACTTGAGCAACGTGGCAAAACTCCATCTCTGCAAAAAATGCAAAAATAAGCCAGGTAGTCCCAGTTACTTGGGAGTCAAGGCAGGAGGATCACTTGAGCCAGGGAAGATGAGGCTTCAGTGAGCTGTGTTCGCACTACTGCACTCCAGCCTCAGTGACAGAGTGAGACCCCCGCCTCAAAAAAAAAAAAAAATGATACTATCTGTTTAGCTTTATCTTTTTAAATTTTGACTAAATTTTCAAGCAGCCATTTTTCTGTCTGAGTCGTTCCAGATAGTTTCCAGAGAAAGGAAGACAGGTTGTTGGCTAAATACCAAACTGCATCTCATCATTAGAAGGAAGCACACCAAATTTCATTTTTCTCCACCTTTATTAAGTGCAGATTTTTGTTTCTCATCCAGGAAGTTCTGTATTATCAGGGCAATGCTAACTTCAGTATAAATGACACAGAAACTATTAATAGATTACGTCTATGATGAAACTGAAGTAGAAAACAGAAGTGTTCTGAAAAGAGAAGCAAAAAAATGGAAGGGGGAAAAGGCAAAGTATTCTGCCTTCCAAGTTAGATAGCTATCTTTATGAAAGGACATATTTCAAAGGCAATATAAAGTCTTTATGGTGCTCTTACCTACCTATATTTGAATTGGGGGATGCTTCACCTGCTTATTAGTGAAAGAAGAAAGAATACACTTAGTAAATTAAATTTTTTTAAAAACTTTGTCTTTGCTCAGAACCAGCTCCACCCAAATCACTCTTCGCAGTGAACAAAACCCAGACTTCAGTGACTTTGCTGTGGGTGGAAGAGGGAGTAGCAGATTTCTTTGAAGTTTTCTGTCAACAAGTTGGCTCCAGTCAGAAAACCAAACTTCAGGTACTGTACCTTTTGATCTACCTTTTCTCAGTTAACTTAAGTAAGGCTAATTATCTGGGCAAAATAAGAATCTTCTATTTCTTTGAGCTATATAAAATGAAAACTGTTTATTTGCTCTTTTGTGTTTCAGTGATAGAAATTAACAGCAGGCTTAGACCACACCCAAAAGTTGTTATGAGAACTTTTATCTTTGTCTGTATCACTTGTTCCTAATTCATAAGTCACTCCAGGTCAGACAAAGGAATAAAGGTAGTAGGCCACTGAATTGATCAAGGGAAGAAAGACCCTACCATATAAAATATAATTTAACAAATATGAACCATTTGCCAAGTATATAAAGGCACTGAATAGAACACACATGATAGAATCAATATTTGCCTTCAAAACATTTTTATATGGTGTGGACATTGCATAAGTATAGAAAAAAGTAAAGTAAAATATAAGTACCACAAGACAGGTCCATTCTACCAAGAGAATTTAAAAGAAACGTGCATATCTAGTTTGTAAGGGGGACAGTCTTATTGCAAAATGAAGACTGAGAGAAGGCTATTGCTAAAGCTCCAGAATTACAAATGGCAGATACGATAAACAGAGTTATTCACCAGGTCAGAATGAATGGAAGGAAAGAGATGAACCTGCAGTTCTATGAGTGGCAACGCCACAAGGAAAAAATATTTCACAGCCAGAAGTGAAAGGAAAAGGACAGATTTGTTATGGATTTTACATAATATAGTGTGTAGACTAATACTGTGAACATAAGTAATTGATCTTTTTTAAATAATGAAGTTCATGAGATTGAGAAGAAAAAAGGAATGCTGGGAGTGCAAATCTTTTCATATTGAATGCTAAGATAATTTGCTTTGATTCCTTTCTCCTTTTGAGATTCCCTTCTATGAATGTATCTCTTGTTGATTTGTACTGAACAGCTGAATTTTCTCTATTCTAAGAATCCTTTTGGAAAATAACTGCTCTGCCAATAATTGATTTTCTTCTCTATAACTACAGTGATGCCTTCCTTTAAGAAAACAATGGTTAGTTAGCTACTTACTACAACTGAGTCCTGTTAGCAAAAGTCTTTCCTTAGAATAATTCTTTTATAGAATAGTGAAAGAGAAGGAAGTGGAAGAAAATGCTGATGGCTCTCATTTCTTTATGCAAGGGTGTTTCAAAATCTTGTTTTGAAAAAGATGCTGGCTTATCTTTTGCTATTGTACAGTAGTACTTGTCACTAGTCTGGCCATGGATCCACCAAGTTAGCAACTTCTTTGACTCAAGAATAAGTTAATACTAAATGTTTCTTAGTGCGGATAGTTGCCATGTTTTAGTGGATGTTATATAAAAGCTAAGAATGCAGACAAAGGTGTAGTGTCCTTAATATATAAAGAATTGCTACAAGTCAAAAAAGGTAAAGGTCAACAACCCAAAACAAATATTTCATAGAAAAATACAGAAATCTCTTGAACAGATGAAAACTTCAGCAACCTCACTTATGGTAAAAAAAAAATGCAAAATAAAACTACAATATACAATTTTCACTAGTAATAATGGAAAAGCTCAGAGTTTGCAAATGTATGGTACTGGAAAGAATGTAGGGAGGCAGGCATTGTCACGCATTGATGCCAAAGGTGAGTAACTTGCAAAATGTCTGTAGAGAACTATTTTTCTATAGCTTTCAAAATTTTAAATGTACACTTTTTGGCTCAGCAGTTCAAAGAATGTGACACTAGCAAAGAATATATGAGTATATGTGTATGTGTGTACGTTCACACATACATATCACATGCATATATTGTGTGTATATATGTGTGTGTATATATATGTGTGTGTGTGTGCATGTGTGTGTGTCTATATGCATATGTGTGTGTCTTCCCAAATTTGTGAAATGAAGTTCATTGTAGCATTGTTTGCAATAGCAAAAAATCAGAGACCATTTACACATTCATCAACCAGCACTCATTAAATAAAGTATGGTATGTCCTTTCAATCGATTTCTGTCCAGCCCTTAAAAAGAATAAAACAGCTTAATCTGTACTGATATGGAAAAAGCACCAAAATATATTGATAGCTAAGGTAAAGAAATTAGCAGAACAATGTGTAAGCTAAGCCATCACTTATGTTTTTTAACTGTGTCATATATGTTCATACATCCATAAAATGCATATGGGAAGAAAAATAATGCCTGACAACATGGAATAATGCTGCTTCCATGGAAGGGAATTGGTCAGATGGGGAATGGGGAAAAAAGGAAACATTTTTCAATGCTATTCTTTGTCATCGTATACATTTTTTACTCTATCTATTACCAACTCAACTATGAAATATATTTTTTAAAAATATAGATGAAGTTAACCTAAAATTTATCTTATTTTCTGAAACCCCAGGAACCAGTTGCTGTTTCTTCCCATGTTGTGACCATCTCCAGCCTTCTTCCTGCCACTGCCTACAATTGTAGTGTCACCAGCTTTAGCCATGACAGCCCCAGTGTCCCTACGTTCATAGCTGTCTCAACAATGGGTAATTATACACATTAGTGAAATCTGGTCTTTGGAAGTTCTTTCCATATTTTTTTCCATATTTTTCTCACTTTTTTTGAATATATATATATGTATTTGTATCAATATTCCACCAAGAAATCCCAAGCTTCCGGAGTCAGAGAGTCCTTAATTTCAATCCCATAGTGCACTTACTAGCTATGGAGTTAGAGAAAGACATTTGGTGCCTCTGAGCTTTTCTTTCATCTGTAAAATTGGAATAATAATATGTAACTTTCTGAGTTGTTTTGAAGCTTAGAAATAAAATACTTAAATCCTTAGTATATGCTGTCTGAATGCTAGTTGCTAACTCATCTCATCTTCTTCAGTAATAGGCACAGTACTCTTATCAATCCAATTTCATCTATTTAGCCTTGGTCTTCATCTGTCACTGATCAGAGAATGACATAATTGATAACTGGGTTAAAGCAAGAAAGTTTCCAATCCAGCCAAAAGTATAAGTGGGAAAATTAGAGGTTAATGAAAGGTCTGGAATGATGCTGTTTATTTCCTTATTCTTTTCTTAGTTGTATTACATGTGTTACTCCTGGTTTGTTAGAGTCTGATTCTGCAACCTGAGACCCTCTATGAAGCCTCTTGTAATAAAGTCACTCATAACTTCACTGGTTTAGTTCCATTTCTGTAATATTAGTCATATATTTAGCTGCTAAATTCAGGGATGACTGGAGCGGACTGTTTTCTTTTTTCTTTTTCTTTTTGGTTTTCTGTTTTTAATTTTTGTTTTTTCAGAAGAGAGGACAAAAAAGTACCTGCAAAGTATTTTAATGGTCTCTCATTCCTATATCCTTGTACACTTTCTAAAATATACAGTTGACCATGAATAATGAGAGACTTAGAAGTGCCAACCCCCTGCATAGTTGAAAATCCATGTATAATTTTTGACTCCCCCAAAACTTAACTACTCATAGGCTACTGTTGACCTGAAGTCTTACCAATGATATAGACAGTTGATTAACACATTTTTGTATGTTATACTTATTATATATTGTATTCTTACAATAAAGTAAGCTACAGAAAAGAAAATGTTATTGAGAAAATTGTAAGGAAGAGAAAATATATGTACTATTCATTAAGTGGAAGCAGATCTTCATAAAGATCTTCCTCATGGTCTTCACATTGAGTAGGCTGAGGAGGAGGAGGAAGAGGAGGGTTTGGTCTTGCTGTCTCAAGGGTGGCAGAGAGGAAAGATAATCCATATATATGTGAACCTGCACAGTTCAAACTCATTTTGTTCAAGGGTCAACTGTACCTTAATGTCCCTCATTCCTTGTCAGCTCCATGACAATGTAGCATAACAGGTGATATTATTAAACTTATTTATAAATGAGGAAAATGAGAGCCATAGGGCAGATGAAATGGCTTCTCTCCAAATAGCACTACTCAAGTGAAAAAGCTCTTCTGATCATGAGTCCATTGTTCTTTCTGTTTAAGCACTCTACTCATAAACTGGAGCCAAGCTGGCCCAAATGGGAAGTGGTAAATACCCAAAACCTTAGGGATCAGATGCACCTGCTCATTCTGTGACTTTATGATCAATGCAAAAGATGGTATGAGTCCTCAGGCCCATTTTAAAGAGTTTTATAAGAATATTTAACCTATGTTCCTGCCTTTGATATCCTGTTCTTCCGTGTAGTATGAAGAAGTAGACAATATGTAAGTGCCACAGGAGACAAGTCTTCATATAGAGTACATGAAAAGGACGCGACCCCTGTTCTTCAGGGCCCTACAACCTATTAATAGGTTTTATCTCTTGAGTTGTGCAGATGGAAAACCTCTAAACATATGGCCACGGATCATCAGAATGTCTGCTTCTAGTAATGTGTTAAGTGCTTCAGCAGATGGTAGTTTGCTAATGTCTTTTTGATACACATTATTAGTTGTAAGCAAAGTATACAGTTGTGCTTTCTGACTTCAAAATCATGGGCGTAAAATAAGAGGTTGCCACCCTCTAAGCTTGCGAAAATGTTAAAAAACGATAATGCGTGATAATGACTTCCATATTTTTAGCTTTCAAATGAATTTAAACTGCGGCACAGGTATTCTTCATTCTTTAGTTTCCCTGTGTAAGAATATCCTGAATGTTGTAGGCCTTTGAAAGGGACTCAATTCTTCCAGACACCAGAATACCACTTATCAGTCTAGTTGGCTAAGTTACAGTTGACCAGGAAGAGGTCATTGTTGGCTTGGGGAACATGATTGTTACGATTATTGGTATCATCGTAAGCTCACTGCCCTTAAGACTAGATGAAAAGCAATGAATGGTTCTGTTTGGTTCCCTGTAACAGAACCTATGATGAAAATGCACAACTTATCTCTTTAGTTACAGAGATGAATCCCAATGTGGTAGTGATCTCCGTGCTGGCCATCCTTAGCACACTTTTAATTGGACTGTTGCTTGTTACCCTCATTATTCTTAGGAAAAAGCATCTGCAGATGGCTAGGTAAGTTAAGTTTTACTAATATTTTATCCGGAATCTTTAAAATATCTTTATCTGCCATATATATATTGTTTTTGCACACCTAAGTTGTATAGCGGTATATTGGATCTTAGTTTTCAGTGTCTGTTTCTATTGTGTGTGTTTTCTAAATAGACTTTGAAACATTATATTGGAAAATATTACCATTGAAATGAGAAAGCAAAGGATTGCTTGTTTACACAAAGTCAGACCTCTTGCTATCAATCTTGGCATTTGAAGTAGCCCATATATGGAGATCCATTACATTTGGGTACTTTCAGACACATTTGGAATAAAAGAAATATCTATGACTGTTCGGTATAGTTAATGAAAAAAGTTAATAAAAATGGAGATGACAAGAAAGAACGGGGTGGGGGGCGGGAAATCCTCTCCATAATTTTAAGCTGTTCTATTGGAAAATATTTGTACAGTTTATGATTAGGTCCATTAGCAGTCTCTATTAGTTTTATTCCTATTACTCAGAGTTGCAGCCAGCTTAGTTTTTCTTGCAATTAGAAAAGCCTTTGATGTATTATTTCAGCTCTTCCCTGTTCCTTTAACCACTGATGCATTGCTCATCAGAGCACATTCTCAGGTAGTTTCTGTGGCCCCCTGTGTTATCAGAATAATCTATCAATTCCCTTAAAAACTGTTGCTTATTTGAATACTACTTGGTTTGGGAAATTTTGTTAACATTTATATTTGCCCAATATTAACCTGCTGAATTATAAATTAACATTTTTCTCCTGTCTCAGAGTTCTATCACTCACATATTTATAAATAAATTCATCCATCCAATAGTGATCTAATCAGTGCCTGACATGGCATATCCAAAGAAAAATCAGACATCAAAGCTGTCCACTAGGAGCTTACTTATCTAACTGGATATATGAATAGATAGATAGATTTAAAGGCATAAGCTGACATGTAGCATAAAGGGGATTAAAAACAGGATGCCATGAAACTAGAGAATAAAGACTAATTCTGAATGTGAAAATTAGCTTCTTGAAGGTTGGCATTTGAATAATCTTAAAAGGGTAAGAAGAGATGTGGGATTGCACTGTAACTACAGTGGAGAGCTCTGAAATTACACTCCTTGAGGTCAAATCTTTTTTTTTTTTTTTGAGACAGAGTCTCACTCTGTCACCCAGGCTGGAGTGCAATGGTGCCATCTTGGTTCACTGCAAGCTCTGCTTCTCAGGTTCAAGCGATTCTTCTGCCTCAGTCTCCTGAATAGCTGGGATTACAGGCACACACCACTAGGCCTAGTTAATTTTTGTATTTTTAGTAGAGACAGGGTTTCACCATGTTGGCCAGGCTGGTCTCGAACTCCTGACCTTAAGTAATCTGCCCACCTCAGCCTCCCAAAGTGCTGGGACTATAGGCGTGAGTCACCATGCTCGGCCTCCTTGAGATCGAATCTTGACTTCCAACTTGTGTGAATTTGTGTAGGTCACTGAAACTTCATGCGTTCATATTACAAATATTGCTACATATATGACAGTATATGAAACAGACAAAAATATGTGCCTTCATGAAGCTCATATTCTAGTGGGAGAAATAGACAATAAACAATAAAGATATAAGTAAAAGGACTGCCCCTTATGTTAGCAGGTGATAAGGAAAGGAAACAAGGTCAGGTAAGGGAGATAAGCTGTACCAGTGTTGTGATAGGGGTCCTAGGAGGTGGGTAGGCTTCACTGAAATAGTGGCATTGGAGCAGAGACTTGAAGCACATGAGGGAGGTAGCCTGTGTTATCTGTGGGAAGAGTGTGCCCAGTGGCAAGAACAGCTGGTGTAAAGGCCCTGGGGTAGGAGCACAACTGGGATGTTCAAAGTGTAGCAGAGGGGCCTTTGTGACTAAAGCAGAGGAAGACAAGAGTAGAAGGAGATGTCAAGTTATGCAGGGCTTCGTATGCCTTTGGAAGGACTTTGGCTTTTACTCAGTAAAATGAGCAGGCATTGCAGGCTCTGGAGCAGAAGATTAACAGCATCTGACTTAGATTTAACACTTTCATTTTGACTTTTATGTAGAAAACAGGCTGTATTGAGGCAAGGACAGAGACAGGCATATCAACTGTGGTAGCCAGGAATCCAGGGAAGAGATGCTAATAGTTCAGTCCAGAGTAGCAACACTGAAGGCAGAGAGAAGCCATCAGATTCTGGACATACTTTGAAAATAGGAGCAACAGGATTTGCTAATAAGTTGATATGGAATGGAAATGAAAAAAGGAGTTGAGGCTACAATCCCAGCACTTTGGGAGGCTGAGCCAGGTGGATCACCTGAAGTCGGGAGTTCGAGACCAGCCTGACAAACATGAAGAAACCCTGTCTCTACTGAAAATACAAAATTAGCCGGGCGTGGTGGCACATGCCTGTAATCCCAGCTACTCGGGAGGCTGAGACAGGAGGCAGAGGTTGCGGTGAGCCGACATTTCGCCATTGCACTCCAGCCTGGGCAACAAGAGCGAAACTCCATCTCAAAAAACAAATAAACAAACAAACAAAAAAAAGAGTTGAGGCTAACTCTAGGTTTTTGGCCCAAGCACTTGAAAGGATGGAGCTGCCATCAACTGAGAGAGGATTCCAGGTCAGAGTTGGGGGAACATCAAGACTTCAGTTTTGGAAATTGTATTAGTCAGAGTTCTCTAGAGGGACAAAACTAATAGGACATAGTATATATATATCCTATTAGATATTATATATAGATATAGTGTGTGTATATATATATATCTCCTATTATATATTATATATAGATATAGGTATATGGGAGTTTATTAAGTATTAACTTCCACGATCACGAGGCCCCACAGTAGGCTGTCTGCAAGCTTGAGGAGAAAGGAGAGCCAGTCTGAATCTCAAAACTGAAGAACTTGGAGTCCAATGTTGAAGGGCAGGAAGCGTCCAGCACAGGAGAAAGATGTAGGCTGGGAGGCGAGGCCAGTCTCTCCTTTTCACGTTTTTCTGCCTGCTTTATATTCACTGGCATCTGGTTAGATTGTGCCCACCCAATTAAGGGTGGGTCTGCCTTTCCCAGCCCACTGACTCAAATGTTAATCTCCTTTGGCAACACCTTCACAGACACACCCAGGATCAATACTTTGTGTCCTTCAATCCAATCAAGTTGACCCTCAGTATTAACCATCACAGAAATGTTAAGTTTGAGATAACTTGCAAGTGCAGGTGCAGAGTAGCCACCTGGACATAAAAGTCTAATGTTTGAAAGAGAATTTTTGGTTGAAGATATAAATTTGAGAGTTGTTGGCTCTGCACAGTGGCTCACACTTGTAATCCCAGCACTTTGGGAGGCAGGCAGCTCACTTGAGGTCAGGAGTTTGAGACCAGCCTGGCCAACATGGTGAAACCCCGTCTCTACTAAAAATACAAAAAATTAGCCAGGCGTGGTGGCGGGTGCCTGTAATCCCAGCTACTCAGGAGACTGAGGCAGAAGAATCGCTTGAACTTGGGAGGCGGAGGTTGCAGTGAGCTGAGATCGTGCCACTGCACTCCAGCCTGGGTGACGAATGAGTGAAACTCCGTCTCAGGAAAAAAAAAATTGAGAGTTGTTAACATATAAATTGCATTAGAGCTTTAGACTGGATGAAATTCAGGGAGTAAATGTAAAAGAAGGCCCTGCATTAATCACTGGAACAATCAATATTAAGGTTTTCAGGGAGAAAAGAAGATAACAGTAAGCGACTGACAAAGAGGCAGCCAGTGAAGTATAAGGACAACTAAGGGAGTGTGGTGGCCTGGAAGCTAGGGGAACAATGTGTATGCAGAAGAGATGATAATTGCCCCTATATTAGTGGATACTTAGGAGCATTAACACAGTAATAACATAGCATAATACTCAACTCATAGGAAGTGTGCAGTAAATGTTAGCTCATAATAGTATTGGTGGAGGAGGTGGTAATAGATGTAGTAATGCAAGTAATGGTATTTCTGAGCATTTTTTGTGGTACATACCAAAGATATTTAGGAGAGGTGGTTCTGATTCTTTCAGCTAGTTATTAAAGCAGAGATTCTCATCATTTTTCGTGCCATGATCCTTTTTGGCAGTCTGGTGAACTCTGCTAAGAATCATGCTTCCATTTTCTGTGCCTAAAATAAAATACATAGGATTATACAACTATATTGAAATATGATAATCATAATATTTAAAAAGCAAATGTGTTGTATGCTTTTTAATTAGTATATTCAATGTCAATATGTAATAGTCTAACAATTTCATCATGGTGATGAATATGACCAATATCTCAAGATATCTGCAGCAAGTCTATTATTAAAAAATATGTAATCTCTATTGTTAGCAAATCACCCATGTGGATATTATGATGGTTTGGTACCTACTTTAATGATAGAAAGGACTGCTAAGTTTAGTCACACGTTGTGAAAATAAATATGTACCCTCTTCCCACATATGTTCATAGAGTCCTAAATTCTATCTTTGGAACTCCAGATTAAAACCCTTGAGTAAGAGGTAAAATAAATCCCATATATAGGAAATTGACATAGGAAAATTCATTAATGATGTGTAAATTATAATACACTATGATATTATATTAGTGTATTTTTCAAAAGAAGAAAATTGTTCTTGGAACACCTTAATAAGAACAGGTAGATAATTCAAGTAATTAGCACATTGTGCCAGTAATGTTAAAATCTCCGCTTCAGTTCTGAATATTAAATCCATTAATTCCGTATAAAGAAAAAATGAGATACATGAGCCCCAATGAGCTGTTATTCATGCATGAAATTAGCCAAAAGGTAGAGAAGACATGAGAATATGTTTACTTTTTCTCTACTTCTGGAAAAAAAAAAAGCTTCAACAGTGTTTTTACTAGCAGATTAATAGGCCACATTCCGGACAGTAGGCACGCCAGAAGCTTGCCTATTTCAATACATTCCACTCTTTTATTCTAATCTCCAGTGATGAATAATACGGGCATCACAATATAAGAGAAAGATTTTGGAGGAAGTAAACAATCCACTTTATCCACTATCATTGTAGGGAGGAAATCAAAATGCCATAAACAAAACCCTACAAAGAAGTTTTGCTAAAGATGGAAAATGCTCAGTTCATCTAGGAGAGTTTCTATGTTACTATTAAAGGCTTTGTAAAAAAATAAATAAATATTATACCCCAAATAGTTCAAATATTTCTTTTAGAATCATGAATGCCCTTTGGAAAGGATTGTGAAGTGAATTCTTTTGGCCTCAAATAATTTGATTTGCAACCTTGCAAAAGATTATTTCTTTTCGTTTTAGCTTTCTGTTTTGCATTGTATGCCAAAAGGGAACATATGGAACTTCTATTAGCTTCTTTTATTTTGTTTTATTTTTTTCTTTTTCTTTTTGAGACGGAGTCTTGCTCTGTCACCCAGGCTGGAGTGCGGTGGCGCGATCTCTGCTCACCACAACCTCCGTCTCCCAGGTTCAAGCAATTCTCCTGCCTCAGCCTCCCGAGTAGCTGGGATTACAGGCACGTGCCACCACGCCTAGCTAATTTTTGTAGTTTTAGCAGAGACATGGTTTTGCCATGTTGGCGAAACTCCTGACCTCAGGTGATCCGCCCACCTCAGCCTCCCAAAGTACTGGGATTACAGGCGTGAGCCACCGCGCCTGGCCTAGCTTCTTTTTTTTTTTTAATTTAATGCTGTGATGATAAGCTAGTAAAGACTCTCTTTACTTTTAGGTCAACGTAAGAATTCTTTGTCAAGCAGTAACCTTGATTTTGTGGTTCCTTTAAAACAGGGAGTGTGGAGCAGGTACATTTGTCAATTTTGCATCCTTAGAGAGGGATGGAAAGCTTCCATACAACTGGTGAGTATTGTTTTGGAACAAGCTTCTACATAGTTTAACTATGCTGTGTGTGCTCCAAAGTCGATTTTACTATCCTTTGGGGATAGTTTTGTCTGATTATCCTTTTGTAATTTCAGTGATGGTAGACTTTCAATGGCTAGATCTTCACAGAATATAATGGTTTATATAAGCTCAGTACAGTTCTGAAGTAGGGAAAACATCATGGTCTGCTCTGTATTTACAATATTAAACAAGGGACTGAAGCAGTGGTGCACACACAGGAGCCCATATCTGTGCTGAAAAAGGGCTTAAATGCAGGAGTGCCACTGAACAAGTGGTGGCTAAAGGCACGAGAAGGGATTCCAATGAAGCAGCTTGTGACAGATCAGCTTCTCCATTTTATTTTATATTTTATTGTATTTTATTTTTTATTGTTTTGTATTTTTTGAGGAAACAGAATCTCCCTCTTTGGTCACCAGGGCTGGAGTGCAGGATGATCTCAACTCACTGCAATCTCTGCTTCCTGGGCTCAAGTAATCCTTCCACCTCAGCCTCCCGAGTAGCTGGGACTACAGGCACGCACCACCAAATCTGGCTAATTTTTAGATATTTGTAGAGATGAGGTCTCACTATATTGCCCAGGCTGGTCTCAAACTCCTGGGCTGAAGTGATCCTCCCACCTCGGCCTCCCAAAGTGCTGGGATTACAGGCCTGAGCCCCCATGCCCACCCAGCATCTCCATTTTAAACTCACATTTCAGTGCCTGAGGCAATAAGAGCCACCACTTCTGTTAAAAAGTTGTACAGCCCAGTATTCAGTTCTCATGCTTACAGATAAATAAATATCAAAGCCAGTGAAGTTTCATAAGAAAACATGGCTTCATTTTTCTTTATGCTTGAGTATTAAGGACCCAGAAGGAGGAAGTGTTCGAATTTTAAAGAGCATTGTCAAGAGATTAAATTGGTTGACATTATACCTGACAATGATAGATGAAGATTAACAATCCTATCCAGTTCAATCAATGCCCAACAAAAGTACTAATTAAGTAAACATTTAACATGAAGCTAACATGTACTACTTACATGGTCTAGTTTGTTTCTTTTGCAAGAAACTATGCAAAGTATATGTAAATGAATATATGTCATATTAATCATTGTTCAGTTATTTCTTTCTGTTTACTAACTCCCTAAAATGGTTAATCTTAAAGAAATACACAAGGGAGACTGGAAATTTTACAGAATCAATGAGGGAGGGAGAATTTTATTTAGGATATAAATTTTACTTCCCTCAATGTAGCTGATACTCGCTCTAGCTGAAAATCTAGTTGAAACCAGATTTCTTTTAATAAGACAATATGTTGTGCCATTTAAAAATTTTAACATGAGTAGAATTTTGCTATTAAAAAACAACCCAACTGTGAAGAAAAAGAAATCCATCAACCCTTGATGGTGAAAAGTTAGGAAACGTTACTAGGTTTGTTCAAATATATTAGCATCCTTTCCAAAATTAAGAGGTTGACTCACTGATACTTGTTTCATGCCTGGTTCACCCTTGGGAGGCCCAATGGGAGACCAGTGATGAGTGGCCCATCTAGGAACCAATCCAATTATATGTATGTAATACTTGTGACTCATGAGAGATAGATATTAACTAACTTCACAGCCAGTCACAATTCATGGAATTTATGGGAGACCAGTCACGGGAGAGCTGAAGCAAAAAAGAATTCACTTCAGGATCTTTCTATAAAATCAAGCACATTTTGCAGCTCTTCACAAAGACAGTTTTGCCGACTCTAGCATTTTCTAGCTGACTGAGAATAGATATCTCAGTGAAGATTTGTAATAACTGAAGTGACAAGGTGACAGTATTTTTCCCCCTAATTCTCAGAATAACTATAGAGGCAGTCACAGGATATTTTTAAATCTATATTAATGGTTGTTCTATTTGACAAGTGGTTTGAATATCTGAAACCAGGCATTTAAATCAACAGTCTGAATTAGGATTGAGGTGAAGCTAAACTATTTTGCTCCTACTTAGCTGAATATCAGTGAGGTCACAGACTAAGTAGTTGATGAGCTACTTATCTTGAATGAATGATATCCTAGTATCATCCATACCTCTGTTTTAAGGGTTATTTTTATAACTTTTATAGTAATTTAAAAACAATACAGAAAGTCACACTTAGTAGTGCAGCTTTATTAAGAATGTCTCTTAAAAGCTTAGTCTTCACTGGAATCAGTATATGTAAACTGACCATTTTTATTTTCTCACACAAGCTGCTGTTTAGCTGTCAAATGATGTTACGGAGGTTTCTTAAAATAGGCTTAAGCATAGGAAGAATAATATCCAAGAATAAGCTTCAAGATAACTAATGAGGCATTTAAGTGCTTCATTTAACTGAATGCAAAATGTAATCACCTGGTAGCAGACTAATTAACACAAAATAAGTTGAAAGAAATATATCTGATTACAATAAGGTCATGTGTGAATAAAAACTGATTTTGTCAATATTGTAACATTTAAGGCTGCACATTTATATTTCACAGAATGGATTAATATTTAATTGTAATTAAGGTGCTTGTCATATTAATTAATCCCAATAGGTAATTTACTGATATCTATTCACAGTTTATATTACTAACTCTTGCAACTTTTTCATCTTTCCACCTGTTGTCTATTAATGCACACAGGCGTAGGAGTATATTTGCTTTCTTAACCCTGCTACCCTCATGTCTTTGGACTGATTATCTTTTGGCATTTTATATTAATCCTTGGTAAGTGATTTTTTTTTACTGTTTAACACAAACTCTTTAAAAGTTAGCTTTCAAGAAGTAAACAAAAAGGAAAGTTTCTTTTTAACTATTTTGTATGTTCAGTAACATCTAAAGTTATTAATCATGTATTGAAGTGAATTAAAGCAGTTACCGGTACAAAGATATTAACTATAAGATCTTCCGTTAAATTTTTTTCCGTGATGTTGTTGGCAAGCGTTTTTTCCCATTTAGTACTAGTTATTTGTTTCTTCATTGAGTCAACCCATTGGCCTCTCATCTTTGCAAATAATGCTTTCCACTTTCCATTATCATCTTCATCCATTAGAGAGCTCCAAATTTCCAAGAAGGTAGAAATGCATTAAGATGGAGAAATCAGAGTCTATACAATCCTCTGTATCTGAGGCCTCCTTGTTTTTATAATAATGCTAACTCAGTGACTATTAAACAGCTGACTATATGCAAGCCTCTTTGTATGATTATCTTATTTAATTTTCCCCCACAATCCTGCAGAGAGTATTATTAGTCCCATTTTAGAAATGTGGAAATAGGGGCTTACGGAGATTTACTGTCTTAGTAGCACATTCCACTATGTAAAGAATCCAGGTTCCAAACTCAGGTCTCTCTGAAATCTATTCTTTCCTCTGTAAAGAGCAGACTCCTTTAATTTCTTATTTTCTTAACTTCTAGATCATTTTAATAATCAAATCTTGAAGTGTTCCTTTTGACTTTTTAATATGTATTAATAACAGTAACCTTGAATTCTGAGACTAAAGAATTAAGAACTCTTTCTTTTCCTGTGCTATAAGATAAAAGGTAGCAGTTTCCCAGGGAACTGACAAGAAAATCATTGTCCTTAAATATTAATACCTAGTGTTTAGGTACTAAATTATGTACAGACAGATCCATAAATGTGGACAACTTGAAAAGGTCTCAGAAGAAAACAATAAAAATATCTCATAGACTGGAAAAAAATAGCTTATGGGGCGGTGGTGCGGGTATGAAAAGCAATCTGGAGCATTTATTTATTCAAAAAGACAATTGACCAAATGTTCTCCAGCTCCTCCAAGGACAGAATAAATACAGCTGGCAGAATTTAGGATTTCAAGTTGCACTGGAAGGAACATAAAAAAGGATTTCCTCAAAATAGAGATTGTTAATTCCAGAATTCATATCTTCTTTTAAAAAAAGAGACTAGAGGAAAGCTTTTGAAACAAAGTAGACATGATGTGTAGGTAATAAAGTCAGAGGAATGTGCTAGATGCTGAGGACCCACTGTTATTCTAAGTTCATTGTTACAGTTTTTAGTATAGGGCTTCAGCACAGTCAACTCCATATTTTCAGTATTTGACATCAAATAGTTTTCAGGTATGAATAGCACACATAAATTCCATTTCAACCTTCAAAATATACATTTACTTTTAACTGAACATCTACTAATTATCCTCAAATAGTGTGCCTACCATTAAAATACTGACAGCAAATACCCATAAAGTGTCCCAGATTGCAAATAAAATGAAAGAAAGATGCATATATCATTTCCTTGCTTAATTCTCTGAGACTTTCTCATTTTCCACAGTGCGTTTTTAAGCTTCTGTAAGGTAGGCCTGTGCAAGTAAGCATGTATTCCTTAATAGGCCTCATTGATGAACATATGTTCAAATTTCAGCAACCCTCACAAGGTCTGCTATTTCTAGTACCAATCAAATAGCATGAGGCCCAACTTATGGGGAGAAAATACCCTTCAGTAATTTTTAGAAGAATCACCTTGAAACTGTAAATTGTTGTCTCCAGTTGAGAAGAGAAGGTAAAACATAGAGCTGCATGCTTTCTGTCACTTCAGTAAATTTCACACATATCAACTAGTGAAAACATACTGGATATAAACTATGTTCTCAGCCCTTTTGTACAATGCCAGATACAAAAGAAGTGAAATTCATGCTCCCTGCTCATGGAAATACAGCTTCTACTCACACAACCACTCCAATTCCCTGTTTGCTTCATCTAATAACTTGTGGTTATTTTCCCCTGCTTTCATTGGCTAAAGAGTCATTTTTAATCCTCCTAATGATGTGTTTGTCTTCATATTTCACCTACCCTGTTAACAACAGCTGCAAATAACAAGAGCCGTCTCCCCAGACGCACTCTGCCTAACACACTGTCCAACTTCCTTTCTAAACTGTCGGTTTCTTGGAAATATATGTTCCTGTTGATTTTCTAAAACCCATCTGATGCCACTAGTGGTTTGTGTGGAAATCAAGAAACTCTTCCTCTCTCTCATAGTGTTGCTCGAATCTTTTCCTGGGGTGGTAGCAGAATCAGTGTGGAGCACCAGTACCCAGTTAGGTTGGTCTCAGGATTGTGTTCTGCAAGGATTTCTGACTTTCAGAACTTAAGAGTATGTTTCCTATTGAAAGAAATCATCTAAGTTGAACTAGCTGTATCTAGATTCAGTGTTAAATCTTTTTTTTTTTTTACTGCCATAATGACCCTCATGCTGTACTCAGGTATTTATCCGCTTGTTCTCAATCCTAGGCAGTTGGCATTTTAAGCAAGAAGTGGCATTTAGTTGAAAATGCTCAGCTTTACTCCTGATGATTGCACGTTCTATTTGAAGAATGATATAATATCCTAAAGTCCTTTTTAAGATTTGGGGATGGTTTCTGCTTAGCTCATCAAAGAGTAAGCAGCACTTACAAAATTGGAGACTTTTAGAGTTTTGTTTTGTCTTGTTTTAACCATTATAAATCCCAAGTCCTTGCTATTGCTTTTTCGGAATGAATTGCAGTATGGATGGCTTTCCAAGACTGTCATAACCATGGCTAATTTATGCAGAATGTATCTTAACTTTTTGAAGTCATTAGGATTTTGAACCTTACCTAATATAAGTGAAAGGGAAAAAATTAAAAGTGCACAATCCTCTATGCATATATGCTGTAGGTATGTCTGATGGGGGTTATTTATTGATTTGGAAAATCTTTTGCAATGAAAAGGCGATACCCTACGTGTCACACAAAATCGTCACTGTAACATGTGCACATATTGGCTCTTTCCAGAATGTGCTTAAGTTAAAATTGCTAGCAAAGCCTTAATTTGCGTGAATTTTCCCCTGGTTTTAGTCTCGGAATTAGCACAGCAATTGAAAATGTAGGAACATTTTATCAGTGTTGCTGTGGAGTTTCATAATTCAATCCTGTCATGTTCCACAGCCTTAGGATACAGAAACTCCTTGGAATCAGCAAGATCTAAATAGAACAATGAAAATTGTATACAAATCATGATTACTTATGCCAATAAGTATATGATAATATGTCATACAAAACATGTAGTGGAATTATACGTTATATTGAAAGTTCATTCAATAATGAATGAGATTGAAAGAAAAAAAATGTGTCTCTCCTCCATGAATCAAGTTTCTACGCGGCTGCCGAGTAGTAGCAGCTTAATATTTCAGCACTGAATTTATTCAGTGTTACCCTCTTACATACATTTGTTACTTCCTAGTTTCCTTTAAAGCCTGTTTGGATAGGAAAGTATTTTTTTGTTCACTCCTGATCACAAAATGTGTTGGCAGCCTCCTGATTTTACCAGAGCTGTTAGTCATCTCCGCTGACATTCTGCTTTCCGAAAGCACTGAAGTAATTGGCTCTTACTACAAGAAGTAAATGTGGAACTCCTAAAACTAACTAAATTACCATCACGGGGCTGAATAGAAAACACGATCAATAAATATTCCTTTAGGTTCCCAAATGCCTATAAGATACAGCTATGTCCAACATGACAGTGTTTTTTGAGGGGATCAGGGAGAGGCAGAGTAAAAACTGGACTGATTTTTCCCTCTAAATCTCAAGTGTGGAAGACAAAGAGGATGAGGGAGAAAAAATAGAACAAGAACCATTGAATGGATTGTTTTCACTTAGAAGTGGGAAGAGATTAAAACTACCTGAAAACCACAAACACCACTTGCCTTCATGGATGTGTTCCTACATTTCTTTATTTTTTTTTTTGATTTTTTTTTTTTTTTTTTGAGACGGAGTCTTGCTTTGTCGCCCAGGCTGGAGTGCAGTGGCGCGATCTCGGCTCACTGCAAGCTCCACCTCCCGGGTTCACGCCATTCTCCTGCCTCAGCCTCCCGAGTAGCTGGGACTACAGGCGCCCACTACCACGCCCGGCTAATTTTTGGATTTTTAGTAGAGACGGGGTTTCACCGTGTTAGCCAGGATGGTCTCGATCTCCTGACCTCGTGATCCGCCCGCCTCGGCCTCCCAAAGTGCTGGGATTACAGGCGTGAGCCACCGCGCCCGGCCCCTACATTTCTTGACCTGCATTACTTTCTCTTCATCCACAAGTCCCATCTTTTCAATCAGAACATCACAAGCCCAAGTCTAGTATTCAATTGTTAAAGGAATCATTAGGTGAAATTCTGAGGGTAACATGGCAGAGATATTTTGTTTCAGTTCAATTGAATAAGCATTTATTGACCACCCACTAGGTGTTTCATTAACTATGCTCAGCCCTGGGGGGAAGCTATAGTGAGTGTAGCAAGGTGTGTACCTGCAACTAACAATCACACAATGTGAGAAACTCTCCGTTTGCAAAGTGCTGTGAAAGCACAAAGTAGTGCTTCAAACTGCTAAAAGCTTTCAGGAAGTGGAGATATCCAAACATTCATAATTTTAAATATAAATAAATATTTGGACACATTAAAGTACTAAGATTACAACTGGTTATTTACTATAGACTGTTTATTTTCTGAAAAGTTGGGTGCGTCTATCAAAATTATGTAAAGACCTCTGAAAATTAATTGCAAAAAAGTTTGCTGTAACATCACTTATATAGTCAATCATGTTTCAGTATTTACTATTTATAGACAACAGTAAGAATACAATCACAAAGTCCTTCAATAGATACCGTTAGCCTTAGCTAACTTAGGTAAGTTATCTTACTTGGTTGGGTGAAAATCATTACCTTAATTATCTCCTAAACAAATGTAACTAACTAAAGCATGCATTAGCATTTCCTGTGTTTGAGCTTATAGACTAATAACGATGAAGAGCAAGCAGGTAATAGGTCCAGTTCTTCAGATAGCTTAAAAATTAGTTCAAGATGGAATAAAAACAACGCCATAGTAGAATTATACAAGGTACATGTCCACACTGACAGCACACATTCACATCCCCAAAGAAAAATGTCAGAAAATGTTATTTTAGTCTTTAATTAAGAAAACAACATTCCACCGTCTCTTTATTTGTTCTCCATTTATTCCCCCATTCTTTCTTCCTGCCTGTAGAAATTGGAGTGTTCAGGTGGTAGACAGATACTTCTATATATTTACAAACTGCTTTAGCAACTTAATCAACAGCAGTTAGAAATTTCATTTCTAGAAGTCAGTTTTTGGCAAATGGGAAGTATAAAGTGCAGATATGTTCATGCAATCTAGTAGAGTTTTAAAAAATGAATCTGAAATTATTATTATCTTCTCATGTAAGGAAAAGTAATTAAACAAACCTGATATGTGTTTAATGAAAATTAAATAAAACTGAGGTACCTGATGTAATTATTTAAAGCTGTTCAAGTTTAATTATTATGTTAATCAATTCTTCTGCCCAGATAAATTTGTCTTTTCTTTTTAATTATCAGGAGTAAAAATGGTTTAAAGAAGAGGAAACTGACAAAGTAAGTTTTTCTTACTATGCCATTTAAAAGGATGTTTGTTATAATAATCTTAATGTTCCAATTAAAGATTGTTTGTCTTCAAATAGAAGGGATGCTTAAGAAAGAGGAAAATGCATATTACGATAGCTAAGCACAATAATGTATTGGTCGTTTATGCCTGAGTGGCAGTGGCCACTAGAAAAGTGTATCACAGAAATCTCATCAGAAATAAGGACAATGTTTATCATATCAAATCTGAGAGAGTGGATCATTAGTAATTTTTAAAGTCTTGGAGGAGGAAGTATGGTATTCTAAATACAGTATATGAAAATCTAATATTTAACTACATCAAAGGGTTTCAAAAATCCTTTTAGTATTTTGAAATTCTGTGTTTATTGCAGAAAAAGGCTTTTACTCTATTTGATGTTATAATAGATACTTTGATAATGCTTTCTCAAGAAACCTGTATAATAAATAGAAAAGATAATTAATCTAGCCTGTGGTTTTCCTTATCTATTAAACCATTAAATGAGAAGAATTACTATTGCGGTAAGTGAAAATTAACCCCCAGTTGATTTCAAAAGCCTATTAGATTATCACCTCCATGCCTTTTCTTAGTTATAATTCTACATATGAAGAGTGGAACTTTCCTTTATGTAGAGTTTGTTCTTGATACCTGCCTGGATAGAACATTGGTGAATTAGTACAAGAAAGAAATTAGGGGGTCCAGCCGGGTCTGTGGCATCTATGCTTATGGAAAGAAATCATGAGTAATCCATGACATAATCCAAAAGAAAAGTTGATGTAAAAATGTTTCTAGTTAGTCTTGAGTGGCATATAATTTTATGGCATATATGAAAACAGAATAATTTTTTCTAAGTCAATTTCATATTTTATTTTTCTTTTTTAATTTATTTTATTTTATTTTTTGGAGATGAAGTCTCGCTCTGTCACCCAGGCTGGAGTGCAGTGGCACAATCTTGGCTCACTGCAACCTCTGTCTCCCAGGTTCAAGTGATTCTCCTGCCTCAGCCTCCCCAGTAGCTGATACTACAGGCACACGCCACCATGCCTGGCTAATTTTTGTATTTTTAGTAGAGACGAAATTTCACTATATTGGTCAGACTGGTCTCGAACTCCTGATCTCATATGATCCACCCTCCTCAGCCTCCCAAAGTGCTGGGATTACAGGCATGAGCCACCGTGTCCAGCCTCTAAGTCAGTTTCAAACCAGCATACATTCCACTGGCTTATACCAACTGATGTAGGAGAGATAAGACCAGACTGAATAGAGGAGAGGGTACCATCACCTGGGAGGGATGATTTCACAGAAACAGAAAGACTTTGTTACCAAAAACTATTGGTTGGGTTGGCAGGTGAGCTAAAGAGGCAGAGACTAGAGCATTTAGAAGATAGTGTCCTTGGACGAAAAGGAGAGACTGTCAAGGCTTGCTCCTCCCATGACTCAAACAAAGAAAAGAAGGAGAAGCAAGACCCAGACAAAAGATAGGGTAGAGATTAGGAGTGGTAGAACATACCCACAAGCAAAAGAAACTCACATCAATTCGGCTTCCACCTACCCCCCTCTCATTTTCCTTTGACTCCTCTCTCCTTCTCTAGAAGATATTTCTTGAAAGGCTTTCCTCTCACCTTTTTATTTGCCTTCTCTACCATTTCTCTTTCCCTCCAAATGCCCCACCACTACCGTATCCCCCTGGTTCCCATTTTCTATCTCCACTTGTCCTCATTCCATCCTTCCTTTCCATCACCTCCTCTTTTTCTTTTTCCTCTGTAGATATTTGTCCTTTTGGTCTCTACTACCTTCCAGCTTTCTTTTTCTTCTCCTTGTCATTCTCCTTCTCCCTTATGTCCATTCTTCTGTTTGCTATTCCTTCCTCTCCCTCTCTTTTCCCTCCGCTTCTTGCTTTTACTTCTTTTAACCCATTAATACTTTGTCTGGTTTGCCTTCTGTATACATGTGCACATTTTCCTAGTAACAAGATGAAAGCTAGAGTTGTTAAATCCAACTTTAAGGTCGATACACTGCCCAAAGACACCAGCCAGAGAGTGCAGTTCTAAGGGGGTTCATTCCAGGAGAGGAGTCCCAACTTTAGCCCATTCTTTTGGAAGGATAACAAGTTTGAAGTGGGAAAAGCTTTGAACCAGGACTTACTCTCCCTGGATTCCAGTGAGAATTCTACTGCTTAGTAGACATGTGATGTTGGGCTACTCATTTAACTCTCTTAGCCGTGGCTCTCTCAGCTGGAGCATGGAGCTAATGTTGTCTATTCCTACCTCAGGGATCGATTAAGCAAGTTGATGCATGTGAATATTTATGAAGTGTAGCGTGTTTTATAAATGAGTTATTGTTATTAAGTAAAAACATTTAAGTGTAAAGGTATTCTCTGGAAGATATAATGCCCTCTAAAATTTACTAAAATGTTAACATAAATGAATTCATCAGATTAGCTAATCAACAACTTTAAATGAGCATTATTAAATACTATGTATTTTCTAATTGGACATAAGACCACAGTTAGGCCAGGTGCAGTGGCTCATACTTGTAATCCCAGCACTTTGGGAGGCCGAGGCAGGTGGATCACTTGAGGTCAGGAGTTCAAGACCACCTTGGACAACATGGTGAAACCAAATCTCTATTAAAAATACAAAAATTAGCCAGGTGTGGTGGCACCTGCCTGAAGTCCCAGCTACTTGGGAGGCTGAGGCAGGAGAATCGCTTGAACCTAGGAGGCAGAAGTTGCAGTGAGCCGAAATAGCGCCACTACATTCCAGTCTGGGTGACAGAGTGAGACTCTGTCTCAAAACAAAACAAAACAAAAAAGACCACAGTTAGATGATACAAGCTGAGTAACACACCACAAGACCAAGGGAAGGGTCAACTATAAAGAGCCTGCCAAAGTGGAAAGGCTTGAGTTAGATGACAGAATGTGGAATTCTGCAGAAGCAGAGAGCTACTTTAGAGAGCAAATTGGTTTAGGTAGGCTCTAGAGGAGATAAGCAGCTACAGAAAACTACAGGAGATAAAACTTGATTCTTATTCTCAAAAAAAAAAGTGAGAACTTCTGCTGCGGATGCAGAAACATAGCTCAGATGTGTTACTTGATTGAACCTCTGAGCCATTTCCATACTTTTATAGATATGCAAGCCTCTAAAGATAACTCACTCCAGTGAGACCCTGGGAGCTTTCTAGACAAAAGTTTCATCCCACTGATCCTGCCTCTGCTTTGGGGAGACTGTAGCTAGCAGCACAATTCCTTATACTTGTAAAGCTGTTGAAACTTACAAAGTTCTTTATGTACTGTATGTCAACCCTGTAGCTGTAACTGCTGTATTTTATGGATAAGAACATTGACTCTGAAGAGTTAGGCGATTCTCTAGGATAACACAGTCAATAAAGCAAAACCATAACTCAAACAGGTCTTTGGAATCCATTCCTTTGTTATTTTCCATATGCCAGAGTTTTTTAGAAGCAACACGTATGGGGGTGTGTGTATATGAGTATGCATATGTATGCTACTGTACTGCTACAGTAAGAGCCAAGTGGAAATCTAGAGATTTCTTCTATCAAGGAAGCTGGATATATATGCCCTTCTTTTCAATTGCAATATATTAAGGATTGGTAACTTGAATCAAAAAAAAAAAGGTGAGTGCTAACCTTAGAGAAGTAAAACTTCTATTTTCTCCAAGAAGATTAAGAAGTATGATATTAAACAATATATAATACCTATCAACAAGAATTTTAAAATGTATGTATATTTCTTTGTGTTTGGCAAAGCCCGGTTCAACTGGATGACTTTGATGCCTATATTAAGGATATGGCCAAAGACTCGGACTATAAATTTTCTCTTCAGTTTGAGGTGAGTTGGTTAAGGCATTTTCTACCTTCTGTAATGGAAAGGGCCTGGGAATTGTGGGGTTTGTGTTGGGGTCATGTCCCTGCTCACTGGCAGTGCGTAACAAAAAGGGTATGGGCCTGGGGGTTGCTGATCTGCTGGTTTAGAGCAAGGGTTGTCAATCCTTGCTTAGTAGGCAAGGCCTCAGGTGGCACAAATGAGATGAGGGGAAGAAGAGAATAGGTGCAGGTACTCAGGTGAGCAAACATGGGTATAGTAGAAGCCATCATTGAAAACCAGGGAAATCAAGAGAGTACAAGAAGAAAAATGCAAGCTGAGGCATGAAGCCTGAGACAGAATTTCCCTTTCAGGGGATTTGTAGTGTTTCTCATGCTTCTTAGGCCACAGTAGTGGTGGATAGTGGATAAAACTGACCCCCTTTGTGTCCTGGGCACATAACATCCTGGAGTAGGGCTTTTCAAACTATAGGACTCCTGGCATTCTACTTAATAACTTTTGTGCAGTTTTATTTTCTTTCCTTGGACAAATTGGGGAGATAAAGTTACACATGATTTGTGTTAAGAAAAAAATTGACAACATCTCTTTTTTTCCGAAGGACACATATTTCTTTGGATCTAAAACCATATGTCAGAAGAGATGGAAGTGAGTGAGTCTAATATCTCAGCAGCATGGGGGAAGATAATTAGTTCTCACTTTTTCTTTCTACATATTTTATAGCTCATAACACAGTCTAAATGGCCCCCCATCCTTCAGGTTTCTATAGCATGGCTTGAGTGGTCAGTGATTCAGGGAAAAGGAGAAGATAAAGTGATTTTTCTAAATTCTGTAGTTTTTTTTTATAAAGCCTTTTAAGTGCTCTTTTCTATTAAGGTAGCTGCTTTTTCTTCAGTTTTTAAAATCATTTCTCCTTTCCACTTCTCAGCCAAGGACAGCTTTAGTCTGCAAAAAGCATCAGTGGTCCTGGTGTGGAGACACTAATGGGGAATTTGAGGATGAGAAGAATCTTATACATTACCAAATACAAAGACTGCTAACTACCACCTGTGTCCTGAGAAATTCCACACAGAGCCTGCTCACTTATCCATTGTATCCAGGTGCATAGGATATTATAGATGCTACACCAAATGCTATACTCAAAGAAATTCAATTTGAATTGGAAATGAATGAGGAGGATGGCATTTCAGAAAGTATATCAAGGAAAGGAGGACTTTTTTTCTAAGCAAACATGAGGCAAAACTCTGAAAAAATAAATAGCTAGATGATTCTAACGATGATAGAAATTATGGTATAGCTACACTTTTACCTTATTAAAGCCACATTTTCTTAATTCCTTCAAGATGGCATGCCCTTGATGGCACAGCTGGATCATAACCTCTGCTGGCAACTCACAGTTTATGTCTTGAAACCCAAGCATAACTATTACTGTTTCTGAATTGCATGAAAAAAAATTCAACAAGTCATTTTCCAGTAAACATATTCTTTTAGTTGTGAGTGACAAAAACATAGCTCAAACTTGTTTAGACTAAAGGAAAGGGGGGTTTATTCAAAGGATACTAAGGTATCTCATACAATCAAAGAAAAGGTTGAGTAGCTAGACTACGTGCAGGGAAGCAGCACAGTTGCAGGGATGACTGGAGCCAGGGACCAGAGCCCTGCAGGGGCCCCTCTATTTCTCATTTCTGCTTCTCTCTCTGTTTTGGTTTCACTTTGTTTCACTGAACAAAGAGAAACAAAGAGAAACGCAGCCAGAGAGGGCAGATGTTTGTGTTCAGTGAAACAACAAACAACCTCTTTTTCTTTTTGTCACTTTTGTTTTGTTTTGTTTTTTGAGACAGTCTCACTCTGTTGCCCAGGCTAGAGAGGAGTGACGCGATCTTGGCTCACTGCAACCTCCGCCTCCCAGGTTCAAGTGATTCTCCTGCCTCAGCCTCCTGAGTAACTGGGACTACAGGTGCCCACCACCATGCCCGGCTAACTTTTGTATTTTTAGTAGAGACAGGGTTTCACCATACTGACCAGTCTGGTCTCAAACTCCTTACCTTGTGATCTAGCTGCCTCAGCCTCTCAAAGTGCTGGGATTACAGCCGTGAGCCACGATGCCCAGCCCAACCTCTTTTTCATAGTGAAAAGCAGCCAACAACCCTTGAGCACCACAGCCTTTTGTTTCCATGGTTTCCAAAGGGAATTATTGTCTGTCTTTCTTGTTTGTAGTTTGAAAATTAACAGGGGAGGATTTTGATGGACGAGCCTGTGTCATGGTGCCCATTCAAACCAATCACAGCCAGAGAGGGCAGATGCACAGAATCTCTAAATGGAACCATGTGGCTCAAGTAGCAAAACCTAAGAAGGGCATTATCTCCCAATAAAGAGAGGGTATTGGGAGAACCAAACCATAAGCGATTAGCATGCTATCTTTAGATATCACAAAAATATGAAAAGCAGAATTATAAATTTTATGTGCTAAATGTTCAATTTATAATATGCTGAGGGCTTTTATTCATTCAATGGATAAATGAATACATTTAGCCTGACTTCATAGGATTTATAACAAATGTGCTAAACTAGGAATCTAAAATCCTGAATCCTCACTACAGGGTTGCTACTAATTAACATTCTAAAAAATATGTTTTTTTCTTAACCAATTGATATATAATGAGTTTGGGGTGGGCTTGGGGGCGGATGATGTATTAGCTACAGATTTTTTATGTAGTGAACATGCTCATGTATAAGTTTCAATTTATCCAACTACTTTGTTGGAATAATTCTTATGGATTGAAACTGCCCAGGCAAAGTATATACAAAATCTGCATTTTGAGTAAATTTCCCATAAGTGGAGTAAGTTTTCCCAGTGTTCCTAAAACCATACAAACAGTATACTATAGTATATACTTCCTAAAACTATACAAAGAGTAGATATCAACATTTGTAATCATTGATAATGTAATATTAAAAAGAAATTGCCTTCTCATCTGTTAACGTTAAGCTACATCATCTTCATATAGCACTATTAGTCATTTGTGTTATTTCATTTCCCTCTGTTTCTTTTATTTTCATGTACCTTATAATCTTCATCATTTTGTTACTGATTTCTAACAGCTGATTTATGATTAAAGAGGTTAACATTTTGTGAAGGGCTGAAAATGAAATACCATTTTTTTTCTCATTTTTTTACATTGGGGTTTTATTTGGAGTTTGTACAGAAGTTGTGTATTTAAAAAATAATCATGTTCTGCTTTTTTTTAAGTACATTTTCTCATCACCTTAGTTTCTTTATGTATAAAATGGGTGAGTTGAACTAGATCAATGGTTCTCAACTGGACAAGTACCAGTCAGCCCCCAGATGAAATGTGAAAATGTGTGGGAGTGTTTTTGGTTGTTATAATAGCTTAGGAGGAGGATGCTAACAGTATTTTATGGAAGAGGGACGAGGCGTTAAACGCTCTTCAATGAGTGGGACATTCCCGCACAATAGAGAATTGTCCTAGGCCGAAAGTGTTTGATTGAGAAATATGGGTTAAATATGGGATGAGGCTACAATCAAGCTTTATAACCCATGTGTATTAGTCATGGGTTCTCCAGAGAAACCAATGGGATGTTTACATAGAACAAATATGATGTATATACAGAGAGATCTATTTTAAGGTATTGGCTTTTGAGGTTATGGAGGCTGACAAGTCTGAAACCTGAAGGGCAGGCTGGCAGGCTGGAGATCCAAGGAAAAGTTGAGTTTGCAGTTTTGAGTTTGAAGGCAATGGGGAGGCAGAATTCCTCCCTCCTTGTAGGACCTGTCTCTTCTCATCAGGCCTTCAAACTGACTGGATGAGGCCCAGCCACATTACGTAGCATAATCAGCCTTCCTCAAACTCTACTTACGTAAATGTTAATCATATATGAGAAAAACACCTTCACAGCAGCAGACTGGTGTTTGGCCAAGCAACTGGACACTATAGCCTAGTCAAGTTGACGTATAAAATTAACCATTACACCACGATTTTAAAGTCTTTAATATTGTTATTTATTGTGATGCTCTCTTCATACATTTCTATTCTTAGAACATTATTGGTCATATATGTAGTTAATTGGGTGGTAAGTCCTGACATTATTTACATATTCTGGTAGGAAAATACAACTTACTTTCTAGGGCTCTGTTTTAAGTCACAGGCTTAGACCGTATGTTTTGGACTAACATTTGCTCAAGCAGTGGCCCACTGGTCCAATTTACTTCCTTCTTCATTTGACAGACTTCAGATATTACCAGTCCTGAGTCCCATTCTGCGCCCTACATCCTCAGGGTCAGCGTCAGGGTTTCCTCATCAATTTTCATAGAAGTAGTGTGCTCCCATGCCTGATTTCAGGATGTATGCTGGACCTTTCACATGGCAGCCCTCAAATTTTTTTGAAATGTATTGATAGTTAATTGAGACTTAAGGAAAAAAATGTTCCTAACTCTAATGAGAATTCAAGAGGGTATGAGATGGCCGAATCACCTTGGTCTAGATAATTCCAGTGGCTGAACTTGTACTTGTTCTGTTTATATTAATGCCTAGTATTTGTATTCATTTTGATGCTGACATTGACCATTCACATTGAGAAATCACATCATTTATAAGCATTTTGCAAATTGAAACTAATGTCTGGATTTATAGATACTACCAATACAGCCATAAGTCATACATGAAGCTATATGAGTTACTAATTTGTGTTTACTGAATAAATTTCTTTTTTACTCTGAATCTGATTTTAAATCTGCTAGAAAGATTGATTATCCTTCTGATAAAAATATACACCGTTCCTTTAAAAGTTTTGGGACCCAGGGATTAAAATAGTTTCCTCATTTTTTACATTTCACATGGGAAAGATTTTGAAGAACCAGACTTTATAGCTGAAATGTGAGAGCCCAGAAGACATATCACATATTGCTCATTCTGCTATTAATGTCTGTGCTTAGTGTTTGATCAGGACAATAGTAAAGGCCCTCACCATCTCTGTTCAGACATGTGGCTGCAAAGATCAAAACAAAACTACAGAACTGGCCATGCAGTTCACAAGAGGTGACCTTTGATTTCTGGTAGTAGCTTTTACTTGCTATAGATGGAACCTCTTCTGTCAACACCACTGGCACTTTCTTTCTCCTCACTTTTTCCACCCCTTATGGACACGTAATCTAGTAATCTTAGTATTGTTTGAATAAACCCCCTTTCCTTTAGTCTAAACTAGTTTGAGCTATGTTTTTGTCACTCACAACTAAAATAATATGTTTACTGGAAAATGACTTGTTGGATTTTTTATAATCATGCAATTCAGAAACAGTAATAGTTATGCTTGGGTTTCAAGACATAATGTCCACCCTATCCCAAAGCAAACACCGAAAGCAAACTCTCACCTGCTGACATTGTTACAAACCCTAAGACCAGAATACAGATTGTGCTCTCCTCAGAAGATGATGTTGCAGGTTATGGGCTGAATATCTGTGGCCCCCCAAAATTCCTATGTTTAATCCCTAACCCCCAATGCAATGGTATTTGGAGATGGAGCCCTTGCTAAGTAATTAGGATTAGATAAGCTCATGAGGGTGAGGACTTCATGGTAGGATTGTTGCAGGACTTTTCCTTAGTTCAGCTAAAGATGAGGTCCTTGTCCATCCCACAGCCATGAAAATTTAGGTTCACAGGCAATTTGGAGGGTGAGTAAAACAGGGTTTTATTGGGTGAAAAGGAAGAAAAGGGAGAAACAGGGACTCTCACTAGGCTGGAGTCCCTGCTAGAGCACTTCCCACCGGCAGCTTGAATCTCAGGTTCCACACAGGAAGAGGAGAGGCCAGGCTCCTTCCCCACTGCAAACATGGTGAACTTCCCGAGGCTCCACCTCTGTGAGCAGGCTAGTTGGAATTTCTCCAAGGACCCCCTCCCACCTGACTGTCTCAGGATCAGCCAAGACAAGATGCCTAAGAATGAAATCTACCTTGTTGCCATCTTGATCTTGGACTTCCCAGCCTCCAGAACTGTGAGACATAAATCTCTACTGTTTAAACTATCACTCTATGGTGTTTTGTTATGGCAGCCCAAGCCAACTAATGTAATGTATATGCTTGTGCTTTGCTTTCCAAGACCTGTATGCTTCAAACACAGCCAACAAAACGTAGCCTGCTACTGGGTTTGGGTGACCGTATTAGTTCCTATGGCTGCCATAACAAATTACCACAATTGTCGTGGTTTAAAACAACAGAAACTTATTCTCACAATTGCAGAGCCAGAATTCCAAAATCAAGGTGTCAGCAGGGCCACACTCCCCCTGAAGACTCTAGGGAAGAATTTTTCTTTGCCTCTTTCAGCTTCTGTTGGCCACAGCAATTCCTTGGCTTGCAGCTGCATAACTCTGATCTGTCTCCATCTTTACATGCCTTTTCCTCTTCTCCAGGATGATCTCATCTCATGTTCTCTAACTTAATTACAACTGCAAAGACACTTTCTCCAAATTAGATCACACTCACAGGTTCTGGGGGTTAGGAGGTAGACGTATCTTTTTGGGGATCACCATTCAACCCACTACAGATGACTGTATAGCATAGAAGAAAAGGGTGATAAATTATATTTAGAAACAAAACTGACAAAAGAAAATTCAGAAATGATTTATGTGGGTTTCAGGTCCATCACTCCATAGTTTGTCTTCATAAAGATTTAAGCCAGTGGAATTTCCATATGGTTGGAAAGAAAATAACTTCAAAGCTGCTGAACTGGAAACTTAATATTTTATTTTCCACTTAGTGACAGGCTAAATTACAAAGGCTGCAAAGCATACTGTGTTTACATGCAGTTCCCACTTTGCTGCAATTCAACTTTGGCAACTTCCACTTACAGTGTTCAGCCAATTAAACCTCTCTTATCAACTTAGAGTATTTACAGCAGGAAGGCAACACACAATTAAAGTTCTGTCAGTCAGCTTCCACAATTAAAGTTCTGTCAGTTAGTCAGCTTCCACATGTGCTCAAACGCTCAGCCTCAATCTGTTTCCACCATTCCTTTTGTATCTGAGGCCTTTTCCCATGGCTTATCAGTCTGTCCCCAAAGCAAGAGAATCGGGGGAAGAGTTGTTGGTCTGCTGGCATAAATGGCAAAGGAGGAAGAAATTATGGAGCCAGGCAAAGCAAAACAAAGAATCATCACAAAAGTATTTCACAATGATCATCAATAGTGCTGTATTAGTATCTGTTGAGTTAAATTATTCCATTTGATAATCACTATAAAAAAGGAAGGTGTGGAGAAATTACTAGCCTTATCTTACAGGTAATTAAAGCAAAGTTTAAAAGAGTTTAACTACCCTTCCAAGAACATACAGTTTATAAGTGGCATGTCAGAATATGTGAGATATTTTGAAAAAATATCTATGCAGGCATTTTCTAAAGGAGGTAGATTTCTGAAATAATTTAAGCAATGGAAGCATCATTTAAATAAACTTATAACTACCAAAAGGAACTAACCTAAACATCACACTGATTTAGTTGAAATTTACTAAAAATAAGTTGCTTCTTACAAGAAAAATATAGTCAACCTTTGAATACCCTTTAAAATGGAACACTCAGTTATAAAATAACAATGGGAAGCATCTGCCTAAATATATTTGGCAAGTAAGTGCCTGAGATGGAAAAAAACCAATTTTGTGAGTTGAAAATCAAATGTAACATAGTTTGTATATAAAACTGACATCAACTTAGTCCAAAGAACTTCAGATATTGTCATCTTGAAAAGCCAAAAGAGATGAGGAATCAAAGGAAGAGAGAAATCTGGGCAATTTTTGTTGGTTCATCCATGTTGGCTACAGTCAGGCAACCCAATGCCATTAAGCACAAGGTAATTTGCCACCAAGGATCTTCTATTTAAAAGCATCAGAAGACCCAATAACTTGATTAATAAAGCATGTGCTTTGCAAAGAGCACTTGAATAAAGACACAAAGGGCATGAAACAGATATCCGTATTCAATCCTAGAACATGGTCAAATGGCTCCAATTCTCTTCAACAGTGTTAAAAAACTCTCCGAAATTCTTCTTCAGCTTTGATTCCTTGAAGTAATAATTGGGAGGAATTATGAAGAGTAAAACTTGTGCTCAATATTAACATTCTATAAATGTAAATAAAATTTATAACAAGTGATTTTTGCCTCACTTAGTAGTCTTATAGAAAGATGCACACTATGTGGGTAATCCCACTTATACACAGTTATGTACACTGTTTACTAACATTCCCCTAACATTTGTATAGGAATATAACTAGATCCACTGCATTGGTTGTGCATTGGACAACTCCAGTGAACACCGTTCATATAGACCACAATGTGAATGATGCCTCCAAGAAATACAGGTGGCCTGACCGTAATCCCCCTGTTTCCTGTAAGGCACATGGCATAGCAACTTAGAAATCCCCCTTTCCCCATAATATACCATTTTTGAAGTGTGACAGTTATTTATATAAAAATTTCCCATCAGTTCACCTTCTGAAATGAGGTTTATAAGAGTACCAATATACGCAGGCAGACATTTGGATGTTCTTATTCTCACTGAAGGATTTTCCCCAACAACTACAGATCCATCTTCATGTTTGAGGTTTCATTACCAGATATTTAGTGACTGTTAATCCCATACTTTGTAACATGGAGATTGTTCCCTACTCATTCCTCACTATTTTTTACTACTTTCTCTAAGGCTCATTGCCTACAAGAAAAAAAAAAAAAACCTAGATTTCTTCAGAGAATAGGAAATATTTATACAAATTGCATAAACTTAAGTTACTCTATTCCTCCAAAAATCTGAAAAGCATTTTTATTTTCAAATATTTCATACCCTGAGTGTTATACATATAGTTCTTACTTCTCCAAATGACCACTAAGTTATCCAAGGTATTTATGTGTTATATTAGATAGCTATTACCACAATAATGCTGTATAAGAAACAACCTCAAAATCTCTACAATAACATTTACTTTTCTCACTCATGGGTCTGTGGAACAGCTGGGGCAGTTCTGCTTCAGGCTGTGGGTCAGAGTCAGGTCTGCCCTATGTGCCTCCTCATTCTCGGACTAGCAGCTTCCCTGGGCATGTCTTTTTCAGGGCAGATGGCAGGCACACAAGAGGGCAAACCAAACAAGCAAGTGCATTGAAAGCTTCTGAGTGGACTTGATTTCTATCTCAGATCATTGGCCAAAGCAAGTTGATGATAGTGGGGTGGAGCACATTCCACCTCTAAAGGGAGCTACTGCAATGTCATATAGCAAAGGGCTTGTGAGCAATAAACCAGTGTGAACAATAATCCAACTCACACCATGTATGGAACTCTGAAATCCATTCTCTGTCCTTTACAGGAGTTGAAATTGATTGGACTGGATATCCCACACTTTGCTGCAGATCTTCCACTGAATCGATGTAAAAACCGTTACACAAACATCCTACCATGTAAGATCGTCAATTGTGCCAATAACACTCATGTCTTAAGGGTTGAAGGACTGTCATTGCAGATTAATCAATTTCACCAATCTCTGGCCACACCCACTTGTGGTCCAGATCTCAAGGCCACGTCTGAGATTGCATTGATCTCACTCTGCTTTGATGTCTTTAGATCTTAGCATATGGAGGAAGATTTAATTATTGTGCTTTTAAATGAATTGCATCTGAACAAAAAGACTGACCATTTGGCCCTTTAGAGATTAAAGAGCCACTGTCAAATTGGGGATTGGATCATTTGTACTCTCATAAAATATTTTCAGCCAATTCATTGATAATGGAAAGAGGCAAATGGAAAGGCAATGCAGTATATTAAAATGCCTTCTCTAACTTCTGACAAGTTATATAGTTGCTTAGCATTTTGTAATAAAAAGCAGCATTCAAGGAAAAAAAGGTAATATAAAGCACTTACAAAACAATTAAAATACATTCCAGTTTAGATTTCACTTTTCTCTCTGCTACACGCTGTGGGAGCTAGGCATGAATGGAAAAGTGAGAAGAGAAAGGCTGAAAAAGCTCTAGAAAGAGAAGTCTCTTCTTGATATGGTTTCTTGATGAAATTAGATATATTATCATAATAACACTTCACATCTGTACACAGTTCAGAAATTACTTCTTTAATTTAATGTCCACCTACAAAAGAAACCCATGCATCTTCTCTTCTCTAGGTCTCCTTAAAGTAGTGAACTCTCTGGATATCTCTAGGTGAAATGAAAATCGTGTGCTTAGGCTATATACTATAGCTGTCCAATCAATCTCACAGATATTGTAGTTCCTGAAATACTCTGAACAACACCTAAACAATCCTGGAAACAATTCTTTCAAGGACAGGAGAGCTGGTAGTGAAAAAAAATAGTGGTTGGAAGATATTCACTTATTTATTTAAACAACAAACCAAAGTTGAAGAATGGCTAAAATATCAGGCTGAAAATTATTATCTGCCTACTCTGTCACTGACTGATTTAACTTAATATTGGAGAGAGAGGGCCAAAATAATTTTTCCTTCCATCTTGAATTTTAATATTTTTTTCTCCTTATTCTCTACAGATGACTTCAGCCGTGTGAGATTAGTCTCCATGAATGAAGAGGAAGGTGCAGACTACATCAATGCCAACTATATTCCTGTAAGTAGAAAAAAAAAATCAGGCATCCCAATGCTAACCAGCCAGAGAAAGACTAGCAGGGCTATATGGATGTGTCAAACAGTTCAAAAGAGAGCCTTTCCCAACCCAGCAATTGAATTCTAAAAAGTTTGCATTACTCCGTTTCATAATAAAGAATAGAAAGAAAAAGTCCATAGATTAGTAATGTTTCTATTTCTTTATAAAGGACCAGTGAAAGGGAAAGTAGAAAGGTTAAAGGTCACCTCTTTTGTGTTTAAATTTCACATTCAACAACCAAATTCAAAGGGTTCCACCCTAGCACCTGCACTTTTAAAATATAAAGATAGTTATTATTGTCATAAAAAGGTGTGGATGTGATTTTTACAGCCTTCTGGATAACAATGCTTACAATCACACAGACTAGGCCGGGCGCGGTGGCTCACGCCTGTAATCCCAGCACTTTGGGAGGCCGAGGCGGGCAGATCACGAGGTCAGGAGATCGAGACCATCCTGGCTAACACGGTGAAACCCCGTCTCTACTAAAAATACAAAAAATTAGCCGGGCGTGGTAGTGGGCGCCTGTAGTCCCAGCTACTCGGGAGGCTGAGGCAGGAGAATGGCGTGAACCCGGGAGGTGGAGCTTGCAGTGAGCCGAGATCGCGCCACTGCACTCCAGCCTGGGCGACAAAGCAAGACTCCGTCTCAAAAAAAAAAAAAAAAAAAAAAATCACACAGACTAGTTATAGTCAGTTATTCTGATAGCCTCTTTGATTAAAACAGGAGAAAACGTTACATAGGTGTGTGATCCTTTGCCGATTTTATCACCAGTAAATTTTCAGTTTTTTTCCCATAGGCGTGAAGCAGCATTGGTGTTGACAGTGTCTGGTTAGGTGATAATTTTGTCACTTATCTTTCAGGGATACAACTCACCCCAGGAGTATATTGCCACCCAGGGGCCACTGCCTGAAACCAGAAATGACTTCTGGAAGATGGTCCTGCAACAAAAGTCTCAGATTATTGTCATGCTCACTCAGTGTAATGAGAAAAGGAGGGTACGTACTTACTGAAGCTGTTCCCACTTAGCAGCAAAACCTGCCCCAGCCACTGCCGTTGATGAAATGCTTGCTGTTTTCAAAGTCAAATAAAACATAGAGACAAATCGCTAAATTTAAAACATTGTATTCGGGAAGCAAGAATTAGAATTTGGGGGTAAACACACAGACCCGATGGTCTTCGCAATGTCTAAAGGAAAAAAGAGAAGGTTGGAAGTCTTCTAAAAAGGAGAAATATTGCATATTGTTTTGCAGGAAAGTTCATTAGCACTAGTAAAGTTTTGGGGAGCTGGCAAGCTCTGATTGGTGAATGGATGGTAGTGGGTAAAACTAGTCTCAGAGTCCCCACAGGCTGTTTCAGTTGCTGTTAGATAACACTGGTTTCAAGTTACTAAAGGCAGTTTCAGCAACCGGGGCTTTCAGAGAATTACATTCCTGGAACAATGTTATGCGTTCTGAGTGCTTTCTTTCTTTCTTTTTTTTTTTTTTTTTTTTTTTTTTTTTTGGAGACGGAGTCTCGTTCTGTTGCCCAGGCTGGGGTGCAGTGGCACGATCTCAGCTCGCTGCAAACCTGTGCCTCCCGGGTTCAAGCGATTCTCCTGCGTCAGCCTCCCGAGTAGCTGGGGCGTTCTGAGTGCTTTGTCCCCTGACCCCTCAACTCTGTTTTAGTTAGATATGATAAGAATGACCCAAGTCATGTGATAAGAATTCACACTACGTAGCAGAAAGGGTTGTATTTGCTTTATGCTTCATCTTCACCACGGTCCTATCTAATTCTTTAGAGGCGAATACCTTTTTTTTCTCTAAGTGAGCACACTTAATTTCTTTCCTAGCCTGTTTGTTTTAAAAAATTGTTTTGTCCTTGCTCCAGGTGAAATGTGACCATTACTGGCCATTCACGGAAGAACCTATAGCCTATGGAGACATCACTGTGGAGATGATTTCGGAGGAAGAGCAGGACGACTGGGCCTGTAGACACTTCCGGATCAACTATGTAAGTCACCAAGCAGAGAGCAGGTGCTGTCCTTATGCTGACACCTGTTGAGACCAGTTTGGTCGGGGAGACCCTAACCCAGCGGCGCTAGAGGAATTACAGACACACACACAAAAATATCAAGTGTGGAGTGGGAAATCAGGGGTCTCACAGCTTTAAGAGCTGAGAGCCTCGAACAGAGATTTACCCACATATTTATTGACAGCAAGCCAGTGATAAGCATTGTTTCTATAGATTATAGATTAACTGAAAGTATTCCTTATGGGAAATAAAGGGATGGGTCTGGCTAGTTATCTGCAGCATGAACATGTCCTTAATGCATAGGTTGCTCATGCTATTTGTGGTTTAAGAATGCCTTAAGCGGTTTTCCGCCCTGGGAGGGCCAGGTGTTCCTTGTCCTCCTTCCGGTAAACCGACAACCTTCAGCATGGGCATCAAGGCCATCACGAGCATGTCACAGGGCTGCAGAGATTTTTTTTATGGCCAGTTTTGGGGCCAGTTTATGGCCAGATTTGGGGGCCTGTTCCCAACAGACACCTACACTACCACCACCAGGGAAGTGCTGGGAGACCAACCCAATGAGCACTTTGAGCTTTGCATTGCTGCTTCCTTCAAGAGGAAAAATCCATTCTCAGTGTCATTGTTTCCCATTTCATCAGTGATGGTGTGGATGATATGGTTGGTCTGGAGAGGCTGAGAAGACGCAGTAAAAAGTCTGCACTAGTTCATCTCGAATTAGCTCAAGATCATAGAAGACACTATTAATCATTGTTTATGAGGCATCATTGAGGACAGAAGTGTTCTCATTACTTATATTAATCTTGAGGACAGAAGTGTTCTCATTACTTATATTAATCATATATGAGTATAATTAGGGTATATAAGGCACACTTATGTTTTAAATTAAATAATTAAACCCTGATTTAGTAGTTTGGGTTTTGTTTTGTTTTTTTTCTTGTTTTGTTCTGGTTTGGTTTTCATTATTTGTAAGGTACTTCTAGGTCTTATTATCATAATTCCCTATCTCTCTTGAAGGGCTATTGATTTCTGATGGATAACACATCCAAAAAAAAAATGTCTGTTTTTCTCACAAGGCCTGACACCTTTCTGCTGACAAGTCTCTGAGCAAACGCTGAATGTTTCTGTGACAGGCTTAGGTGTTAACATCAACTGAAGTCATGCCATTGACCTCAGCCTATAGAATATACAGTTTTTACTATTAGTAGTCTTCTCCACTTGAACATGCTGTCTATGAAGACAAAATTGAATAGGAAAGTTCTCACTGAGATGTTCTTCCCTGCTTAGAAACAATCCTTTCTAATAGTTAAGGAAATAGCAAACTGTAGCCTGTGCACCAAGTTTACCCACTGCCTTTTGGATAAAGCCCATGAGCTAAGAATGGTTTTTACATTTTTTAATGGTTGAAAAAAGACAACTGAGCATGGTGGTTCATGCCTGTAATCCCAGCACTTTGAGAGGCTGAGGCGAGCAGATCACTTAAGCCCAGGATTTCAAGACTGCCTGAGCAACACAGGGAGATCCCATCTGACTAAAAATTCAAAAATTAGCTGGTGTAGTGGTACACACCTGTAGTCCCAGCTACTCAAGAGGCTGAGGTGGGGGAATCGCTTGAGCCCAGTAGGTGGAGGTTGCAGTGAGCCAAGATTGTGCCACTACACTTCAGCCTGGGCAACAAGAGCAAGACTCTGTCTCCACACACACACACACACACACACACACACACACACAAAAATCAACAAGAAAAATAGTATTTTATGTGAAATGCTATATGTAAATTATGTGAAATTCAAATTTCAATGTCCATATATAACATTTTATTAGAACACAGCCTGCATTGTTGATGAATTGTCTATGACTGCTTTTGTGCTACATCAAGCTTGAGTAGCTGCAACCAAAACTATATGATCTGCAAAAACTAAAATATTTACTAACTGTCTCTTTGCAGAAAATGTTTGCTGACCCTTAAAATAGGCAATGGAAACAAAGATTGCCCGTATCAATACAACGTTAGAATTTGATACTACCTACTGATTGATATCTACAGGAGATAAATCACTTCTTAGCTATTGTTAACTGCCACTTGTTAACTGGCAGTTAACAATGTCTTTTATGACCAGGAGAATTCAGGCAAATCCCCGTATGACTCTAACAGACTGTGTTTCGTGTTGTTTCGGTCATTTAAAATTCACATTGCTTCCTTGTTAAGCACGTTTTTACTCAAATACAGAGTTTCAGCTTAAGTGTCACCCCCTTTGTGGCGTCTTCTCTGGGTTTGACACCGTTAGCCCATTCCTTCTCTGGGGCAGAATCTTAAGTAAGCTGCTTTATCACAGCACACCATAGATAGTTACAATTCTCGCTTCTTGTGTCTGCCTCCCCAGTATACTGTGAGTTTCAGAAGCAAGTGCTGTATCCCTGTGGAATGAATAAATCAGTGAATGAATGAGTTATTTCAAAAATAATAAGGCACTTGTAAAGCATCAATAGACTTTCCGTCAGAGAAAATATTTGTCAATCCGAATGCCATTTGAACTCTGTTTTTTGTTCTTAGATATTTCAATTGAAAAGCCAGTGCAAACTGATAACCAAATACAGTACAAATCTGTCCCTAGGTTTGCACATAGTAGAAAAAATTTCAGAGCACAAAATAGGGTCTGTTCCATTGCCTATTCTGTTGACAAAGAAGAGTCACATAGATTATTGCATGGTCAGTACTATGTTTCTTGTCCTTGGTCTTAAGTGATGACCTATCTTTCAATGACAATCATGTGAAGGACTTGAAAAATAGGAATAAAACATTGAACAGTAGTGTTTGTTTGTAAGGGATTTACTTGTTACAAGCGTCTGGTACCAGAGTGCCCCCTTTTGGCCATAAGCATAATGAATCTAAATGTTAAGCTACAATGAAGGCTAAGTTGCCCAAAGAACATTGTGCTATGCTAATTAATATATTTTTCAGTTTGTTTCATTTTTTGTTTATACCCTTCTTTATCCATTCCATATTGATATGTGGAAACTTTCCAATTATAAAAAGATAAAATTACATAAATAAGGAACTCAAGGTAAGAGAAATTTAGGAATAGCTAAGTAAGATAAAACCAGAAGAGTTTTCTCCTTTAACAAGAAAGGAGAAAAATGACCATAACACACAACTTGTCACTTTCTACTACTTGAAATTTGGCATCAACTGAGTGAGAGCTGGAGACTAAAGATCATCAAAAACTTGTTTGTTGCCAGGGACTTTGTGCCTTGCTATTCAGCTCACAGGGCTGACCCCAGTTCCAGGACCCCTGCCGTGTAGCTGCGGAGAAACTAACTACAATTTAATGATTTCCTGATTTTAAATCACCTTGCACTTTTTAACTGAATACATTTTCACTTCAACCGTAGTGGAATATATATATTGGCTACAGTGTACACGTGTTATACAAATTATGATCAACATTTGAACAGGGCAAGCATTTTCCTGAACTTTCCTGGCAACCAAAGTTATCTGGTGGCTGAGTATTCTTAAATCCTCATGATGTTGAATAAGTAAATTATTCCGCACAATTCTTTATGCCCAAGATAGTTTCTCAACATACTTCCTGAAGAGAGCAGTGAGGGTAGCCAGTGTCTTTGTAGACTTCATGTTCTGTGTGTCTAAGCCAGAGCCCTTGAACATAGTAGGGGAGGCACTGCACGCTGCTGGGGATATATTAGGTGCCAAGGGTACAATGGGTGTAGGGGAGGTGATAACTTATGTATATTTAAACAAATCTTACATATTTATTTATACATTTTATTTATGAATTGTCTTTATACGTTTATTTTCTGCCCAAGACCGCTGACTCTTTGAAATTCATTTCTCTTTTAATACCCGAACTTAAATTTTAGCTCAAAACTGACAGCGAGGCCAAGCTTCCTTCCTTCCCAGTTATGATATAGTATTCCAGCCTCTGAGTGAATTCTAGGCTCTTCACAAGTTTGAGGAATGAGGGATGAATCAGACCTTTATGAAGCCTGGGTTTGGGATATTTCTGATGGTTGATAACAAGTGGAGAATATATAACTCTTACAAGTTAGTTGGGACTAAAAACAGTTGATCTGGAAAGATACACATTCTAGTTAATATGTACTCAGTTCAGAGAGAACAACAATATATTTGATGTATGGGTTAATAGGAATAGGTAAATATACAAGTTATACTCACTTACTGGGGACTCCCAGAATCAACCATACAATTGCACGGAGCTGAATGACAGTGAGTGATAGTAATGAGGTACTAGTAAGTAGTAATATCACACACATGATTACACTTAATCCACACAACAACTCTTGTTATAAGTATCATTAGGCCATTTTTAGATATGAGAAAACTGAAGCTCAGTGAGTCAGGTCCTCTAGTATCAAAGCCCAAGACAAGGATTCTCATGTAAGTGATTTTGTGAAAGTGCATTCTTAGGGAAAGCCCATAAGGGAGCAAGGGAAGCAGATTGACAGAGAAGAAGCCCTACAGAGCATTCAGCTGAAAATCTCACCTGTGCTGGATCCCACAGAGAGTGCTGGGGCATGAACAGCACCATGGTACTGTCTCACTCTGAAAAAGGCTGGATTTTTGTACCCCACAATTAGTCAGTCATTAGCTGTGGGCTGCCCTCAGCAGGAGAACACAACCTCTTAGGCATTTTCTATCGAGGCAGCTCTGTGCAGTGGAAGGCAACTATCAAGAGATGGGTACTGCTGTGCTGTTAGCAGCAACTGGGAAAAGTGTGTCCCAGGCTGGCAAAGTGTATCTAAAGGGCACCAACAGCACTTTCTACAGTGTTTAATTCATTAGCCAAAACTGATGCAGCTTCTAAATGACAGAGCCAGGATGCAAACCCTAATCTGCTTAAGTTTTGTCCACAGGTACAGATTAGCTTACTTATCCTACTATTTGAAGCTTTATACAATTAGCGTGTTTTTTTTTTTCAATCCCTATTTTATGTCAGATATGGTGCTCAAAGCTGGAAAGGAAAGTATACTGACCAGGAGTGGAACGTGGCTCTACCTTTTTGCATGCTTAACTAGCAGAGTCCTGGGTCATGCTAACAGTGAACTGAAAAATTAATGCTTGTTTTTGGCTTTTTTCTTTAAAGGCTGACGAGATGCAGGATGTGATGCATTTTAACTACACTGCATGGCCTGATCATGGTGTGCCCACAGCAAATGCTGCAGAAAGTATCCTGCAGTTTGTACACATGGTCCGACAGCAAGCTACCAAGAGCAAAGGTCCCATGATCATTCACTGCAGGTAACCTCATCAACTGCATTTTCTATTAAATATTAGGAGTTGGTTTTGTAAGGGGAACAGCTCACCATTCCATAAGCCCTTATCAGGTTTAGTTGAAAATTAAATAAACTCTGATGTTTTTTAAACTATGATTAATTGATGTCTCACTATATACAATATTTATTCTGGCTTTCCTGTATCTATACCCTATAAAATAGATGTTATTATTCCAATTTTTAAATGGAAAAAATAGAGAAGGGTAGAGATGTTAAGGGATTCACACAAGTTCATGCAACTAGAACATGGAGGAGTTAGTATTCAAATCCAGGCATGCCAATCTGCAAAGATCATGCCCTTAATATGTGATATTATCCTACTCCATCAAGGATTCTGGGTAGTTACAACACGGACAAATACAAGGTCAAATTATAGAAAGCTGATCACAGCTTGACATAATATAAATAGGCATAAAAACTAGAAAAGGAAAAGAAAAATGAAAATATTCAGCTTAGGAAGACAAACGTATTTGCTATGGTTCCTCTTCGGCATTGTCTCTTAAATTGTCAGAGAGTAGAATGAAAAAGGATATAGGATATAAAAAAATCAAGGTCCACACTAATTGCCAACAGGAAAAGTTATCATTAAATTTAATTTGTTCTTCCTACTGTATGAACAGAGCTCTATCAAAATCTATCTCTGTGTTACAATATTGCTGTAAAATCCTTATGCAACCTCAAAAGAACAGGGGACATAAACGTGCTCCAATGGCAAGTGAGAGGTGGCAGTGGGATGAAGATGTGAAGGGAAGCATTGGCAGCCATGCCAACCTAAGCAAATAAATCTACAATCCCAGACCTACTGCCTTGGCCCTTGTGAATTAGAATGACTAGAATGAGGAAGTATGTGTGTGCATTCATGTGTGTTTGTGTGAAGTGTGTGTCTCCCTGGAAAGGAAAATGCTTCATAAGCTACTAAGTTTCTGTTTAGGGCAGATATTGTTGCTGTCAATCCACTGTAAGCATTCACAGGTTAAAAGATGTGCTTTAGCAGATAAGATTATCTGTTCTCAGAATGGTTCTTTTCAAGAACAGAAAATGAAGCTCTTCAACTCTGGGGTCAAACTCACAGATTCCTTTCATGGAAGATAGTAAGTGCAGTTCTGGATATGACTTTACAGGTGCTCACCCAATGGCAGATCATTTTATCTGAGAAATCCTGAGAGGGAAGAGTTGTCTAGTAGAAAAAGCAACCTTAAACTCAAGGTTTATAGAGTGGGATTTTTCTAGCAAACTTTCCATATAAATTTGCTTGAACTTTCTCTTTTCCCATCATTTCACAGTGATTCAAAGCTAAGAGCCATTTGACTCTTTATTGAGGATTGGAGGGAAAAAAGGGCTGACTTCAACACATAGAACTAGGGACTGTGATGGGCAGTTGGTCAGCGCATGTCAGTCCACTTCCACCTGTGCCCTGAGCATTGGGATTGGGGGACTGGCTGAGACTGGGTCCAAATTTTTCATTTGATTTTAAGGCAACTATCTCAAAGGTCCCTGTGAGATGGAAGCAGGCCCAGGACCCACTAAAATGGCAGGCGTGCTGTAAGGCAGGTCTGGGGTGGTGAACTGAACTTAGGGTTGAAGATACACAAATCTCTGTGGTCCCAGACCTAGAGTTAGGGTATGGACATCTCAACTGGAGTTTTGAGCTGATCTGAGGGCTTAACTCTGATGCTGTTCAAAAGACAGGGTATTGTTTATGTGTATCAGCTCTCTGAATTCAGAAATCAGTTCCCGAGAGTACTCAACATGGAATCCCTACTTTTCTGCAGAAGCAGAGACCCCGATAAACGGTGTGGCCAATGCAGTGCAAATCTCTCTCAGGAAGGTAGCCATGATAGTCAGAAATGTGACATTAGAAGGAACACCAACCACAACTCCATACTTAAAAATCAGTTAAGTGCAAAATATTGTCAGGAGCTTAGTCTGTATTTTTCCACAAGGGTACTATTTGTAGTTTTTTAGAAATCATCAGTTTTATTTCAACAGTAAAGTAGCACCATCTGGGCTGACCGAGGTGGCTCACGCCTCTAATCCCAGCACTTCAGGAGGCCGAGGTGGGAAGATCACCTGAGGTCAGAAGTTCAAGACCAGCCTGGCCAACATGGCAAAACTCCATCTCTACTAAAAATACAAAAATTAGCCAGGAATGGTGGCACATACCTGTAATCCCAGCTACTCAGGAGGGTGAGGCAGGAGAATCACTTGAAGCCGAGAGGCAGAGGTTGCAGTGAGCCGAGATCATGCCATTGCACTCCAGCCTGGGCAACAGAGCAAGACTCCATCTCAAAAAAAAAAAAGAGGGGGGGAAAAAAAAGAAGCACCATCTGAATAATATGCCATGGGAACATTCTTTTGCAGTGCTGGCGTGGGACGGACGGGAACATTCATTGCCCTGGACAGGCTCTTGCAGCACATTCGGGATCATGAGTTTGTTGACATCTTAGGGCTGGTGTCAGAAATGAGGTCATACCGGATGTCTATGGTACAGACAGAGGTAGGAACATAATCTATATGTATTTTTAAATTTTCCCTGGACTGAAAAACTTACCATTATTCAATGATATGCTTCAAAACAATTCTCTCAAACTTCTTTGTATCTTTCTTTCCCATTTTCTTATTGTATATGTTCAAACTGCTTTGAGGCATAAAAGAAATAGACACTAGCCTCCAGAAATCCATTCGACATATAGTGATTATACTTTTATTGGCATCATAATTCAGAGTGCATGGGTAGATTCGTAAGAGTAAAGCCTCTTTGAACAGACTCAGAGTCAATTGCAGATAACAGCCATCCTGGGTAAATGCCACCAAATAGAGACTGTAGAACTGGTGCAATTTGATTTATATTTGAAATGTTGGATTTGATTCAATACATTTGTCATTAGTTTATCCTCCGTGTGACTCTATCCCAATTCACTTTTGATGATGATTAGAAGTTGGATTTGAGCTTTCTGTCCCTTTTATGATTGTAAAGATTCCCAGTCCCCAACCTACCAGCATTGCCAGTTCCCTTCATCTCAATGATGAAGATTTATTATTTTAACAACATGGAAGCATCCCCTGAAATATCCAACAGTGTTACGTGCTCCGTCTTCCTCCTCTTCTCCCGAGTCCTCCCTCCCTGAAAGCCTGAGGATGCACTTTGTCTGGAGCGACAACCCAAGGCAACGCCGGCAGACAGCACCGCCTGCCTCAGAGCAGCCGTGGGTGTGTACCCTCGTGGGCGCAAAAACCCAAGTACAAGAGCTTGTTCATAAGCCTCATCACCCAGCCATACTCGCGACTTCTTAGCTTCAGTCTTACAATAATCCTTTTTGTCAAAGAGTGTGTGTGGGTGGAACGCTTGGGTAGAACACAACCTGGCCCGACCTGTAATCAGGGTATTTTTAAAATGCTTTGGTCTTCCTCATGCTTTTCCTACCCAGCACCACTAGATGTCAGTATCACTTCAAAAGCCTAGAGTAATGGCGGCCGTCTCAGCTGTTTCTGCTTTCCCACTCCTTTTACTTTTCTTTCCTCCTACCTCCCCATTCTTGTCTGAGCAATTTTTGGCAAGGCTGTTTCAGTACATTCATTTCTGAACTACAGCAGGATCATACCACTTGGGAAAGAGTTATCCTCGTTAATATTCAGACCTCTCATTGATAATTAGGAAGCAAGTCCAATTGGTTTCCTCACTTGGTTTCAATCATGCTGCCTAGTAATTTAGTGTGGTGGGGACACCAGTATCACTTTTTAATCATAAGTTTAAAATGTCTGGTTTCCCAGAGGAGTCCACTGTCTGGTGAGTAAACAGTGCTGTATTAATCAGTCCATATTTTTGGCTTTTACTTCCATAAATTTGCACCTTGATATGTGATTAAAACTCCGCGTTATGTATATGAATCACCAAGCTTCAAAGAGCCACACCTTATTTTAAGTATTTTGCATTTAATGAATTGTCTCCTCAATTTACTTAATTCATACCTTTTAAAACTTCATAGATTTTGGGGCCGGGCGTAGTGGCTTACAGCTGTAATCCCAGCACTTTGGGAGGCTGAGGCGTGCGGATCACCTGAGGTCAGAAGTTGGAGACCAGCCTGGCCAACATGGTGAAACCCCGTTTCTACTAAAAATATTAAAAAATTAGCCTGGCCTGGTGGTGGGCACCTGTAATCCCAGCTACTCGGGAGGCTGAGGCAAGAGAGTTGCTTGAACCCAGGAGACGGGGGTTGCAATGAGCTGACATGGTGCCACTGCACTCCAGCCTGGGCGACAGAGACTCCATCTCAAAAAAACAAAAAAACTTAGTAGATTTTAATTATGGCCTGTTTGCTTTTGACTTTTCTCCAACTACAGATTCTTAATCTCTTTCACATGACACATCCTCCATCCCATTTTTAGGGTCATTATCTTTCTTTGGGTGGTTATCAAGCAGCCACCATGTCGCTTTCTGCAAAGCCAAGAAAACGTTTTGTTTTCTCCCTAAATGTTTTACCCTAAATTTTGGTTGTTTCATTTGTTTATGCCAGCATTTTATGTTGATATCTCCTCGGATACAGCCTTTTTAAAGTACAGTATCCCCATCCTGGCCAACACAGTGAAACCCCGTCTCTGCTAAAAATACAAAAATTAGCTGGGCGTGGTGGCACACGCCTGTAGTCCCAGCTACTCGGGAGGCTGAGGCAGGAGAATGGCGTGAACCTGGGAGACAGAGCTTGCAGTGAGCCAAGATCGTGCCACTGCACCCCAGTCTGGTGACAGAGCAAGACTCCCTCTCAAAAAAAAACCCATAAAATAATTAATTAAAATTAATTATGAAATAATTAAATAAAAAATAAAGCGCAATATCCCTTCCCTGAACTCTCATGGGGAGTTCAAAGTCAGCAAAGGGGGCAGAGGTCCCCCGGGTTACTTACTTTTTCCGACTTTTCTAGCTTGACCCTTGATTCCCGCAGGACTTCATGGTGGATGTTTTCCAGTTCCAGTTATTTATCTGTGTCTTTTTTTTTAACTTATGTCTAGAACATCTTGTTCATTTACCTTTATTTTTTCCTTGTTCCTCTGCTCACCATGGTTCATCCCGTATTTTGAATACAGATTGATCTGCCTAAGATTCTCCTTAAGCCCATTCACATTCAAATTCTGCTGCCAGGTCACAAAAGTTAACAAGGAAAGAACAAAGTAAAAAAAAGCTTATTCTTTTCACATGTATCATCCTAGAGTACTCCTTTGACACTAATGATTTTCAAGAGAATGAAATGGTTCTCCAGTTGAGCTCTGTTTTTATGTATATAATCAACCCACATAGACCATATTTCCTCCCATCACTGGTATCTAATTTTCCAGCCTTCTCTACATTGCCTTGACTCCACCATTCCACCTCACCCAACACTTAAGATCAAGTATACCGTATTGTATACTTGAAATTTGCTAGGAAAGTAGATCTTAAGTGTTCTCACCACACACACACACACACAAATATATATACATATATATATTTATATATACACACACGTATATATAAACATATATATAATCTGGGGTGATGAATTGTTAACTAGCTTGATTGTGGTAATCATTTCATAACATATATGTATATCAAGTCATCACATTGCACACCTTAAATATATACAATTTTTATTATACTGCTATAAAGTTAGGGGAAAAAATTCCACTGTTTTTTTAAAAAAGCCATGATGTTCTAAGCTCTGTTATTAATCAAAATACTTGTACAGTTGATTCTCTTGGATTTTCTAGTTATAAAACTGTGTCTCTGTAAATAATGAAAATGGTTTCCTTTAACACCAGATCTTGATCATTAAAACTGTCATAGTATAAAATATTATATCTTTGTACATGTCTGCTCTGAAACCTGTTTTTGTCTTTTGTTCCAGGAGCAGTACATTTTTATCCATCAGTGTGTGCAACTGATGTGGATGAAGAAGAAGCAGCAGTTCTGCATCAGTGATGTCATATACGAGAATGTTAGCAAGTCCTAGTTCAGAATCCGGAGCAGTAAGTGGAGAAGAGCTCGCCACGAGTGCTCAGTCTTAGAACTATTAGAGGGGGATGTGATGGATGGGACAAAAGACAGCAGTAGCCACTTGTATTGACTCTGACTTCACATGAGTATTTCTTCCCAGCTCCTGGCCTCACATGGGTGGTCACAGGGAGAAACAAGTACTGTAGCAGATCTTTGAGTTTCAATGCACCTTGGTTGGTGTTGGCAACAAACAGGAACTTCTGCACATCGTGATGACTTTACCTCCATTCCCTCTACTCAGAACCCTAAATTATTCTGTTATTGGATCTGTGCCTGTAATATCAGGATACTACCATCCAAATCTATCTAGATATCTTGTGCAAATATTTTATTGATTACAAGGGCTGTATACGGGGTTGCAAAAAGACATGAGCTGGATTGGACACTCCTAAAACCAAAAACAACAGTGACAATAGAGTCTCAGGATAGCAGAGTCTGAAAATACCTTGGTCTCCCCCATTATGTGAGCTCTTACTTGAGAGCTTCATGAAGACACTTGTAACATATTCAACGTCCTGTACTCCAGTTTTGACTACGAGATCAGATTTTGGAGGTGTAAGTAATCTTGGCTGAGGTAACAGTAATCTGCCCATTTAGTTCAGTAAACAGACTGTAGAGTGTCTGACTATACTGGGGGAAGAGGAGCCAATGACAGGGTAGGGAGATGACAGTGGTGCATGATGGGAGAATCATGAAAGTCTGGGAAGCATATGGACCAGTGGGAAGGATAGGATTAGCACTGCACCTCTACATCCATCAAGAGAGACAGAGCGCACAATGGAGCAGGAAGGATAAAAAATAAAGAAAGACAGAGAGAAACAAATTTGCTGGGAGAGGGAAAGACATTCAGACCCACAGAAAGGAGGCAGCACACAGAGAAAGATGCACAGATCAACCCACATCTGCATGGGTTGTGAGACTGAGCATAGTGAGAGCAGTGGTGGAGCAGGAGAAGATTGCTGTGACACCAGGCTGCTTACTGTCTTTCTTTGTCTCATTCACAGGAGAGGACATGATGTGCGCCCATCCTCCCTTGCTTCCAGATTGTTTTAGTGGGCCCTGATGGTCATTTTTCTAAACAGAGGCCCTGCTTTGTAATATGTGGCCAAGGAGATAATTTATCTCACAGAAGCACCGGGAAGACTTAGCCTTAAAGAGCCTACAGTGTCCTTTTGGACTCTTTCACTTCGGGACATTTAATAATGGACCAAATTCAACAGAACACCAGGAAGGTCAAGACGCTCTCCAAAGGGCAGGAAGTACAGCACTTCCGAAGAGTTTAGTTGGCCCTTTGCTGGTTGGGCTGAGTTTTTTATTTTTAAGTGTTTGTTTTTCAGTGCAATAATTTTTGTGTGTGTGTGATTCTTATCAGAAAGTTGAATTGTTTTCTGCCTACACCGTTCATCAGCCCCATAACCCAGGAAGGAACGGGCATTGTTAGCATCAGATTATACCTCATTATTAAAAGGAGGCATGGCCACACATGAAGAAATGTTCATTCTACTTTAAAGAAATTGAGCCAGCACTATCTGTACTCCAACATTACTGGATCTGGATTGGGGAGGTTGGTAAGGGAAGAGAGGGGTTCTACCCACAGATCAGCTGTGTAATCTTTTACTATTCAAGCTATAATTCAACTTCAAAGTAGAGTAGAAAAAAAATTGTCTTAACTGTTCTAGTTCTTGATGGTTTTCTTCCTTATTAACAGTTGGTGTTTCTTCCTTGGCCCTTTTGGACTAATGTTACTGTCCAAGTTCTTTCTCAAGAAACCACATCTGGTTCAGAAGAGTGTCAAGTTGGACTCTTTAAACTCTGTTGCTGTCTGAGCAATCTTGGTGCCTAGACTTTGCATTCCTTGTTCTGTTGACCTGCATACATGTGAGAGCTATTTCTTTAAGAACTATATAGGCTGTGAAAACGCACTTTCTTTCCCCCAAAGAGCTGGGAATTTATGAAGTTATGGCAATGAACTGCAGCATGCTGGGACAATTATTTGACTACTTTTTTTTGTAATATTGTCAAATGTCTCTATGGATTCTGACAGAGATTTCTTTTTGTTTTGTTATTCTTTTGGTTGTCAGTTTCATTTTAACGAGTGTAACTAGTAACATTTTATTCTTTGGATTTTGTATAATTACAGTACATGATTGTGTATTGTGACATGAATGCTGTCAAAATGACATTGATGGCATTGTGAAGCCTGTTACTTTGTGTCACTTCCTGATAAATAAGAGGTGATGACATGGATATACAACAGAAAACACTTTGAGTTGAAAGTAAACACAAGCTGGCTGCTTCCCTGTGGCAACTGTGGCTATTGTGAGCCTCCGTGTGTGTGCTTCCAGGAGGCTTTGCTCCTCTTCATGCACCCGACACTGCCCCTTCCCTGGCTTCCCTCCATCCCTGATCATCTTCATGAAGCCACAGATATAAGATCAGCTTAATATTTTATCAGTGACCTTAGTGTTGGTGAAGGATGCCAAATGAACAGCTCTGCACCCCACCGTCTCTTGTCACTGAAAAGGCTTGGCCATGGCAGACCTTGGCAGAGTTTCTTGCAAGATCTGGCCAGTGAGTCTCAGTTTCACCTTGCAGGGTGAATGGCAGAGGATGCCCATACCCTGCAGGTTAACAGCTTGGGCTCCTCAGGGATTGTCAGTTCCTACTCACCTCCCTGCTACCACCTCCTCCTCTTCTTCTCACCCCCAACTCCTTTATTTCCCTTTTTGGACATTTTAATAATATGTCGCACCATTCTCAGGAACAAACATGGTTAATGAAAGGTGGCAAAGGGATGTGTGACATTCTTAGATTTTCACACATGGACAGTCAGGAGTGAAATGTGCAACCTTGGAAGAGCTGATACAATGTATGGTAAGCTGAAGTACGTTTCCAACACTGCTGCTCAGAGCATGCAGAAGTTTTGCAGCCTGGAACATTGCTTCCCATGAAACAAAGCACTTCATAAATATTTTATGTTTTTCTTGAGCACCCTTTCAAGGTAGGGATCAAATAGTGCCAGATCAATTTTCCCAAAAGGAAAGAGGAAGTATCCAGAGTTTAGACTGAAGGCTCAGAGTCAAAACTACAGGAAGGTCACACTGTTCTCTGGAACACTGTTGCTCTTCAGTTTGTAGAGTTTATGATGGAAAAGGCATCAGTCTATCAAAAGACTTGATTAATCCTGATAATGACTTTGGAATTATCTCTCCTGGGTCTCAGTTAATAAACTGAAGAATGACCTAATCATAACTCCATATCTTGCAACAGGTATAAGAAGTATCAGATATGATAATTGGCCCAAAGGTGCTTTGTGTCTTGTTCTCTCATGTATGTTCCGTAAGGCTACTCTAACCAGTTGTTTCCACACCAGGACCCAACTTTAAGCATTCAGAAGGGAGGCTTCCAGAGCCTCTGTATTATTAACTAGGGTTTTTAAAATTCATTTGAGTAATGCTTTGTTCTAAAAGAACACAGGGGCCTTAGTGCATGTGTTCATAATAGCCTGTATGGCACACAAAAAGATCTAAAAACTTGAGCGTTACAAAACATTTCATTTTGAGTGCTTTTTTTTTCTTTTTTTTTTTTTTTGAGACAGATCCTCTCTCTGTTGCCCAGGCTGGGGTGTATTGATGCAATGGTGTGATCTTGGCTCACTGCAACCTCCACCTCCCAGGTTTAAGCGATTCTCCTGCCTCAGCCTCCTGAGTAGCTGGGATTACAGGTGCGTGCCACCATGCCCAGCGAATTTTTTGTATTTTTAGTAGAAACGGGGTTTCACCATGTTGGCCTGGCTGGTCTCAAACTCCTGACCTCAGGTGACCCCCCCACCTCAGCCTCCCAAAGTGCTGGAATTACAGGTGTGAGCCACCACACCAGGCCTTGAGGGCTATTGAGATCAAATTCCTTGGCTGCAAAAGATAATTTATGAAGTTAATTGAGAAACTACCATTAGGATCTAATTAATAAATGTAATAGTTGACAGCAGTATATCCATTACTTCATGTGATGATTTCGTTTAACTTGAAAAGAAAAAAGTGATGGATGACAGCATTTTTTGGAAAAGCATTTTAATTCGGGGTCTACAATTTCCCACTGTAAAGACAACATTGCCTCCAAAATGTAAAACTAGAAAAGTTACTACTTTTTTTTAGTGTCAGATTTTATAATGTCTCTCCTTTCCTAAAAGCTGTTCCTACTCCCAAAAAGGTGACACAGCTCTCAAAGGAGGCTGTGGTGTCAACAGGCAAAGCAGGATCAGATGCTTTGGATTTGAATTTTCTGCAGGCTACTTGATAGCTGCTTGCTAGAGGATTGGCCCTTAGCCAAGGAGTTAAAGTTACTGAGTCCAACCTCTAAGAGCCAAAATTCTCCCTGCTTTCTAGCAAGGAGGCCTTCCTTTACACCTCAGGAAATGTCTGATGTAATGTGCTTCAAATAGCTGGCTCGCTTCCTAGCTCACAGATCTCTAGTCTGGTACTTGGCACAGGGATGAAGTCCGAGAGTCATGCCCATCACTGATTATAACATTCACTTTGGCCAAAGGGGTTATAAAGCAACAAAATATAACATGCAAAATCTGCAGACTTCCACCCCTGACTTTTAATAGCCTCATTTGGAACCATTTGAAGGAAATTTCAGCTGTGACATCTCTGGCCCCTGGCCTTCCAGAACAGTAAGATTTTTTGCTTTTAGTTTTATCTGGTGATTATCACAAGGCCTTTTCCTGGTGGGTCACTGGATTAAAGATGAAGTATAAGGTTTAGCTCTGGGAGTTGCGTTACAGGAGGGTCATGAACAGACTGAAGGCTGTCCAGACATTGTCACTAGAACCACCGGAAATGTGGAGAAATAACAGGTTATGATAACAAAACCTGGGAAAACTGGGGCTATTAAATCTGGAGTAAAGGAAGTCATTTATTGAATCACTCAGTCAACAAATGTGTGTTTATCTAATCATATTGTAGGAATCACTCAATCAATCCATCTAAGGTTTCTTGACCACTTGCGATATGCTAGGCCCTATGGTAAGCACAAATATGAAGGCTTTTAAAAATAGGCTATATAATCAGTTTTAATACTGTCGTTGGAATGTTCAAGAAAGCCTTAGTCAAGTCTTTTTCAACATTTTTATTTATATCTTCCAAAACTTCGTCAATATATCTTCTGGACATACCCACCAGCCATCATATTTAATGATGTTAAATATTTTCCTCAATGGCTTATATAACCGAAACAACAAATGTTCATTGTTTTTGTTACTCATAAACCACTAGAAAGCCTGACATGATCGCTCTTGCTTGATGAGAGTCACCAAACTAGTCCTGCCCTCCTACTCATAACAAGAGTCTCCTCCACCATGTTCCTGGTGGATGGCTAATTCTTTTCTACAGAACACTTTTAGAGGGAGGAATTGCTTCTAAGGTAGCAAAGCATTTTTTCTTTTGTTTACACATCCAAGGACCTTACTAATATTAAGAATGTATGAGTCTGTGCCCCTCATGGGCATAGGCTTGAAGCCCAAATCTACTTCCCCATCTTGGAAAAAAAAAAAAAAAAGATCAGGTTCTGTGGCTGCTTTGAATACCGGACTGGCTTCTCACTTGGCAGCAAAGGAGATGGCACCTGACTCAGGGAGCAATGGGAGTTTCTTTCTAATGTGCTAATCCCTTTATGTTCATATCCTCAACTTCAAAACATCATTAGGAAGTGAGAATACTCATTTCCCAGGTGACGAAGTTGAGAGACAATAAGGTGAAGAGGCAGTGTAGTTAAATTACAACTACAGGGTTAGAAAGTGGCAGAAGCAGGATTCCCAGCCAGCTCTGCCCAGCCCTAAACCTTTTCCCCGACAACTTCATGTTGTTTCTCGTTCATACTTAGCATGGATAAAGTGCAGTAGGATGGAATTAATAGATTCATCTCCAGGTAATGTGTTTAATATAGAGGGCAGGCATTCAATTTGAGAAATGGTAAATCTCTAACCTTCTAAGAAAATCATTTATTTATTGAACCTTTCATGCCAGGCACCGTAGAAGGGGCTATGGCTATGAAGATGGATGCAACAAGATTCTTGCTTCTAGTTTACATTCTAATAGGGGAAATCAGAAGTAAAAATAAGGGCAACAAAGTGTAACAGACACCATGATAGAAACACAAAAAGTATCCAATATAGGTCCAAGGGAAGGATAGGTGATCTTTTTTTTCTAGAAGGGTCAGGAAACACTATACTACTATATTAAAGTACTAATAACTATAGGGCCACATTAAGCAATACTAAAGAGGAACATTCATTGCTCATTCAGCAAACATGAAACACCCAGTATGCATCAGTCACTGGGGCCCATAAGGATGACTAATCCTCCCACCCTGCCTTCTGAACCTATTCTTCTTGGCACCTTCCAAAGGGACCATTTCTCTTAAGATGTCCACAAACAGCTCCAGCTCATGTATCACTCAGCAGAATCCAGTGGATTTACTCTTACTGCAAACCTAACAGAGCATACTGGGACTACTTTTCAAGACGCTTTGCAGAGTTCTGGGCAATGGAATGTGTGCTTCCTGGCCTCTGGACCATGAAAATTACCCACGAGCAACCTTCCATTCCACCCTCCCCCACCCCTCTTCTTTCTTGTCTCTCTGTGTGTGTGTGTGTGAGTGTGAATGTGTGTATGTCTCTTTCTCTCTCTCCCTCTCCTCTACCCCAACACAGATGGTGGTGCCACAGATAGGAGGACTCTGGGTCCCTGAATCACCACTTGAGGCAGGGATATCTGGTAGCATTGGCCCATTATGTGATCAAGAAATAGATTTCTATTGCATTGTCACTGAAACTTGGTCATTGTCAGTTACAGCAATCAACCTGCCCTTAACTAATATGGCAGCACAAGGATAACCTTTACAACGATGTTCCATCTAAGTTACAATAGGAAGTTTTCAGAGCAATGGTGTGTGACTGCCCAGTAAAATTTCCAGAAGACAGTTAAAGATGAAGCAGTGCAGAGCAAAGTAAACCCACAATGCAAAACAAGGGTTCAGGAAAGGCCACAGAAGCAATAATGGTTCCTTTAATAAATAAACTTTTTAACAGAAATATATGAATTCTTCTTTATAAGTTGTTTTCCTCCAAGTTAGATCTCTCCTGATCTTTTGGTTGTCATTGCTTTTCACACCCCATCATAAGACCATGACTCAGGACACCCACTAGAATTTCTTACCCTTACACTAGGCCATTGCCTCTGAATCAGACTCCTGGATTCCTATTAACAACATACCCCAAAGTGGTTTCACATCAACAAAAGCTCACACATACAGGAACCCATGAGCCTTGGTGTTTGGAGTGATGCTGGGCAACCCAATCCTTTACATTTTGTGTGTGTCCTGGTGCGTTCCAGGGCCATGGTCACAGTTCAAAGCCAGCTGACACGAAATATTTTTGTTCAGTTCTAAGAGCACCAAAAAGTCCAAAGGGCAGTTTAAACTAGAAAAAGTTAACTGTAACCACTACATCCTTCATAAATATAAAACAGGATGGTCTTAGAAAGGTTCCTTCATGTCCAAAACCAAATTAGATCATATTGCCCCTTAACCAATGAAGTTGGGAAGTGACACAGGACAGGGTCCAGCAGGACAGCAGAGCAGAGGGGCTTAGAATAAGGGACTGTGGTTGAAGAGAGGCTTGAGCTAAGTCTCTGCTCCTGACTACATATAACTCAGTCGTCTAATCTATGAAATGACATCCTGATGGTAGCTTTCACATAGGGAGTCTTAGGGCTGCTGTAACAAAGCACCATAAACTAGGTGGCTTTAAATATTTCTTACAGTTCTGGAGGCAGTAAGTCCAAGATCAAGATGCCAGCACGGTCGGTTCTGGTGAGAGCCCTCTTCTGGGTAGCAGACAGCTGCCTTCTTGTATGCTCACATGGCAGAAACAAGGCAAGAGAGCTCTCTGGGGTTCCTTTTATCTGGGCACAGATCCTATTCATGAAGCTTCCACCTTTATGATATAATTACTTCCCAAAGGCCCCACCTTCTAATATCATTACATTAGGGATTAGGATTTCAACATATGAATTTTGGGGGGCAAATTCAGTCCATTGCATAGGGCATCAGAAGATAACATGTGTAGGGATCTGAAAACAATACCAGGAATAATTTAGTACATTACATACCACCCTGCTACAAGCCAATCTCCCACAGTCTCTAAGGGCCATCCTGATAGTCTTCAATAGTCTTGGTAAGAGCATCTGAAGCTGGTATCTGACCTAGACTGACTGGGTTTTTCCAGGGTGACACCTGAACCCCCTCCCCTGGCAGCTACCCTCATAGTCACAGACCTTGGAATATAAAAGAGGTATAGTCTGTGACCCAATGTGGATGACCTTGTGTCATAGGCACTTGATGCAAAAGCAGAAGCTAGTTTTCCAGATAAGAGTCCTGGATTTCCCAGGCCTGGATTTCTGATTCTTTACTAGCAAATGTATCACCAATGTGTGTGTTTTATGTCCAGTGTATGTAATCTACGCTAGCGGGTTTCCCAGAAAAGCAATGTCAGCACCTAATTTACATTCCATGAAGATGTCTGCAGCTGTACAGATAATCTGCACAAATTCCTTGCACTAAAACTATATCTAGAGAGCTGACTACTTCTAAGACAAGACAGCCAATTTGTACAAACCTTAATATGCACATACGCCTGGGTCAAGTTAAGAAGAGATGCTTAGAGTGAACAGACACCGCTTGTGAGCACCACTTAATCCCTCTGTGAACTGGTTTCCTTGTTTGTTAATGGCAATAATAAGAGCCTCCTCCACAGGGCTGCGCTGAGGATTAAATGTAAAGCCCTTGGCATGGTGCCTAGTGGTCTGGGGGTACAGAATGGCATAATCGAGAAAGTATAGTCTTCAGAGTCACAGAACTCTGTGCTCTTATGCTGACTAGCAGTGTGGCCTTGAGAAGTCACCTACTATTTCTCAGCCTAAGTGTTCCCACAATAAACAAATAATATCTACGTTTTCAAGTTGTGGTAAAACTTACAACTGGTTGTGTAAAGCACCGGCCAAAAGCCTGGCAGAGTCAGCATAGCATAAATGCAGTATGATTCTTCAAATTTCCAAATCTCTCCCTCTCTTAGTGCATTTAGGCCACCAAACCCACCTACTCCTTTCAGTACCAAGACATCTACAGAGTGAGTGTGCCCCTTTGATTTCTCAGTCCCACATGGGCGCCCTTAGCATGGGCATGCCCCCACACAAGGTCAGCTCCCAGAGCAGCAGTAACAACCCAACCCATGAAGTGCTGCCACACTTGGAGTCAGCAGCTCCCGTAAGAGGCAGAGGTTTGGCCAGGCGCAGTGGCTCACTCCTGTAATCCCAGCACTTTGGGAGGCCAAGGCTGGCAGATTACCTGAGGTCAGGAGTTCAACACCAGACTAGCCTGGCCAGTATGGTGAAAATGCGTCTCTACTAAAAATTTATATTAAAAAAATTAGCTGGGCGTGGTGGTGCATGCCTGCAGTCCCAACTACTCGGGAGGCTGAGGCAGGAGAATCAGTTGAACCCAGGAGGCAGAGGTTGAAGTGAGCCGAGATCACGCCACTGCACTCCAGCCTGGGCGACAGAGCAAAGCTCCATCAAAAAAAAAAAAAAAAGAGGCAGAAGTTTTGTTTGCACATACATGTCACATATTGGGGTGAAAAACTCAGTTGGAAAAAATAATAAAAGAATTTGGAAGCATCCAGGCAATTTCAGATATCTGTTTTAATTTGCGTTCTGTAAATCCACTGCGCTGTCACCAAGGTATAATATAACAACAGTCATTTTCTCATTCTTTTTTTTTTCCATTTGCTGCAATGCAAATGAAACAAATTACCCAAACTTCCAAATTCCATCCTATAATAAGATTGGTTTTGGAGATGAGGCAATAGACTAACTTCCCTGTGCTGTTTTCCTAATAAAAAATGCGCCCTTACTTATATACTGCAAGATACTAGGTTGCTACATGCTATTAACACCATGACCTGCTTACCTTGCAAAGAGCTGTATTTTGTGTGTGTGTATGAGACAGAGTCTCGCTCTGTCGCCCAGGCTAGAGTGCAGTGGTGTGATCTCGGAAGAGCTATATCTTATGAGCTAGCAACAGCTCATGGCACCTGTCTTAGCCTCTTTTAGCCTATGTTCCAAGAGCTCTGCTGCTCGGTTCCTTCACTAGTGAAAGACAAATCAATCCTTTTCCCACATACCTCCTAAGAGCTGGAGAGGACACTGTCGTTGTGTTTACTGAATAAACCACACCACAGATTAACTTGAAGCAAATATATATCTACTCCTAGTTTGGGCCTGGCTATTACGAGCAGGGTTGAGACTAAGATCCAGTAATTTTTGCCCTGATTTCTTGGTATTTTATGTAATGTCGATTCCAAAGCATAAATGTGGACCTATGAGAGAATGTCCAAAGCTAATTTTTCTATTTAAACAAAATAGCGCTTTGAGGAAGTGGTCAGTCATCTGAAACTCCCCACAGATGCAAATGACCTTTGCAACTGAGAATTATATCTTCCGGTTCAACTGCTGCCTGGAACAACCACTGTCCAGTCTACCTTCATGTCCACCTGCAAGGGCCTTCATGGGACCTGGAGTTCCAAGGTCCAGAGATTTCCAAATAAAGCTCCCAGACTCCTCTCTGCATCTTCAGTGCTGATTTTACCTGTGTTATATACAGGCATACTATATAAAATTTCATTTTTTTAAAAAGTGCTTTTTCTGCTTAAATTGTTGTATACACTGACCTATATATAATACATGAGAGAAAAAAAGGTTTGCATGATGTGTAGAAGTCCAAGAAATTGAGTCCAAATTCAGTTGTCCACTTTGTAATCTTTTACAAGCTACTTAACTTATCTGAGTTTCAATTTCCTCTCTTATAAAGTGGGATATATGTGAAAGTGCTCAGCACACATGAATTCAGTTCCTGTTTCCCTTTCCTTAGAATAGATGGGAGGGCAGAAGGCCTTGTCATATGGTACCAGTTCAGAGTAAGAAACAATGAAACAGGACAAACTGTGAAAGATCTAGAGATTTCAATTTCTCGCCAGTTTGTGTGTGCGTGTGCGTGTGTGTGTGTGTGTGTATGCATGTGTGCTTTATTCCATTTTTCCATGGGCTGAAAGGGCCTTCATTTCATTTTTGGAGGAAACAGGAATGATTGAACATGGGGAAATTACATTCTACTCCATATGCAGAGCTTTCCCACCCGAGGCAGCCCAGAAATGGAGCAGGAATTGGGCCAACTGCCTGGGACTACAGTCAGGAAGGAAAGAGCCGTGAGAGCCGCCTGGACCAGGACCATCTGGGCCCCTCAGCAGTCCTGGCTCATCGCCCACCTCCTTCCAGCACTAAGCTCAAGGTGATGTGCCCAAAGCTCTTTCGAAGGCATTTCAACTGTTAAGATAACCCAGTTCATACAGAAATCCACATCCGGGACCTTAGTTCTCTCAGAGCACGTAATAGCCACATCCTCCTCCAATTCAGCTTCACATTTAATTGTGTAGTTCTTAGTAATTCTAGCTTATCAGAATTATACTAACTTTTCATTTTTTAACCTTTCTTTCACAAACGTGATGAGATAAATCTGAACATTTGGGTATTAGAAGATAGTTCTTCCGCTAAGTGCGCCCCCCACTCAAAATAAAAACAAAAACAAAAAACAACTGAGCATTTCCCGAAAAACTGCTCTCAGAACACTGGCTTCTTTTCCTGTCCTCAACTGAGGATAGAAAGGAACAAAGAGGCAAGTAAAGGGGCTGTGAGATGAGGTGGGAGTAGGTCTTAAAAATGGAGGAGAAAAGAAGGGATTGGGGAACAAAGATGCTGGAGAGAGAATGGGTGGGGAAAAGAAACACGTCATACAAACTGAAATTCCTATATAGAACCCAGAACTGCTGAGAATGCAACCTTTCTCTGGAAGTCACTTGCAGCAACCATGGCTTTATAAGTATTTTATGTTTTATTTTAGTTTTTTAAATAAGTATGCAAGAGAAAGGTGGTATTACAGAAGATAAAATGCCTTCCTTGCCCAATCCATTCCTAAGGGCCCTTTGTACAACCCTATGAACATCTTTCATGCTAGTTACTAAGTTAAGGCCATGCCCTTTGGGAAAAACTAAGTGTCACAGCATAAAATTACAGTCTCTGGGAAGTCAGCACTGCTAGTTTTAGGATGTAATTTTGTCCTAAGAAATCAGTAAAACTAGATTGTGGGATAAATAAGGCAAACTGCAACGGTTCTTTAGATTGTGTGCGTTCCTTGAAGGCAGAGACCCTGTCCAGGTTTTCCCTTGAATATCCAATTCTAAAAGAAAACATGTGCTAAATGTTTATTAAATGAACATTGTCTCCTACTTAGAAACAACCAGTCTTCATATAAACTCCTTTATGGGCTCTCTACAATTTTCTAATGTTGTTCCACCTTCCTTATGCAAGCATTGAGAAGAAAGTGAGAAGACTCAGACCTGGTGAGATCTCCACCCAAGCCCTAGTGCAGCCTCTATAAAGTTAATTTTAGGAAACAAGTGAATCCCGTATTTCCTATAAATTTTCTTAGAGAAAAGTGTGAAGTTTTAAGTGATTAGAGTACCTCTCACATTAGCTTCCCATGACCCAGTGCCAATTAAGGAGAGGGAAAGAGATAAAATCTACTGGTCCCCTTTTATAAGCAGTACGAGACTATCATATCTGGGATAAGGAAAACTTGTCGGCTCTCCGCCTGGGGACAATTCTGCAACCTCAGAGCAGCTAGCTATAATTCAAGCAGAACAAGATAGTCCCACTGAACTGAAGAGGCAAAGACCAGAATTCAGTTCACCTGAAGTGCCTGAAATTTCTAAAAAGGGGCACAAGGGTGGAGGGATTTGTGCAGAGTGGCCACAGAAATCTGTAAGTGAATCCACCCCCCCATCCTTGGCATAGGCAACATCACCCAAGGCCTACCAAACAGTGATTGCTACAAGGCTGAGAGTGGACTAGAGCTACCAGGGTAGCTGTGCAAGGGACATTGGCAGTCCAGCTCAGCAAAAGTGAGATTTGTTCGGCACCTTTTAACAACCTGGGATGTAAATTCAGCTAAGATTAAAAATATCCCGGGCATTCATCCAAAATGCAAAAAGGAACTTAGAATTAAGGAGCCTAGAGTAAAAGCTGCTCTTCTCAGGTACAAACAAAGCCTAGAACCACGCCCTGACAAGATTTGCAAAGGAGAGTTTTTAGATCGAGTCCCATTAAGTTAGATGCTCTCGCAAAAAACATTTTGCTTTCTATAATTCATTCTAACAAAGCATAAAACCAAGCCTATACAATTCTAAAGTGATCAGCTGGCATTGAACTCCCTGCTAGAACAAAAATAAACATTCCTCAAGGAAAGATAACATATTCTAGAATATCTGAAACATACCATCTGCAATGTTAAATATATAATAAAAAATTAGGACACACACGAAGAAACAGGACAATAGGACCAATGTTAGTGGGGAAAGCAATAAGCAGAAACTGAGCATGAGAAGGATCAAATGTTAAGCTTAGCAGAGGAAGATTGTAAAGTAGCCTTTGTGCATTGTGGGAATAAAAGAAAGCGTGTTCAAAGAATTAAGGGAAAATATATTATTTTATGAGTAAACATATAGTCTCAGCAGAGAAATGGAAGCTATATAAACCAACTAAATGTAAATTCTAGAACTTACACAATACTTGAAAAATTTTCTTGATTGGCTTAATAGAAAAGAGAAGATCACAGATTTAAAAAAAGAGCTAGTGAATCTGAATATTGAGAGAAATTTTAGCATCTAAATAACAGGGAACATATATATTTTAAAAATTAACAGAGATTCAGGAATCTTGGGGGATGATATAAAATGGCCTAATACGTATGCATATAATAGGAGGCTTAGGAGAGAAAAAGAGAAAAGAGGAGAAAAAATATCGGAGGAATATGCCTTCTAATGATGAGAAAACATTGATTCATACATCCAGAAACTCATTGAACCCTGAATAGGCAAACCACCAAGAAAACCACATTAACTTTATAATCAAGCTGTTGAAAATGAAAGATACCAAAAAGAACCTTGAAAAAAGCCAAAGGGAAAAGCATGAATGATGGCTGCCATGTCATCAGGAACGATGAAAGCCAAAAATCAATGAAATGGCATTTTTAAAGTGCTAGAGTTAAAAATGGTAACCTAGAATTTTGTATACAGTGAAAATATGCTTTAAAAAGCAAGGTGAAACTGCTCCTAGTTTTGGCCAAGGTGGAGTCAGATGGACTAGATTTACCCTCCACTCTGAAACAATTGAAAAAAACAACATATATGAAAGGGCGGCTTTCAAGATACTGAACACTAGGCAATGAATGCCAGTGATCACAGAAAGATGAATGCATGAGGAAATCCTACAATTGTTCCAGCTTTCTGCCTAAAGATTGTTTCTGGCTGGGTGCAGTGGCTCACGCCTGTAATCCTAACACTTTGGGAGGTCAAGGCAGGAGGATCACTTGAAGCCAGGTGTTTAAGACTAGTGAGACCCTGACTCTAAAAAAAAAAAAAAGAAAAATACACACAAAACAAAAAGATTGTTTCTAAGCTATAGTGCAGGGAGACCATGAGGACTCCAGATCCCTTCAGTTGAGAAGACAAGTTGATAGTGTGAGAAGGACAGGGGAACTAAAGTTCACAGGACAGAGTGGCGGAGAGGAGAGAACTATACAGAGAGAGAGCTCCAAAGAGCTTCACAGGTTCCCCATAGATTCTTCAAGTTAGTATTGATAAGGGCATACATAGGAGAAAACCACCCAAGGCTGAGAAAAGAACCACCTGAAAGAATTGGAAGGAACAATTTCCAGAGCTGACACAGGACCAGAAATAGTTCTCATTCCCACAAGCCAAAGTGAAAGACATTATAATTCGTGGAACAATAGGTGGAATATTCAGAAGGGATTTGCTTAATGGTGGGATAAAATTAGCCCTTGTATAAATACTGCTTTGGTTTAACCTGACAAAGCTTAAAAGCAAGATCAGAAAGGATCAAACTATTTCCAAGTAATTTAATAGTATCCCAAAACAAAGCTCAATAATATTTTATAAAAATAAAAGTATGCAACATATAAGATAAAATTCCCAATGTCTGACATCAAATTAAAAATTATATGCCATACAGAGAAATGAGACCTCTAGTGAAGACAACAAAATCAATTAAAATCAAGCTAGAAGCTACAAAGATGATAGAATAAACAAGGATATTAAGACAGATTTTTTTTCAATTTTTCTATTATGGTAAAATATACACAAAATTCACCATCTTTACCATGTTTATGTGTACGATTCAGTGGTATTAAATACATTCATAATGCTATGCAATCATATCACTGCTGTTCTTCTCCAAAACACTTTTCATCTTGTTAAATGGAAACTCTATACCCATTAAACAGTAACTGTGGATATTAGTCCCTTAACAGACATACAACTTGGAAACATTTTCTCTGAATACGTGGGCTGCCATTTTTGCTCTGTTGATAGTGTATTTTCATGCACAACTAAAAAAAAAATTAATGAACTCCAATTTTCTATTTTTTCCTTATACTTTCTCTGCTTTTGGTATAGTATCCAAGAAACAATTGCCAAATTCAATGTTGTAAAGCTTTTGCCCTGTGTTTTCTTCTAAGAGTTTCATAGTTTTAGGTCTCACATTTAGGTCATGGATCCATTCAAGTTAAAGGCCCCAACTTCATTCTTTTGTATGTGAATACCTAGTATTTCCAGCACTGTTTGTTGAAAAGACTGTTTTCTCCTCTATTGACTGGTCTTGGCACCCCTGTGAAAACTCATTTGACTATACAGGCAACGGTTTATTTCTGGACTCTATTCTATTCCATTGGTCTACATGTCCGTCTTTTTTTTTTCAACTTTTATTTTAGATTTGGGGGTACATGTACAGATTTGTTACAAAGGTATATCACGTGATGTTGAGGTTTGGGGTGTGAACACACCCATCACCCAGATAGTACCCCATAGGTAACAAAGTACCCCATAAGTAGCTTTTTCATCCTTGCCTCGACCTCTGTCCCTCCCCCCTTTTGGAGTCCCCAGTGTCTACTGTTCCCATCTTTATGTCCATGAGTACCCAGTGTTTAGCTCCAACTTACAAGTGAGAACATGTAGTATTTGTTTTTCCATTTCTGCATTAATTCACTTAGGATAATGGCCTCCAGTGCCATCCATTCTGCTGCAAAGAACATGATTTCAGTCTTTTTATGGCTGGGTAGTATTCCATGGTGTATATTTTCCACAATTTCTTTATGCAATCTATTGTTGGTGGGCACTGAAGTTGATTCCATGTCTTTGCTATAGTGAATAGTGCTATATGGACATGCAGGTGTATGTCTTTTTGGTAGAATGATTTGTTTTCTGCTCTTATTGCCCAGGCTGGAATGCAATGGCACGATCTCGGCTCACCACAACCTCTGCCTCCTGGGTTCAAGCGATTCTCAGCCTCCTGAGTAGCTGGGATTACAGGCATGCACCACCATGCCCAGCTAATTTTGTATTTTTAGTAGAGATGGGGTTTCTTCATTTTGGTCAGGCTGGTCTCGAATGCCCAACCTCAGGCCTCCCAAAGTGCTGGGATTATAGGCATGAGCCACTGCGCCCAGCCGATTTGTTTTCTTTTGGATGTATACCCAGTAATGGAATTGCTAGATCAAATAATAGTTCTGTTTTTTTGAGAAATCTCCAAACTGCTTTCCACAGTGGCTGAACTAATTTACATTCCCACCAACAATGTATATGTGTTCCCTTTTCTCTGTAGCTTCACCATCTGTTTTTTGACTTTTTAATAATAGCCATTCTGACTGTGAGATGTTCTCTCATTGTGATTTTGATTTGCATTTCTCTGATGATTAGTAATGATGAGCATTTTTTCATATGTTTCCAGGCTGCTTACATGTCTTCTTTTGAGAAGTGTCTGTTCATGTCCTTTGCCTACTTTTTTTTTTTTTTTTTTTTCTGAGATGGAGTTTCACTCTTGTTGCCCAGGCTGGAGTGCAATGGCATGATCTTGGCTCATGGCAACCTCCACTTCCTGGGTTCAAGAGATTCTCCTGCCTCATCCTCCTGAGTAGCTGGGATTATAGGCGTGCATCACTACGCCCGGCTAATTTTGTATTTTTAGTAGAGACAGGGTTTCATCATGTTGATCATGCTAGTCTCAAACTCCTGACCTCAGGTGATCCATCCGCCTCGGCCTCCCAAAGTGCTGGGATTACAGGCATGAGCCACCACGCCTGGCCCTTTGCCTACTTTTGAAAGGGCTTATTTGTTTTTGGCTTGTTGATTTGCTTAAGTTCCTTATAAATTCTGGATATTAGACCTTCGTCGGATGCATAGTTTGCAAATATTTTCCCTCATTCTGTAGGTTGTCTGTCTACTCTGTTGATAGTTTCTTTTGCTGTGCAGAAGCTCTTTGGTTTAATTAGGTCTTACTTTTCTGTTTTGTTGTTGCTGTTGCAATAGCAATAAATTCTTTGCCAAGACCAGTGTCAAGAAAGGTATTTCCTAGGTTTTCTAGGATTTTTATAGTTTGAGGCTTTACCTTTAAGCCTTTAATCCATGTTGAGTTAATTTTTGTATGTGGTAATAGGTAGGGGTCTAGTTTCATTCTTCTGCATATGGCTAGCCAGTTATCCCAGCACCATTTATTGAATAGGGAGTCCTTTTCCCATTGCTTATTTTTGTCAACTTTGTCAAAGATAAGATAATTATAGGTATGCAACATTATTTCTGGGTTCTCTATTCTTCTCCATTGGTCTATGTGTTTGCTTTTGTACCAGTATCGTACTGTTTTGATTACTGTAGGCTTGAAGTATGGTTTGAAGTCAGATAATATAATCCTTTTTACTTAGGATTGCTTTTGGTGTTCAGGTTCCTGTTTGGTTCCATATGAATTTTAGAATAGTTTTTTTCTAATTCTGTGAAAAATAACAATGGTAGTTTGATAGGAATAGAATTGACTTTATAGATTGTTTAAGGTAGTATGGCCATTTCCACAATATCGATTCTTCCAATCTATGAGCATGGAATGTTCTTCAATTTGTTTGTGTCATCTGTGATTTCTTTCACCAGTGTTTTGCAGTTCTCCTTGTAGAGATCTTTTACCTCCTTGATTAGATGAATTTCTAGGTATTTTTATGTGTGTGTGGCTCAGCTTGAATGTTATTGGTGTATAGAAATGCTACTGAGTTTTGTACATCGATTTCGTATCCTAAAACTTTACTTTTGAAGCCTTTCAGTTTTAGGAGGATTTTGGCGAAGTAGTTAGGGTTTTTCTTACGGATAGAACCATATCAAGAGTGAAGAGGGATAGATTGACTTTTTTTTTCTATTTGGATTCATTTTATTTCTTTCTCTTGCCTGATTGCTCTGGCAAGGACTTCCAGTACTATGTTGAATAGGAGTGGAGAAACTGGGTATCCTTGCCTTGTTCGAATTCTCAAGGGGTATGCTTTCAGTTTTTGCTGGCTTAGTATGATGTTAACTATGGGTTTGTCATAGATGGCTTTTATTATTTTGAGGTATATTCCTTTGATGCCTGGTTTGTTGAGGCATCATGAAGAGGCTTCATGTTTTTTATCATGAAGAGATGTTAGATTTTATAAAAATCATTTTCCATGCCTACTGAGATGATCACACAGTTTTTGTTTTTAATTCTGTTTATGTGATGAATCACATTTATTGATTTGCATATGTATGTTGAGCCAACCTTGTATCCTAAGAAGAAAGCCTCCTTGGTTGTGATGAATTAACTTTCTCATGTGCTGATGGATTCAGTTTGCTAGAATTTTGTTAAGGATTTTTTGTATCTATATCCATAGGGAATATTGGCCTTTAGTTTTCACATTTTGTTGAGGCTTTGCCAGATTTTGGCATCAGGATGATGCTGGCTTCATAGAATGAGTTAGGGAGGAGTCACTCCTCCTTAATTTTTTGGAATAGTTTCAGTAGGATTCATACCAGCTCATTTGTATGTCTGGTAAAATTCGGCTGGGAATTCCTCTGGTCCAGGGCTTTTTTTAGTTGGTAGATTTTTTATTACTGATTCAATTTTGGAACTCATTACTGGTCTGCTGAGGTTTTCAATTTCTTCCTGATGCAATCTTGAGAGGTTGTGTGTTTCCTGGAATTTACCCATTTACTCTAGATTTTCTAGTTTGTGTGTGTAGAGTTTTTCATAATAGTCTGAGGATTTTTTGTATTTCTGTGGGATTGATTGTAATGTCACCTTTGTCATTTCTGATTGTGCTTATTTGGATCGTTGTTTTTCTTTGTTGATCTAGCTAGTGGCCTATCAATCTTGTTTATCTTTTCAAAAAGCCAACTTTCAGTTTCATTGATCCTTTGTATGGATTTTTGGGTCTCAATTTCATTTAGTTCTGCTTGGACTTTAGTTACTTCTTTTCTTCCACTTGCTTTATTTTGTTCATGTTTTTCTAGTTCCTTTAGATGTGATGTTATATCATTAATTTGAGAACTTTCTAATTTTTGAGATAGGTGTTTGGCACTATAAACTTTCCTTGTAATAACACTGCTTTTGCTGCCTCCCAGAAATTTTGGTGTGTTCTCTGTTTTCATTTATTTCAATTTTTTTAAATTTCTGGATTAACTTTGTTGTTTATCAATAGAACCACTCTTGATAAGGTTCTATCCCTCAGAAAAACCCTAATGACTTTGCCAAAATCCTCCTAAAACTGAAAGGCTTCAGTAAAGTTTTAGGATATGAAATCAATGTATAAAACTCAGTAGCATTTCTGTACACCAATAACATTCAAGCTGAGCCACATACACATAAAAATAACAAGAAATTCAGCTAACCGATGAGGTAAAAGATCTCTACAAGGAGAACTGCAAAACATTGGTGAAAGAAATCATAGATGACACAAATGGAAAAACATCCCATGCTCATAGATTCGAAGAATCAATATTGTGAAAATGGCCATACTACCTAAAACAGCTAAGTAATCCTGAATTACTTTGTTGTAATTCAGGAGCAGGTTATATAATTTCCATGTAATTGTGAGGTTTTGGGAGATTTTGGTATTGGTTTCTATTTTTAGTCCATTGCAGTCCAAGAGTATGGTTGGTATGATCTTAACTTTTTAAAAATTTATTGAAACTTGCTTTATGGCTGAGCAAGTGATCAATCGTAGAGTATGTTCCATGTGCTGATGAGAAGAATGTATACTCTGTGGTTAATGGGTAGAGTGTTCTCTAGATGACTATCAGGTCTAATTGATCAAGTGTTGAATTTCAGTTGGAATTTCTTTGTTACTTTTCTGCCTTGATGGCCTGTCTAATGCTGTCAGTGGTGTGTTGAAGTCTCCTACTATTATTGTGTGGCTGTCTACACATACATTTAAAGGTACTTGTTTCATGAGCCGGGGTTCTCCAATGTTGGCTGTGTATATATTTAGAATAGTCAAGTCTTGTTGAATGAACCCTTTATTATTATATAATGACTTTCTTTGTCCTGTTTAATGATGTTTGCTTAATGTCTGCTGCCTCTGATATAGGAATAGCAACTTCTGCTCATTCTGAAGAAGTCTCTTGAAAACAGAAGACGGTTGGGTCTTTTCTTTTTTCTTTAATTCAACTTGCCACACTGTGCCTTTTAAGCAGGGCATCTACACCATTTACATTCAAGTTTAATATTTATAGGTGAGAGTTTGACCGTGTCATGTTATTAGCTGGTTACTTTGTAGTCTCTATTGTGTAGTTGCTTTATAATACCTGTGAGCTATGTATTTAGGTGTGTTTTTGTGGCAGCAGATACTGCTTTTTCATTTCCATGTTTAGAACTCCCCAGGCCTATAGGATATCTTGTAAGACTGTTTTAGGGGTAATAAATTCCCTTAGCATTTGCTTGTCTGGAAAAGATTTTATTTCTTCTTTGCTTATGAAGCTTAGTTCGGTGGAATATGAAGTTCTTTGCTGGAATTTCTTTTCTTTAAGGATCCTGAAAATAGGCCTCCAATCTCTCCTAGCTTGGAAGGTTTATATTGAGAAGCCTGCTGTTAGCCTGATGGAGTTTCCTTTGTGAGTGATTTGACCCTTTTCTTTAACAGCCTTTAATAATTTTTTCTTTCATGTTGACCTTGAAGTCTGATGACTATGTGTCTTGGGGACAGTTCTCTTGTTAGTATCTAGCAGGTGTTCTCCAAATTTCTTGAATTTGTATGTCAACTTCTCTAGCAAGATTGGGGAAATTTTCATGGACCATACCCTCAAATATATTTTCCAAGGTGCTTATTCTCTATTCCTTCTCTCTTAGGAATGTCAGTGAGTCATAGTGTGGGGGTCTGTCCCGCAGACTCTGAGCCAACGACAGATGAATGAAGTACACTGACACACAGATATTCTGCTTTGCCAGTTCAACTGAGCGTCCAGGCCACTTAGTTGCAGCCGCAGCCCTGACCAGCCAGCAAGACTCGCATTTATTCAGTAAAGATTAATTGACAAAGGCTTGAGTCAACACCACTAGAGGGTAATTGACACTGTGGACTTCCCGAGTAGAAAACAATTAAGCACCCACGGTAGATCAAAGGTTAGTCTTAGGACCACATGAGTAAACAAACTAGTTAGGTAAACTCCCCACATTCCTTTGTTTCTACTCTAATTTATTTAACTAAGGGGACAAGGCTGCCTTCAGCCAAGTTTATTACTGGAGCTTATGCAAACCCCCCAGGCCTTCCAAGAAGGTTTCTGGCTTATAATTTTCCCCACCATCCTCACTTAACCCCCACATCATAGATTTGGTTTCTTCACATAATCCCATATTTTATGGAGGCTTTGTTCATTTTTATTAAGTTTTTTAGTTTATTCATTTTTGAGATAGGTTCTTTCCCTGTAGCCCAGGCTGATGTGCAGTGACACAACCATGGCTCACTGCATCCTCGACCTCCCTGGTTCAAGCTACCCTCCTGTCTCAGCCTCCTGAGTAGCTGGGATTACAAGCACGTGCTATCACACATGGCTAATTTTTTTTTTTTTTTTTTTTTAGTAGAGATGGAGTTTTACCATGTTAGCCAGGCTGGTCTCTAACTCATGGGCTCAAGTGATCTACCGGCCTCAGCCTCCCAAAGTGCTAAGATTACAAGCGTGAGCCACCACACCCAGCCTGTTCACTTTTTAAAATTCTTTTTTCTTAATTTTATTTTTTATTATTAATTTTTGTTATTTACCAAAATTAACTGCAAATTACCAACCAAGCCTTTCCCTGAAAGTTGCAAGTCATCAATGGATTCCAGAGTTTCAAAGGAGTTACATCAAATAGATTCTGCCAGTGTAATTATTGTCTAAGTGGGCAGACAGATTTCTGGTACTTCTTACTCTGCCATCTTCACAGAATCCTCTTTTAAAACTGATACTCTAACTGTATTCCATATAATTGGGAAAGCTGAAAAATATTGAGTGAATTAAGCAGAGATATAGAAGATATTTTTAGAAAACAAAACACCCAAGTCAGACTTTTAGAAAACTATAACGTCTGAGATGAAAATATAATGGAAGCAATTAAAAGCAGATTAGAAATAGAAGAATAAAAGGTTATGAACTTGAAGACAGCAATAGGAACTACCCAAACAAAACAGATGAAACAAAAACTTGTTAAAAAATTAACAGAGCCTCAATGACCTTGGAAAGACTTCAAATGGCCTAATACACATATATCGGAATCTCCCAAAAAGAGAAAGTAGGAGGGACAGAAAAAACATTAAAGCAATAATGGCTAAACGTTTTACAAATTTAATAAAAGCTATAATTCCACAGTTCCAAGAAGCTCAACACGAAGAACAAGAAACAAGAAAACCACACAAAGGCACACAAAAACCAATTGGCTGTAAGCCAGCAAAATAGATCTTTACTCTGGCATCACCAGTTGAGTCCAGTAGCAGCAGGTGATTCTGTTTTAGTTTTTGCCCTAACATTTTTGGGACCAACATCACTGCACTCTCTCAGAGGTGCCGGCATCAAATGGCCAGAATCTCCTCCTCAGAGGTCTCTGTCCCAGCTCTACAGAGCGCTCTCCTCTGTGCTACTGAAGCACCAGGACCAACACTAGACCGTGCCTCCTCTTCATGGGTCCCAGTCCAAGCTTTCTAGGACTCTCCTTCCAAGCTTCTAAATGCTGATAAACCTAATCCCTTCCCTTTGCTCTGTAGCCCTAGAGGTAGGAGCTGCTTCCTATTATAACCACCTCTGTGATGTCTTAAGTGTTCTCTTTTTGCCTGTTTAACAATTCTTTACATTAAGTACTCTACATTAAATACTACTAAAATAACAGAGAAAGATGATTGCACCTTGTTACGTAAAATCATAAGCTTTTTCTATCTTTTAAAATTTTTAATCAATTTTTTTAGAGATAGGATCTCACTCCATCACCCAGGCTGGTGTTCAGTGGTGCACTCATGGCTCACTGCAACCTTGAACTCCTGGCTCAAGCGACACTTTCACCTCGGACTCCAAAGTAACAGAGACTGTGTGTGAATGCCACCACACCTGGCTACTTTTTTTTGTAGAGATGAGGTGTCACTCCGTTGCCCAGGCTGGTCTTGAACTCCTGGGCTCAAGCAATTCTCCCATCTTGGCCTCCCAAAGTACTGGGATTATAGGCATGAGCCACTGCTCCTGGCCCACATTTAAAAAATTATTGTTGTATGAAGTTTCAGATATGTACAGAAGAGCAAGTGTAGAGGCTAAGTACTAGAGATTGGAATGGGTTATGAGTTATTCTCTCAGTTTCAAATCCATCCCTTAATTCTCATCTTTGAGATTTGGGGCTTTGTCAGGTGCATGCTCAATAGACTGTGCCGAAAGCATGTGCTATAGGGAGATAGAAGGCTAGAGAGGGAACAAGGGGCTTCTCCCTCCTGTTTTACTTCCTGTTGCTACCAACACAACCCCAGTAGTGGTTCTTCACTCAGTAAGTAGCAAATGATTCCCAGCAGCAGTAGTTGGCTCAATTTACCAGTTTTCTTTTCCCTATGCTCCCAGAGGCATCCTCATTGTGCCCTCTTAGAGATTCAAGCACCAGCTACCTGCCATGCTCTTCTCCAAAGTCTAAGTCCCAGAGCCATGGATTTTCTGACCTGTTTTTCAATTCCTAAAATCTTTTCTGAATACCTGAGGCAAAAACACTGATTAGGCTGTGTCCCTGTTAGCTTTGTGGGGTCTTTCCTCAAATCCTCAGATACCAGTGACCAAACCCCTCAGATGTCTGGATCCAAATTCTGTGGTGCTGCTCTCTCAAGATTCTAAATTCCAGGAACCTCTTCTCTTTGTCCCCACATCCTTAGCTGATGTGACTGCTTTCTGCAATTACTACCTCTATGATACATTCCTTTGGCATCTTATAGCATAAAGATGTAAATTACACCAATTCTTTTCATATCCATCTGCTATTTTACACGCAGGTTATCTTAACTTTTGGATCTTATTTTTTTCATCTTATCCCTTTCAATAAAGGCTAAACTATACATATGTATCAGTCCTTATGAAATGTAAAAGATCTAAACTAATTCACCTTTATCATGCTCATGTTTGTTCCACTTTATCTGAAGGGCAGTGTTAGAGAGAGACCGAGAGATAGAAGATGAGAAACTCCCACATCCTTCAGGATCTGGGGAAAATTAACTTCTAGGAAGCTAAATCTCCTCATCTGTAATAATTCATATAGAGTTGTTGTAAATATCCAGGAAAGCATTTATATGGAAGCATTTAGCAATCGTAAGTGCAGTGTAAATTAGTTCCATTACCATTACCAAATATGACTAGATGGTAGAAGGAAAAGATGATGAAACGAGAGGTGAAAAGAAGAAAAACAACCGAAAAAAGTATTCTAGAGTTTCTCTACCCACTCAGAAATAGAATAATATATAGTTTTTAAAAAATGTGGATCTCTACTTTTTCCCATTCCATTCAACTCGAATCCTCAGCTGATATAGCACAGATCCTTTTTGCTAATGAGACAGAAACCATTTATTAACAGACAGCAAATACTGTTTATTGCAGACTTTCCAGCTGACTCATGTGAAAAAGGCACTATGAAAATTAATGAATCTAGATAATTTCTCTAAATGATTTATGTTAAAATATACAACATTCTTACATAACATCTGTTTTATATATGTGAAATAATATAACATTTAATGACAAAAATTGTGTTTCCAAAAATAACATTTGTTGAAGGTTAGGTATCTTTCTTTTCTCTATGTGGAATCTTTCACAGGATTAAAATATGTGTAAATTAAGTGCTTCTTATTACCAGAAATACTTGACACAGATAAACACATAAAATGGCCCCACTTCCTTTTAACTACTCATATCAACATTCAGAACTGAGGCTTTCATTAAGCAAAATACTGTAATGCACACCAATGCAGACTACTTCCTTTGCTAGATTTTGAGAAGACATGACCTCTTTCCCATTTGTGCTTTCTCATATATAAGAACACAGTATACATAATAAGCAGAATATAAACTAAATCAAAATACAAGCTATACAAGGAGTTGCAATCAACAGAGCCATGACAAACTGTCTTGAGAATGCTCCATAGATTTATATTTGCATGTCCAAGGTATGGCTGTACTTTACAGTTCATTCAAATGTTTTAATTTTTTTTAAACTGTTGGCATTAAGAACTTTAAATAAATCTAAATATTCTTCCATTGAGTATGTCAGAGAAGAGACCTAAGTAAGCAGAGGCTAGCCTACAGTGAGCTATGCCCTGAATGACAGACACCATATTCACAGGCAAAATCGAAACTGCTTAGATTTTGAATCATGGACAACATTGTTGCTTTGTTGCCGTGAAGAACTCCACCACTATCAAAACAATTTCTGTTTATACCCTGGGATGGGGATAAAATAATCTAATTAAGGAAACTTCACCTTGGTAAAGTAAGAAAAATATTTTCCAAGGTCAAAAAATTCAGTTTAAATTTTTCCAGTTTTAATAAAAATAATGGGCCTAGAAGCAAATCCTGTGCTCACTCAGGTTTGCATGGGGTTTTTTTTTTTTATGGCGATAAATTACATCAAGAAAAATGAATCTGACATTCCCTTCAAGGCTTCTTAAAACAAAGCATGTTGGAATAATGCCAAAAACAATGGAGTTTAAATACAAACAAACAAATTAGTGACTGCTTCCTTCATCAAAAGATTCCACTCCTGAATCACTAGCAGCAGCACTGATTTTTTCCTGTCGTCTTCTCATAATTTCTTGTAACTCGGAGCTGCCACTGCTATCCTGAAAGATAAACAGTTCAGACAAGATGGTTACTGACTTGTGCAGGCTGCAGGTCATATCATGAAACGGCTCAGGATAAAATTCTACTGTGGTTTTCTTCTAGTATCTTTAGGAAAGCTAACAGCTCCACTTTTTAAGTGAAGCTTCTGCACTTCACTAATATATCACATTAATAATTTTTCATTTTGTAAAGTCTGTTAAGGCAATTCACTCACCAGGCCTTTCATTTGAACGTGATAAAGATAAATCAATAATGTATGTATAGTACTCTAGGTTTGCTGAGAGAAAGAGGAAATGTGTACAATAAGCATAATAACATGGTAAATTATCAAAGGACTCTTTTGGTATCAAACAAGATACTGATCTGCCTTTAGAAGATTTTAACTCAGGCCACAGTGGGCTCAGAATTCACCCAGTTTCCCCTCCATATAGTTCTGACCCTCCGACCATGCTGGCTTTTCTCCTTTCCCATCAACCGAAGTCTCTGGCAACACAGGCAAATAATCTAAAAGATTAACTAGATCCAAGGAAAGGGTGAGGTGGTAGAAGGTGGCTGAGGAACATGAAGAACCTCAGGTAGTCAGCCTCTGCCTCAGTTCCCAACCAGATAATAGGAAGAGAACAAGAAGCAAGAGGCCATCCTGAAGTGGGTGGTGACAGCAAATGACAATAATGATAGGCAGGTGTGGGATGAAGGAATTCAGAATTTTAGGAATATGGCATTTTCTAACATACCTTGAAGAAGTAATTATATACTCTCAACAAAATTAAATATAGTGGTAATAAAACTGCTTGAGAAAAATATATAATCCTTATTAATATTCAACATATGGAAAGCAATCAAATCAAACCTTAATATGGAGCCGTCAAGATCAATGCTGTAGGGAAAACCTCCAAGGGAAATATGATTTCTCTTGATTCAGAATGGCTACGGGGTGATACGCATGAATTCATTTTACCCTGAATTATTTAACTGTTGAATTTATAGAATATACCTGCTAGAGATGATTATGGATCAATTTCATGCCAAAGCCTACATTCTTTCATTTGAGTCCAAGTATAATTTTCATGAAACTATTAAGAGCTGTGAGATGTAACAGTTGGAAACTACTACCCGTACATAGCACATTTTAAGTCTAAAACAGGATATTGGAAGCTTAAGTATAAACCAATCTAGAAAACATGACTCTCCTGCTTTCATACAGACCATTGTGACTAAATACTTTTCCGGGCTCTCTATTTTCAGTGATCTCTACCTAATGTATCTTTCCCGATTATTGAGGTGTATTACTAGACCTAACACACACAGCCAGGGTTTTACAATCTTATAACCTATACGTTATTGGAATCTCCAAAAAAAAAAAATATTAAGAATAGGCAAGGATTCTGGCCTCTTAAGGCTCTTACTCACTCAGAAGCTAATTTCCATTGTTATGTCAAAATTAAATTTCCTATAGAATTAGTCAATATGTATAAAATGAGAACATTATGCTTTTTGTTAAGTTTCCAAAAGTATGTGCTCAAGCTTCATGTCATATGAGCATTTATAACAAATTAACCTTCTGGAAACTGTCATTGATGATCTCAGTGACAAATTTACAAAAGCAGAGTTAAATTTAATTCAGCTCTGTTAAGAAAGGGAAATTGGCCAATATGGACATAAACAGTTGTTTCCAGAGCTTTCAATTTGCAGAAAAACACCACCTTAGGTTGACAAGTCATACCTCTAATGCAGCTTTTTGTACAGTGATTTGGCTATAGACTCTCGCCCCTTCAGGGCAGACTGTCCTCAGTTCATCCTTATTGAGAGAGAAAAGTTGTGCACCATTTAATACTCCAAGACTATTGACAGTCCTAAAAAAAAAAGGAAAAAGAAACTGAGCATTAAAAATATTGCCTACAAACAAAGGAGAAAATTATCTGTTCCTGCTAGTAACTTCTCTTTTCTAAGCGTTCCATACCCTGGAACCCTTATTAAATGCCACTACAGTCTTTATAGTTAGGGCAATGACAAGTTTCTTTCATGATGATGACCCTGAGGCTATACAGATTATTAATTACAAAGTATCAAAAATGAGCCAATTGGGTTTAGGGTCATTGTTTAATACCAATTCTTGGGATTTGGTGTTTTATAGAAGGAATAGATAACTTTCTAGTAACCTGGCAATTGACTAACCATTGTACCTCATTTTTCAATCATGCTGGGTAGGTGAGTTTATAATATGTCAAGGTCCCTTGAATATGTATTATTCTAATAGTTCATTGTGCCAAATATATATGAAATGTTTATAGACTTTTAGATAGATAAATAGAACCTTTACTATGGGTTTATTAAAGGAAAAGTTCTATTAAGATTATAATTGATGCTAGGTAACACTATTTTTTATTTGCCAGAGATACTATATCCTGCAGCAGGAGGAAAGCTTATGCTCTATGTCCTATGTGGTCTAGGAAGTTCAGCTAAGACCATGGTCCTACCTAGGTTACATCAGAGTAATCTGATGGAGAAAAGAAGCTACTGGGCCTCAAAGCTGCCAATAATTTGCTTAAAGAACTAATTGAACAGATACTACCAACTCGAAAATGGGGTGGCATCAGAATAATTATTTATGCTTATTTTAGTTCTTTTTCAGCTATGAACAGCTATAGTGATTTCTTGAGTATGGCACAAAATATGCAGTCTGTGCCCTTATGTTTTATAAGAGTTATCTGTGACATCTAAGTAAGCAAATTGAAAACAATGCATGTTGTACACACAGAATTCACAGAGAGACTCACACAGGGTTGAATCCCTTTGACTGTAACCATGTCTTCACATCCTCTGGTGTGGAGTCGTAAGTGATATTGATAACTGGCACATTCTGCCGTGGCACATGGAATTTCTTCTGAGCAGCACTCCGACCAATGGTCAGTCTGTGGATGAGTTCATCCTGCACTTCCTCCATCTGAGATTTCCTTCCTAGACACCAACAGGGAGTAGGTTCTTTTTGAAAATCCCTAATATTACATCACCCTCTCTAGAACCCCGATCTCTATAATCCTTTGACCCCAGTAGGACCTACAATCTAGTGTTCCTACCATCTTTCCTCACTTTTATCCTCGCCCGGTATAAATGCCATGATCAATTATTAAAATAACTCCCTGTCTCTTCTCTAGTCTCTTCATTGTACTCCTTTGGCAAAACCCCAATCCTGGTTAAATCTAACTTTCTGCGTATTCTGTGTCTGCACCTGCACAGCTGAATATAACACAACAATGCTGAATGATCTCATATTAAATTCATGATTATGAACCTTAACTTGGCTGTTAATGCTTCCTGACAATCATACTACATTTCCTTAGACTGGTGGCTCTCAACTGGGGACAGTTTTGACCCCAGAGGACATTTGGGAATATCTGGAGACACTTTTGGTCATCACAATTGAGGGAGAAAAAGGGGAAAGGCTGCTGCTGTCACACAGCGGGTAGAAGCCTGGGATGCACACAACATTCTATAATGTCAGCCTCTCCTACAGCAGAGAATAACCCAGCCTCAAAGGCCAAGAAGTCCTGCCTAAGGTCATGTAACTGCCCACTGTCTTAGACAAGTATTGAATATATTCTACTTTCTCTCTACAAACTTCTAACCCTATTCCCCAATCCTGACCTTGAGGTGATCTCATTTCCTAATTTATGAACAAAATAGTTAGAAGAAAACCTCTGTAAGTTCCTCTAGTAGTTCTTCCTACCAGCACTTTCCCCATATGCTCTGCCTGCCTTCCTATTATGTTATATAAGAGCTGTTTCCCTGCTCCCAAGGCTAACTCTCCATGTATGCACTAGGCCTCAAGTTCTCTGCCTATTCAAATACTCAGTCATTTCTCCCTTATTTATCCTGTTATTAATTTTCCTTTTTCACTGAATCAGTTCATCAGCCTGCAAACATGCTATTATTTTATGACTTCTGTTACCTTTAAACAAGTCCTTTTTACCATGTCCTTTCCCAGCTACTGCCCATTTTTCTGCTCCTTTTACAGCAAAGTCCACGAAAAGTTGCCTGTACTAGTGAACTCCAATTCCCATTCTCCTATTTTCTCTTAATGTCATCGAAATTCAATTTTGCTTTTCCCCCCATCTCTCTACTACACTTTGCTAAACTCCAGCCAATTCTTTCCCAGCTACTATCTTATTTAACCTATCAGCACACATTTGAAGCAGAAGATTCCTCCTTGAAACATTTTCTCCCTGTGGCCTCCAGGATACCACAGTCTCTTCATTTTCCTCCCATGTCTCTGGACTCCCCTTCTCTGGATCCTCTTCTGAATATTCTCATCTCTCCAACTAAGTAATATTAAGGTGCTCTAGGGGACACTCCTGAGACTCATCTCTGCCAGCACTACCTCCATCAATGACCACTGTGCTTAGGTTCATGGCCATTCAAAAGATGATGGTTACCAAATTATTTTTCCAGTCCTCTTACTCGGAACTTAGGTGCATATATGCTGTCTACTTGATATATTCATTTGGGTATTTGTTAAATAGCTCAAATGCATGTCAAATATAGCATGCCCAAACCTGAATTCCTGAGCTTCTTCCTGAAGCTTGCTTTTATGAACTCTTAGACTTGCTTTTTAGACTTCTCAACTCACTTAATGACAAGTCTATCTTTCCAGTTCTGGCAAAATACCACAGAGCTGCACTTGATTCCCTGTCCTATACTACATCCAATCCATCAGCAGATCCTGTTGCTCTGACCTCATAATGTATCCAAAAATCCAATGATTTCACTGTATTTTTTCTCTTGCCAGCTTGGTCTGAGTTACCAGCCTATTAACAGATCTCTCTGCTTCCACTCCCTACCACCCTACCCCTTTCTCTTCATTCTCTTCTCAATATAACAACTAAGTGATTCTTTTAAAATGTAAGTCAGGCTAGGTGGCTCACGCCTGTAATCCAAGCACTTTGGGAGGCTGAGGCAGGTGGATCACAAGGTCAAGAAATCGAGACCATCCTGGCCAACATGGTGAAACCCAGTCTCTACTAAAAATACAAAAATTAGCTGGGCCTGGTGGCATGTGCCTGTGGCCCCAGCTACTCGGGAGGCTGAGGCAGGAGAATCGCTTGAACCCAGGAGGCGGAGGTTGCAGTGTGCCAAGATAGCGCCACTGTATTCCAGCCTGGCAACAGAGCAAGACTCCGTCTCAAAAAAAAAAAAAAAAAAAATGCAAGTCAGACGTTGCAGCCCCTCTGCTCAAAACATTCCCAAGTGATCCTAATTACTCCCAGTAAAGGCCCTGCAAGACCTCCACCTCCCTAAAGCCACTCCACAACTCTTCTGGAGCCCTTCACTCTTGCTCCCAATGGCTCCCTTGGTGCTCTTTAAATTTAAAGGCCACTCTAGTCTGCTCTGCCTGGAATGCTTTCCCCCGCATCTCCACATAGCTTACTCCTCCCCACCTTTCTATTTCCCCTGATGTATATAAAACTGCAATCCGTCCCCAAAAGCACTCTCTATCCACATAGTTTTATTAGTCTCCAAACCACTTATCACCTTCTTGATAGATAGTTTTGTCTATCATCTTTTTTTTTTTTTTTGAGAAAGAGTCTCACTCTGTTGCCATACTGGAGTGCAGTGGCACAATCTTGGCTCACTGCAACCTCCACCTCCCGGGTTCAAGCGATTCTCCTGCCTCGGCCTATCGAGTAGCTGGGACTACAGGCGTGTGCCACTGTGCCCATGCCCAGCTAATTTTTGTATTTTTAGTAGAGATGGGGTTTCACCCTGTTGGCCAGGATGGTCTCAATCTCCTGACCTCGTGATCCACCCACCTTGGCCTCCCAAAGTGCTGGGATTACAGGCATGAGCTACCACACCCAGCCAACTTAATTGTTTTTTAACCTACCTCCTTTCAATAAAATATAAGCCTGAGGAGAAAAAGGATGCTTCCCTTTTTCGCTTGCATCTATATCCTAATACCTGGAACGGTGCTTTAATTCAATAAATACTTGTTGAATAAATGAATGAATGAGGCATTCTGCTGACTTTTTCATGGAGGCTTTGAGAATCATCATGTACAAACCCCTTAAATAACCAGATAAGAAAATGAAGGCCAAAAACAGAGAAATGATCTGTCAAAGTCACATTTCAATTAGTAGAATAATTTAGCTAGAACTGGATCTTCTGACTTTCAGCAGAGGGCTCTTTTATAGCCAAAGTCATTAAAATCACCTTTGATTAACTTCCCTAGCTACTCCTTTTTCCTAGCCATTTATGCTAATGGAAAAGATGTGTGTGTATATGAACATACTGTCATGACAAAAATAGGAAAGGCATAAAAGTACAGGAAGGGGAATCATGTGTCTGTGTATTTTAAAATATGTGTGTATATATACATAGGTACATTACGTTGTTTGTTTTCACTTTCAAGAAATAAGAACAATCTAATTAAGTTGGCAAGTGACAATAACCTGGTCACTTAGGGAGCTTTTTGTGACCAATGTTCTATGATTTTTCCCCCCTAGGGAAAGGGTTTTAGAAAGTGTTTGGTGCCCCTGGGAAATAAGGGAAAGTGTGAATAGTTAGTGTTATTTCAGTCTACTTTTTTTTAATGCCTCAAGTATCTAGGAAATCTTTTGAAGTAGTCAAAAAAGGGGAAAAGGGGAGGGAGGGAGGGAGGGAGGGAGGAGTAGGAGGTGCTAGAGAGAGTAAGAGAGAGAGAATACTATTGATTGTTACATTTAAGTATACATTATGTGCATTTCATTAGTTACCTTTTAAAAAATCACCACAACAAACTGTCAAACAGCATATGAGTGCATCTCAAAGGAATAAAAAATAAAATGTATCACCACACTAAAAGATTTGGTTTCTCATCTGCTGACTTAGCCAGTATATCGATCATCACCAGTCCACAGCATAGTTTTCTTCCAGGAAGGACAAAAAAACCTCCACCTAACATGTTCTTGGTTTCCATTTCCAATGTTCTAACACACAACAGCAAACCAGAATAACTTTACACCTTTCTAAAGTAACACTCTGATTACAAAAGATTAAATTCGAATAAAAGGACTAGCATTTCAAAGGAAATGGGAGAAATACAAAGCAACTAAAGTTTGGCATCTTAAAAGCGATAAAAGGAGAACCTTTTGGGATCCTGTGATAAAACAGTCTGAATAGCTTCTATGACACAAGGCTTCACAGCTATTTTGAATAGGCAACATACAGACTTCCACAAAAGGGCTTCACTCTTGCCACTTGCTACGTTGTAAAAACAGGCATGTTGGCTTTTTTCCCCTGTTCATAGCTGCTACTTGATAGATTTCTATGAGTATTTACTTCCTAGTTCCTTTCATTTTATTTTTACCAGAAGTTTAGGCAGTAAGCAGAGAATGTGGGTAGATGAGTAGGCATATTTTGAGAGAAATTTGGCTATCAATAAACACACACTGAAATATGTGCTACTGTCTGGTTCTAAAAGAACATTAAGCCCCAACATTCATTCAGAGAAAAACTGTTCTGCAATAAAGTTATCAAGAAATATTTGTTTTATAAAAAGAAATATATTTATTTAATGTCAAATTGTATTTTTGAGATATTTTAAAAAGGAACTTACATAAGTTGCAAATATATTGTAAGATTTTTAATATTCTAAGGAAACAAGTATGTGTGTTAATTTTGGGAGAGATGTTTATATTTTATACACCAATGCCACCCTTTTACTTATGAAAAACAGACTTCAACATGATGAGTCACAATTATCAGGAGAGTTCTCTATCTTTAAAAGTATGCAAACTATGCCTCTTTCCCACTAGGTTATTCTTGGTTTCTCAGCGTGAACAAAGAACAGACTGTCCTAACCCACACACTGCTCCAAATGCGGACTGGAGGCCGATGAACTTTGATCCTAGCTAGGCCTGGATAAAGAGTCCCACCGTGTCAAAGATGACTGTGCTGACGTCTCTACGGAGGGAAATGCTATAAACTTGTGGGAAGAATAAAGAAGAGAACAGTCATTTCTAAGAGGAAGTTTTCTCCTTAGGGAACTCAATAAAAATATTTATAGAAATTTCTCATCTTAAAACTATGTCTTTAGTGTATTTGAAAAAGAAAGCTCTTTTTAAAAACTCCACATAATTTTAAAAACTTAGTAGCATATTCTATTTTATTATGGTTCTACACACTCACACACACAGTTGTTTTTGCCGTAAAGAAAGAGCTAATCACTTTTCCAAAACTTCATTTTTCCTTTAGTTTCCTGGCAAGATAGATATGACAGTCATTTAAATTGGACATACCGTTGGAGAAAAATTTATGAGTAAAAGTAGGCTTATGCTTATTGCATTTAACCAGAATTTTTAGAATTGTTAAATAGTAATAGTTTTAGTGTCTTTTTTATTTTTTATTTTATCAAGAATGTCCACAACTGAACAGATGTGGCAATAACTTACTGATGTGAGAAAAACAGTAGGATGAAAATGGGAGTGAAAGATTCAGCCATTTAGTTTTGAACATAAATAGAAAGCATCCAATCTCGGCTATAAAGTTAATAGTTCCATACTGGTATCTGGATGTCAGAGATGAGTTTTAATATGATGACTAATTTGGGAATCATTCTTTTCCCAACAATATAAATAGTATTGAAAGAAATGGAAATAGAATGAACTACAGTAAAAGTATGTTTATGTGGAAAACGAAGGCAGAACCCTAAGAGAGGCCCACATTGAGGGAAAGATAGATATCCATCTCTCTCTCTCTCTCACACACACACACACACACACTTCATATACTTTTGTCATATTGGGGAAATATGAAATATCTTCATAGCTCTGGCTTTCCAAGAGTTTTTACATATCAAGTATAGGTAAAGCCAAGTGACTTTATAATACGTTTAAAACACCAAATTTGGAGATTAAATTGACATGCCATATACTACAAGGTTAAACAAAATTTATCTTAAAACTACCTTCAGTTTTCAAAATATCTACACTGCTATTCACCAATAATACAAATAAGGATAATCCAAAGTTGGTCATAGTGTCTTTTTAGTTTACTTAAATATGGTTTTCATAGAAACCATTTATATGAAACATCAAATTTCAAGTTATGAAAATATGGCACTGAAGTGTAAGTCACGTGAAATTTGAATTTGGAGGCTAAATCTGAGACTACTATTGGCAGGTGATTATATTAACATAGTGTGATTGTGCAGCTACTGTGAATAGCAAATAAGAGGAAGAGAAGTAGGAAGGTTATGATGATGATGATGATGATGGCGACAGCAGCATGTAGTTAGTGACTGCGTATTACGTGTCATACAGTGGTCAAAATCAGTCAGGGGTTTTCAACCTCAGCACCATTGACATTTTGGGCCAGATAACTCTGTTGCTGGGGACTGTCCTGTGCATTGTAATTGTTGCTAAGTGTCCCTGGTCTCTACCCATTAGACATCAGTAGCATCCCCCCAGTTTTGACAACCAAAAATGTCTTCAGGCAATATCAAATGTCCTCAGAAGGATGGAGAAGAAGACAAAATCGCTCCTGGCTGAGAAGCACTGAAGTAGATGCTTTCTATGCATTATCTCATTAAATCCTCACACTTATCCTATGAAGCAGATACTATTATTTTTCTCCACTTTTCAGATATTGAAGTGCTGAGAGGATAATTAAATCCTTGAAGGTCAGGAAGCTGGCAAGTGTTGTTTCGGTATACAAATTCCAGGATGTCTGGCCCCAGAGTCTGCATTCAATTATCATAACAGATTGGAAAAGGAGTAGAAAGTCATGCATTAGAGAGTGGAGAGAATACTTCCTGTTTCTCAGAACTACGTAGCTGATGAGAAACCAGGTGAAAGTCTTTGCAATCTATTAAGTACCATGCAAGTATAAAGGACTTTAATACAAGTAGAATCAGCAGTAAACAATATTTTACTTAGTAGTGCTTTTAATTTGCAGAAGACATTTTTTGCCTCCCTGGGAAACTTACGGTCCACTGGAAGTTGTCTGTGTCTCTGGCTGTCTCGCACGATACTGCCACCACTGTCACTGGAGCTGCTGTTTTGACGTGTTATATTTGCTGGGACCTTTGACACAGGAACAGGTGCTGGAGTGGAAGGGGGAAGGGGGACAGGAACAGGAGCTGGTGTTGGAGGAGGTGATGGAGCAGGGGGAGTATCAGCTGGTCTTGGGCCATACTCCATCCTTTGTTTCTATAAAAAGACAAATAATTAACTTAAAATTTAAAAAATATAAACCTAGGCTAGGAAAACAATTTATACTTTGATAGGACATTGTTGACTATTTTTAAACTTACTTGCAAACCCCTTACACATTTATCTGTAATCCTATATGGTATAATGACCATTAAAAATCATATTTTAAACATTCTACATAATTTGTTCAAAGTCAAAACGTAAGTTAAGGAGTCACAAGGCTACGTCAATAGCAAATAGTAGTATTATAGTAATAAATGTCAAGAAAACAGAATTTGGGCTTGGAATCACACAAGATGAGGGGAGGCAGAAAGATCTATAATTATTTTTTAATTTATGCTAATAATAATTTCCAATTGCACTGGAAGTCTAAATGTCAACAGCATAAAGCATCACTTACTCATTTTAAATGTACGCTATATTCAAAGATTTTTAATTTTGTTTCCAATAAATAATTTTAAAATATTGGTATTATTTTGTTCAAGGCATAACTTTTTCTGCCATCATCTTAATGCTAATTTATTAAAATTAGAAATTTCCCTTGTTAAAATGGAAATGTCACGGGGTGGATGGTTGTGAGGGTAATGGTATGGTCTTTAAATGTTTATGATTGCAACTCACAAACGAATACTAGAAAGGGACCTGTGGCCATTTGTATTAAAAAAGGTAGGTGTGACAAAATGCTTTTTAATAATTTTAAAATCATGATTGTTAGGCACACTTATAAAACAGCATTTGTGCATATTCCCTATTTAAAACACACATAATAGTTAACACTTTAAATCTAAGTAAAATAATTTTAATAGATAATGCATTGTGAGAGTCTCCAAATTCTCAAAAGGCACATTTTCTTTTTAGAATCAAAGATACAGGACAATTATTTGTAATTAAGGCAAAGTTTAGATACTGCACTGGCACAATTTTAATTATTCTAATTTAGGATTAGCATATTACATGCAAAAAGACCTTTTGGTAATCTGGTCCTTTGATTAGAACAGTATTTACTTTTAAATTCTAAAATGGCCCAAATATCAGGTAGTATTGATTTTAACGGAGCCCTCCCAATTTCCACAGAGATCAAAAACAAAAATACACACCACACACAGACACATCACTTTTTAATTAAACTATTACTCAAAAACAACACATCAACCTTCATCAGTCCCCTTCACGGCAAATGACTAACACCTGTGGAAACCGGTGTGGGAAGGAGCCCTCATTCTTTTCAGCTCGCTCTACTACTCACTGACCAGTGGGATGGGGTCAAGGAAGTGGGAAGCGTATTATGAAAGGATGGAAGTATATCTGAAAGGAGTGTTTATAATGCTGGTAGATGTTGAGGGAAGAAGGAGGGCAAGGAGGAGAGAGGCAGGACAGGAGGGAAGGAGGGAGTAAAGGGTAAGATTCTCAGAGTAAAAGAAAGGAGTTAGGTGGGACAGAAACTGAGTTGCTAATCCCCTTAGCATTCAAGGCTTAGAAATATTTCTAATATATTCAATACTGTATTAGAATGAAAGAATGAATTGTTATTATTATTCCCCACAAACAATCTTCCTATATTTGGGCCAATAAAATACTTAAAGCAGTCAAAATACAGCAAACATCACCAGAATGTAATACTTAGCACACACCAAAGTCATCTGATTAATGTATACGCAATGTTCCCTTGACAAGAATGTCCTCTGCACGTAATTTCATGAAGGGCTAATGAATTCTCACATTAGTGTTTCAAAAGCATCATAGTTTCAATTATTGTTTTTAAAGCCTAAACAAACAAAAATGCCATGAGCTCTGCTTTCCATATAATTCATAATTTTTGCTTTTGCTATTCATCAAATACTATTGTGAGAAAGTGAATAAACTGTGTTACTGTCACAAGCAAGCCTGAAAACAAACTCACCAAATGTTCTGTGCTTTATTTCATTCATGCCATTGTTACATAATGCAACTTTATCAGTATGACCCACCAAAATAATAGGTTTAAAATACATATTTGATTAAAGAAACCCATATGAAAATGTATGCCATAAATTATATTTACTTGCATATTTTCCTCTTTCCTTAGTCCTCTCCTCCTGCCCCATGTTTCCAACCTCCGACATTAAAAGGGGCAAAGTACCTTCCTTGAATCGTGACAACTGCTTCTGAATGGCAACCTAGACAGCTCTTCCATGGAAACTGGTTTGAAATTCTTCATGTGGAAGGAAAAGAATCAGCACTGACTCCTAACGTCACTTTTCTGTGTCCCTCCCTAGCTTCTCTACTCCTCTTTACCTACCACCCAACTACTGCTCTTCCTTTCCTTATGTCTGTCTCTTGGCTATTTTTTGTTGAAGCTACAGAGTTAATGATTCCAATGTATCTCAGTTTACGTAATGTCTTGGAGAACAGAAGTGCACTCTGAACTTTTTTCTCCTGAACCAACGCACTGAAGCTCCAAATCCAAAAAAGAAATTCTGACCAACTGTTCTTGGTTGGCCTGAGACTTTCTAAGTAATTAGCACTGAAAGTTCCACATCTTCACAAACCCCTCAGACTCCCCAGCTGGGAACTGGGAGGGTTGGTCAGCCTGGTGTGGACCTACTTTTGCACCCAACTGTCACTTCCTTACTCTTGCCTGTGATATCCCACAAACACAAAGTTCTGTTAAAAGCAAAATCTATCTTTTTGTCTCTCTTTCTCTGAAAGAAGGCAGAATTAATAGACCTCATAAGAAATTTACTTTCCTATTGATAATTAAGTTGGAATGAGTCACTTTTCTTTAGCAACTTAAGCTGAGTAGAAATTCTAAAGAATTAAAGAATGCTATTGAGAGATAAGATCCTGATTCATACAAGATGCTGCTTCAGAGGGGAAATTATGCAAGTAAGCTCAACAAAGCCATTAAAATTGAACTGTTCTTAAATAGTTAACCTACTCTAAATTACACATTTTTCCTCTAAATTTGGTTATTTGGGAACTCTGCAGTGAAAACTAAGCACAGCTGGAACATTTGGAGGGTGTTAAGTCGAGAGACTGAATCCAAAAAATTATATTAAAAAGAAGTGCCATGAGGGAACGAATGTGGGTTACCTCTGACAGCTCGCCAAGTAATTGCTATTAGGAAAATGGAGCAAATCACATCAAATGAGAAAATTAATACAGGAAATGGAATTAAAATAATATCAATTATAATTCACATCAAATATCAGAAAGAGTAAATTAGCCTGACAGTAAAATTACATGCCCACAATCAACCAGTGAAGGAGCCTGTAAATCTATAATTAATTCCCATCACTATCTAGCCATGGAAAACTAATCATATAGATTCTACTACAGTAGAAACGGTGTAAAGTACTTCAACAGTAACTATTTGTATATTCAAGTAAAATACTAAGATATAGGTTTATTTTATTCCTATTGCTCATAAAGAATACAATTAGAATGCATTACATGTAAGAGTTATTCTTGTTTAATTAGCTGATTTTACAGAAGGTAATACTGCACGCATTATCGTGTGACTGTAATGAGCTTTAGTTTCAAACTTTGTAAGCAGCCTGAACAAACATAGAACATTTAATAAAATTATGTACATGTGCATGTCAGACAGTAATTATCAATACTTTATATATGTATAAAAACACACATATATATTTATAGTGGGTATTATTCAAATTATCATTAAGAAGTCTCTGGGAAAATGTCAATACATGTGGCAGAATAAAAAGTAAACATCTTTGTCTAAAAACCATGCCTATAATTAATGAGCAGAGTCTTCTGATATTAATTTTTAAAAAACACTTTTGAAGAACTGAATATTATCAGGAGGTTGGCCTGGCTGGAAGAATATAAGCCATCTTTGGTAAAATCGTCACTCTATCCAGCAGTATCTAAATGTCTGGACTGAGCTTAAAAAACAGAGCATTAATAACATAGGCTGAAATTAGTAGTGTTAGCGGTTTAGTAGTCACCTGTACAAAACATTTCCACTTTTAATTTAGGGTTATTTAAACATGTATATAATGAATGAGAAGATTTTATACCTAGACTGGATTGTAGAGATCACATAACTGACTCCTTCTATTTCATGACCAAGCAAATTGGAACACAGAAAAATAAAATGCTCTCTTTAAGGACTAGAACCCTCACCTACCAATACCTAGATTGGGGCTTTTCACACAGTATCATATTACAGTATCTCTTGCTAGACAATAAAGAATATGGGAAACGTTTTCTTGAATTCACGTGACCACAGAGACTGGACATTCATAATTACTTGCATCTTGGTAGAGTAAGAATACCTATAACAATAATAAATGCATAGATAATAATTAAGAATATATGAAAGACTTCTTTAGTCAGTCCACTGGATATATAATAAATAACATCATGGGAGGAGGTGGTTTCTGCTCTTGGCATATAGCTTGCAAATTTAAACGGGCAAAAGGGTAATTCTAGCAGATGAGCAGTCACAGGGCTAGAGGTCAGAGAATCAAGTCAAAATAAAGATCAGGAAACTTTATGTGGCAAGTAGCTTCCAGGTGGGGAGAAAGCACCCTGGATGTCCATCTGTTGCCCAGCTAAAATACTACAAAGCCTTGGAATGCTCTACAACATTTTTATCAAAAGACATGTTATCTCTCCATAATCTCTCCTCAGCATTTACTTCCTTTTCTCTGTGGTTTATTCAATCTTTTGTGTCAATATCTTTTGTAAATTTTTATTACTTTCTCTCTTATGTTTAAAACTTTGTGGAAGCCATGGGGGAAATACATTAGGTGGGAATGGTTGTCTTTACAGAGCTGTTAAAAATCACTTCAAATGTGAGGATATTAAATAGCCTGGACTCTCAGGGACACCAGGTGGCAATTCAACACCTATTCACTGTCTGGTATGAGCATCCCTGTCATCAGAACAGAATCTCTGATAAAAAGTGTGTGAACAATAGGCAAGAGCTGCACTTGTGCCCTTCACCCAGAAACTGCCATTATTTATATATATGTCTTTATAGGAAATGTAAGGGTATAAAAATAAGAGTCATGACTGTCCCTTTTTTTAAGTATTTGGTGACTCATAGATGTTGCATGGAAATAGTTTACATCTAATTCCCTTATTTCCACCACTTACAAAAATGTCCTATTCTAAGTAAATCATATAATTTGGGTTATTTTCCTAAATTATAAAATAATGAACAATACCATGAAATCCAGTGAATGGATACATAAGGCAAAAATCAAATTCCAAGGATTGTGACTGATCAGATCAACTTTTATCACAGTATAATGCAAAGTAAAGCTATTCTGAGAAAATATCACTTTAAACATTAATACAGAGAAAAACTATGGGTTTATACAAAAAGAGATGACAATCTTTGTTTTTTCTTCTTTTTCTTCTTGTTTTGAGACGGAGTCTCGCTCTGTCGCCAGGCTAGAGTGCAGTGGCACAATCTCGGCTCACCGCATCCCCTGCCTCCTGGGTTCAAGCGATTCTCCTGCCTCAGTCTCCTGAGTAGCTGGGATTACAGGTGTGTGCCACCATGCCTGGGTAATTTTTGTACTTTTAGTAGAGACAGGGTTTTGCCATGTTGGCCAGGCTGGTCTCAAACTCCTGACCTCAAGTGATCTGCCTGCCTCGGCCTCCCAAAGTTCTGGGATTACAGGCGTGAGCCATTGTGCCCACTCGAAATGAGAACCTTTTATAATCACTATTCTCTAGAACAGCAGAATGCAACACAGCACAGGCTCTGGATCCAGAGTGCTGGGGCCCAATCCTGGCTTCATACAGCTGTATAAATCTGGGCAAATGATTTCTCCTACACCTTAGTTTCCTACAAAAAAATGTGCCTCCTTCACAAGGTTGTTGTGGGAATCAAATGAATTTGGATTTGCGAAGTGCTTAAACAATGCCTGGCACAGCATGAGCACTGGCCACTGGCATATCTTCTCTAGAGAGGAATATCTGTGAATGTTGTTTTCTGTGAATGTGAAGCAAATTTAAGTAATGAATCATTGCTTCCTTTTGGCAGCATGGTGCAGGAATCTAAAATATTTTTGTTAAAGTTTCTTTATATTTCTTCAAAGTTTTGATATCACTGGATGAAAGAGACAGATGGAAGAGAAAACAAATGTGTGGGCCATATCTGAGGAGGAGAAAGAGGGTCACGCTGCTCTTGATACAGCAAGCATGCAAGAAGGAGCAAAGCCATGGCAGACGACCTGTGGACTCATGCAGGCTTTCGGGAAGGATCTGCTCGGTGCTAGGCTTTCTATTGTTCTTTTTACCAAGTGTGTGAGATGCCAGTACTCAATATGTATTTGTGGAATGAGCGAATAAAAAGATGAGTAAGACATAAAATTGTAATCCAGTTGAGTTTTATAAGGTTAAGGTATTAGGATCAGTGGAATCTACATAAATATGGTGGTATCTTAATTATCATTCTGAAATAAGTTGCAGGATTCTTCCTTAGATATTTTAGATATGGGTATCTGGTGTTGTAGAGATATAAAACAGTAGATATGGGTATCTACTGTTGTAGAGATATGAAACAGTAGATATGGGTATCTACTGTTGTAGAGATAGAAAAATGACTGGCACATATTTCCAAGGATGTTTTCTTTTCCATTTTACTCTATTCTTTTTTTTAAAGAATATATTATAAATGTTTTGAGAATAGGAATCCTTTTAGAGTAGGATTTATGCCAGATAGCAGATAGCAAAGCAGACTGTGAAACTTGCTTATTAAAATTTTACAAGGTCTTAGTGGTTTTGTTGAGCTCAGCCCAAAATTTTCAGGAGGTGTTAAAAAGCAGATTGTTTTTAATACATTTTCAAAGTAGGGCCCTCAACCTGAACAGCATACGCTTCTGCATACACACAGAAAGCTTCTGTACACATTTCTACACACACCACTACATTTGTAGTTGCAACCTGAATTTTTAAGAAGAGAGTAGGATAGTGTTGAAAAGTTTAAAACGAAATAGCCAAATAGGCAATCCCTATAAGAACCACAAATTTCTATTTACATAAAGTAGCAAAACAAACTCCTGAAACTTGTGAACTCTTAAAAACATTTCTTGGGTTGTGCCAAAGTTGACAAAAATAAAAGATGAGGTTCTGTTTAAGAAAGGAGGAATAGGTTTGACATTCTCTGAAAATACTTTCCCTGCCTATGATATATATTAATAGTTTTGGTTCAGTTTTAGACAGAAGCAACCTTTAAACAGAAAAGTCAACTTATGGCTCAAGCCAAGAATCAGAATTAAAGAAAAAGACAAGACTGAACAGTAAACAGCAGAAGGTAAGAGATATTAAACTCTTCAGGAATATCAGGCAGGAGAAAATTCCTATTATAGAATTCGTACTATTTGCATGTTTTTTATTTTATCGCAGTTTGCTTATTCCTAGCAACCACACACACAAATAAAACAAATTTGGATAATTGTTTTCAAAACTTAAAATATAAACTCTTGCCTTTTGCTCACATATGGGGATCAGGGATATCCTTTATGAATAGTGCTTCTCATAGCTTACCGTGAACTGCATATTAAAATTAGTTGATACAGCCCAAAGGTATGTACTCTACCATTATTTTAAGTATAGGTTTCAAGCATATACTACCTCTATGGGAAAGAAAATGAAGAACTGGTATTCATGAACCAGACAGAAGCATATATTATATTAGGTAAACAGATATTAAACTCAGAAAAGTAGGAACTAAGAAAAGAAAAAGGTATAAAAACTAAGAAAATTCACTTCAAAAACCCATGGGAAATAGAGGAGACCATACCTTGAATAACTCAAACTCCTTCTTTGGCATCAACAGCTAATGACAAATGATGAACATAAAATAAGTACATAATATATATATGCACATGAGGCCAGCCAAAACATAACACAGCAAATAATTTCCATTGCCATCACTTTAAGTTACCGAGATAGAGAAACTATACACAAATTCTTTATTTTGAATGTTTGCTTGATTCATGGATTCTAGTAAGGCCAAGTCCCTCCGGATAAGCACAGGACTGACACCAGGCATGAATGTCATGAGGAGCCAAAAGCACTGAAATAAATTGTCACGGCAGCAGAAGTATGACCACAATTCCAGCTTTGGACAATCTGTATTTTTTTAAGCCTAGATCTGGCATAAAAATTAACTATTTCACTGCATATTCTACGCAGCTTCTACTCAAATTCATGACATTATTATGAGGTCAGATGTGATCTTTTTCTCGAGACTTTGAAAATTAAACGAATTCTTTCTGGGGGAAGGAGAAACCACCCCAGGTTCACTGGCTGTACCTGAAAGAATCCATCCATTCTGTCTTTGTTTACAGACCTGACTCTAGAGAGCCTGGCACAGGTCTAAAATTCCGGAGTTTAAGAGCAAGTTAATTCAGATGTTAGGGTGAATGAGCTGACCAGGGTCACTGAAATCCTGAAAATGCGGCATGGGCCATAAGAATGGACCTTCATGGGCCTTCAATGAACAAGAAGAGAGAGCCTGACCTATCTAATCTATATCCTAAGTGCCTTTTAATCTTAAAATCAAGAGAGGAAAAATATTGTAATCCAGCTGAACAGGTACTCATGTATTAGTGTAAGGTGAGATGAGTGCAAGTTCAAGGCTGGTCAGTGGCAGAACATTTAAGAGACTGAAAGCAAGGGCTGGTGAAGGTGAACTGCTGGACACCATGCCGTGATATCAGTGCCATCCTCTATCAAGAGGAAGCCCCTGGTGGATAGCAGAGCTGTGGGTAAAAAGACAGAAATACCATTTCTTCAAATGTCAGAAATACTACAGATTGGGGAAAAAAAGCATTCAGAGAATCAGGTACCTACTGCTAAACATCTTGAACAATTTCTAGAAGTAAATCAGAAAACATATGTGTAATTCTTCCCTGTGTCTCTCACCATTGCCACTCTCCCACCAATTACTCTAGAAAAAATATATAACCAACTACATCTCAAAATGATCAATACACAAAGGTGTTTAAATCCTACTTAAGAGTGATAACTTCGTAAATGTGTACATACTACATTTTACTAAGAAATCATGCTCACCTGTATAGTATGAGTATAAGGTGGATCAGCACGCCCCAATCCAGATTCTGGAGGTCTCACAATATCCAAAATGTTATTTGGCACAAATCCAGAGTCTCCACTTGCATTTCGAACTTTCCACCATTGCTTCCGATCATCAAGTATCTGTCATGTACAAGAAAATAAAGGTATAATTTCCATATAAAAGCCATTCTACAAAAGATGTTCCCTAGACTTCAACAAAGAAAATTTTTCTACTTCTGATAATTAACTCAGCATCAACGCAGTGTTGATTGAATGATTCTCAGGAATTACACTAAGAAGACATTTATGAGTACACAGTAGGTAAGGTATCATTATGGTGAATCTACCCAAGGTCCATTTTACCTCCAAAGAACAGCCTGCATTATTTGAAGTACTTAAGGACTAAAGTACTTAAAGGACTTAAGGACTAAAATGACTCTTTTGGAAAGCCCCATTGTCTCCATTTTGGTGATAGAAAGAAAAAGTATACAAAAATTACTTTTTTTCCTTACAAAATTTATTGTGATAATTCACCTTATATATTCAAGAAGATGAACTGTCAATTAGAACCTAACAAAGAGAAGTCGGTGTTGTGGTGGATTATCCCTAACATTATTAGCTCAATGACTGCTGAGTATATGTGTGCAAGGATATAGGATAAAAAAAGAAAATGTTGTCTCTTATTGAACTATTATGTGCATCCACATCTGAACTGATAACTAGTCTTGACTCCAAAATGAATAAATATCAGAAGAAGAAAGAGGGCAAGGAAGAGAGCAAAGGAAGTTAAAAAAAAAAACCACCCTGCCACTCCCCACAAAAAACAAATAAAGGAGTATTCTAAAGCTATCCCCTTAGAAGGAGTATCTATATACCCCTACTAAATAGATGTAGATATTTCTAATATACTACGTCTTTAGTAATACAATACTTTTGAAGGAAAGTTTAGTTATATACCAAAAGAGTAATACAATGAAACTACTTTATTAAGAGTATAAAAAAGAAAAAATTATATTACCTCTAAAATATCATCCTTTAGAACTGAGAGCTCACTGTTGTTCCTTGCTACAAAGTCATACCTGGATTTGGCATATTTCTTGGGTTGTGTTTTGAGTGGTTCATAATTTCTATAAAAAGAAAGAAAAAAGATTATTATTCTGCTAGCTCTTCCTAAAAGATAAAAATGGAAAACACTGAGACAAGCCAAATCCTACCAGAAAACTTTCTGAAAAATTACAGCACTTTCATTTTATTATATTTTACATTATGATAAATAAAAGTTACTTTAAAGTTCTTGCTTTTAAAATGAACAAACTATGGCCAGGGATAAAAACAAATAATGCAAAATCAGAAGGCCAGGTGGTACTTAGCCAAATCCAGAATCCAAGTCTATGAATTCTTTGTCTACTAAATACACATACTGGATATTTTGTTAATTACCATCTCTACCATAAAAGAACTAGATAAAGATAAATGTTAGTATTTTTCATAAAGTTAAAGGAGACTGAAAATAATTTCCATAGTGGTAATTTTAGTTATATGTTGATTTCACTAATTCAAGCAATGTCTGCAATTCAGTAACCAAATATATAAATTTAAAATTTATAACTAGGCATTAGTTTTTAGAAACACTTTGCCCAGTTATCTAAATTGCAAAAAAAAGAGATATGCATTAAGTATGAGACTAGTAACACTTGCAAATAAGTAAGTAAATAATTTAATTCACTATAAACTTTTAAAAAGTGTATGGGCCTCATTTTTTTAAATAAAACTTCCTTAAAAAACCAAATACCTCTTCTAATCATTAAATGAGTACTAATAGATTTAACAACTTAACTAAAGATTACTTTTATATGTAACACAATACACTTGATGCATTAAATATTTGTATTTTCTTCATATATTTCAATAATAAAATTACTTTAACCCTTTATTAATTTTACTCCCTAGTCTTCTCCTCCATTTACATTCCCACATTTATTTACACATCTCTACAAGGGAAATAGCAGGTAGAGACTAAAGATGTTAGGTCATCCTACCCCTGTAAAGTTGCCATTCTTTTTGCTGTCTACCAAGTTCTCTGGAATGTTGAGTTATACCAGGGCCTGCAGGACAGTTGTAGACATAATGTATCCTGTCATAGGTTTTTGTTACCTCTTAAGTAGTAACTCCATTGGAGGAGGGAGACAGGGACAAAGCAAAAAGATGACCAGTACAGAACACCTTACAGATAAGCATGTACGAACAGCTTATTGGTTATTTTTAGTACATTAAAAAGAAAATTGGTGGAAAAGGTGAAATTATGGTGAAGTAATTATGTTTATTAATAATAATAATATTAAAACTGTGTTCCATGGATTTCCCATCCCTATCCCTACTGGAATAGCTCTGCTTTCATTTACTTTATATATTCACATTTAATCTACTAAGATTTCATTTGGCAGATAAAAGAGATTCAACTACCCCAAACATTAGGAAAACAGTAATTTTAGTGTTTTATCTTCCTCTCTTCCCCTATTTTCCTTTCTCCTATGATCTGCAAGATAATCACTATTAATAATGGAGAGTTAAGGGTCTATAACAAAGTTTTTGTTATCTTGCAGGTCTCAGAAGTGTTTACCTGAAGTGCTTCAGAATTTACAAATCTTTATGGCTCACAGTTTTTTGCCCTCTATAGGTTAAGCATGGATATGACACTGACCATAGTTATCAAACAGACAATCACAATTTGTAATTTTTCAGAGATACCAGACTTTCTTGGCCAGGCGTGGTGGTTCATGCCCGTAATCCTAGCACTTTGGGAGGCCGAGGAGGGCGGATCACCTGAGGTCAGGAGTTTGAGACCAGCCTGTCCAATATCGTGAAACCCCATCTCTACTAAAAATACAAAATTAGCCGGGCACGGTGGCACATGCCTGTAATCCCAGCTACTCAGGAGGCTGAGGTGGCAGAATCGCTTGAAACAGGGAGGCGGAGGGTGCAGTAGGCCGACATCGTGCCATTGCACTCCAGCCTGGGCGACAAGAGCAAAACTCTGTCTCGAAAAAAAAAAAAAAAAAAAGAGGTACCAAAGTTTCTTAACAGCTATGGAATGTAACAAAACGTATGGGCTCAGTTTCTGATTAGGAATAATAGATACGCCACTTGATAGAGAGCAGACATAGAGACAGCAGTAATTTGAGAACTTCTCTAAAATACTAATTGCATCTGACAGCAGTAAGCTATAAAACTCGAAGGCGTGGGCTCTAAATTCAACAAATGTTCTACCTAATGGCACAGCAATTTCACAGAACAGTGAATATACTTCGTATGGCACTGTTAAGCTAAATATGTTCTGAGAAACCCTCTGTACTTCCATACTTGAGTCCTGTGGACGAATCCTAACCTAATTTAGTAGGTAGACACATTGAAAACCCAATTTAGGAGTATGCTTCTGTAACAATAGCTGAGTCTCAGCCAATCCCAGCAGCCATACTTCAAGCACTCACAGGCTGCTGACTTCAAATTGTGCGCAAATGCCAAGCTGTAACCAATCCAGCTGTTTCTATACCTCAGGTCCGTTTTCTGTACGTCACTTTCCTTTTTTTGTCTATAAATTTGCTCTGACCATGAGGCATCTCTGGAGTCTCTCTGAATCTGCTGTGATTCTGGGGGCTGCCCAATTCATGTGCCACTTTTTTTTCCCCTTGTTCAATTAAACTGTTAAATTTGCCAGGCGTGGTGGCTCACACCTGTAATCCCAGCACTTTGGGAGGCCGAGGCGGGCAGATCACGAGGTCAGGAGATCGAGATCATCCTGGCTAACACGGTGAAACCCCATCTCTACTAAAAAAACATACAAAAAATTAGCCGGGCATGGTGGCGGGCACCTGTAGTACCAGCTACTCAGGAGGTTGAGGCAGGAGAATGGCGTGAACCCGGGAGGCCGAGCTTGCAGTGAGCCAAGATCGCGCCACTGCACTCCAGCCTGGGCGACAGAGCAAGACTCTGTCTCAAAAAAAAAAAACTGTTAAATTTAATTTGTGTGAAGTTTTTCTTTTAACAGTATCTACTGCATTCCTGGTATGTAATAGAGTTTAAGGTCAACAATAATTATTTATAAAAACAAATTCCAAACCTCTGTGTATTTTATATCAGACCACAATTTTCAGACAGTTTTTCAAAATGATGACAAATGTCCTCAGCAACATAGAACATCAATGATTCATGTATTTATCAACTATCCTAGCTCCTATTAAGTCCAGCTGAGACAGAATCCATAAGAAAAACTGAGATATAAAATCTACCCACCACTCAAGGTATTCAAAAAAATTCTTTCTATGGTGAAATTCTGACCACTCTAGACTATTATCCCTTCATGGAATTTCTATTTTTATATTTTATTTAAATTTCTATTTATCAAAGGTTACAAAAAGAAACCTTATAAAATTCACCACAGCCTTCTCTGTGGTGAGGAAAAAAAATTGTTAAAAATAAATGTCCCTGACATCACCTATCCCATCCTACATTAAGTTTCATGAGACAAATATTATTGAGAATTTAGGAGTAAGAAAAGCATTTTTTATCCCAATGAACTGATACTTATTCCTTTTCCTAATGTCAGCCAATGATTATGTTTCTCTTTTTGTTCTGACAGCCAAAAATCTGAAAGACAAATCTGAAATTCAATAATAGTGTCAACTTTTATATTTTATAAAAATTCTCATCTTCCCTCTTAACTTCTTAATTTTATATTTTATTTCATTATTTAACTTTCAATAATAATACCACTTTAACTACATATAATTTAAGTGAGCTAACTGAATCTATTTTGGAAGCAGAAGGGGTACAAAGATATAACTAAATCAATAAACCAAAGGTATACTGCCCTGATATTCTATAAAGATCATAAAAATCAAGGTAAGCTTTTAAAAGACTCTGTGGTAAGGTGCCCAAAATAAATGGCAGAGGTTATTCCATCAGTAATACTATCCCTTATAGATATACAGGTGAAGGACAGGGAAGTAGTGACTCTGAAATACTGGATATACTCTCATGCACTTATTCATCCAATCCATCAATCAAATAAATCTACACTTATTGAGTGACCGCAGTATGCTAAATGTGGTCTTCAAATGGAACCTGATAAAAGTTTTCTAGTGTCAATATGTACTCTACATATGTACTCAAGTGGTTTTCTAGCTACTTAGCTGTGGAAAATCATCTGAATTACTGGAGTGATAAAACAAAAAGGAACCTATTAATCTGAAATGATTTCTAAAATATTGACATCTAAGACAGACAGAAAGAAAAAAGAAAATATTAAGATGAGTACTGAGTTAGTTAAGGATTTCAATGAAATAATGTTTAAGCTTCAAAACTGATTTTCAACTGTGTCTACTGAAAATTAATTATGTAATTAAAACATTCTCATATGTTGGCATTTAAAAAATATATTATTCATTGCTGACTTTTCTTTGTACTCAATTTAATGTCACTGGTGCCCTTGGAGTTATACCTGTGTAATTTCTACAGCAATTACTTAAGCATTACCTGTCACCACCCCTGACAAAGAATAAAAATTTTAAATCCCACTTTCTTCAGATTGTATTAAGAAAAGAGTATACAGAAAAGAAGTAAAGGGCATATAACTCTTGTGGTAAGAGAGGCTTTTGAGGCAGGAAAGTACTAGGCCGAGTTCTCTATTCCCAGTTCACTGAATGACCCTTCTCCTATAACCGTGTTACCAAGATTTTACCTCCTTTTCTCTTTTCTACATGGCTTGGCTCTATGTAGATCTCATTTACTAAAAACAAGATTGGAAATTAAAAAAAAAGAACTTATTCCAGTTCCTTTATTTCTTCTCATCCCAATTCTCCATCTCTGCCTATATTAAATTTTTTAAGAGTGAAGATATAGAAAAATAAATGAAATGTAAAACTGGAAAGTCAAGATAAAAAGATGAAATGGCAAGAATGACTAATAAAGCATTGACCCTGTTTAAATATTTAGTTTATATTCAGTTTAAATATATCTGTCTAAAGGAAGGTTTATTTGTTTTCATTGGGTGAAGATAAAGATGGAAACTGTTTCCTTTAAAAGCTACAGAACTGGAAGGATCCTCAGAGACCATCTGGTACAAACTAATGGAGGGTTTCAAGACAATTCTTTCTTCTTAATGTACACATTTTGTCAGAAGTATCTTTTAAAAAATGGAAAGTCATCCAAAGGCATTTGCGCTAAATGGGAATTACAGACTGAAGGTCCAGACATCTTTTGTTGATCAAAACCAGTTCTCTGAAGGAACAACTGAAACTTTATCAACTAATTAACAGATGGAAAGTTTAAAGAAGCAGTAGACAATACAGACACTGTCACCTCTGTTAGCACTAGATCAGAGACATTTATCCACAGCTCTCCAAAGGATGCCCATTACATGTTACCTATCTATATGGCGATTAGAAGTTGGCTTAAAAGCAACAGCAGCTTCCCCTTGGTCCAGGTGGGATCCTCTTGCGTAAATGTTGCTACTGAACGCATAGCCATCAGCTGGATGATACTCTGATACACTGGAATGCTGAAAGACAAAGTGGGGCAGATTAAAGGATCACCAAATACTATTTGAATCAGCACTCAGGTCAGCCAACAAGATCTCTCAACTATATTGTAATAAGTTTTCATTTTCAAGTGACTGACCATTATGTTAACACATTATCACATGGGAGTGACACATTTTTGTCAAATACTTATAATAAGAAAAGTCATTAGTGCAAAGGGTAATCTTGCTCTCTCTGTTCGAGAAACTTTCACCACTCTAGCAAAGTAAATACTGTCACATGAAAATCAACTGCTCTATGCATTAAAATTATACCGACTTCTCATTTTTCTCAATTTCAAAATTATACACAGAACATTATAGTATTTTCAATATTTTTAAAATAGCAGCACTATTGTCATATTTACTGTTAAGGGAAACACAGAAAGGCACAACTAAACTGATCTTGATAGTCAAGAGTCCAGGATAAGAGAATGCTGGAGTCACTTCTTTTTTGCAGTTAAGATAATTCAGACAGGAGACTACTGGGAGCTACCAAGAGTGACAGCTGAGGTTCATAGGTCCCACTGAGGACCATGGTTTTAAAGTTATAGAGCAGCAGTCCCCAACCTTTTTGGCAGCAGGACTGGTTTCATGGAAGGCAATTTTTCCATGGACCCCAGGGCCGGGGATGATGGGGATGGTTTTGGGATGAAACTGTTCCTCCTCAGATCATCAGGCATTATTCTCATAAGAAGCGTGCAACCTAGATCCCTTGCATGTGCAGTTCACAAGAGCATTCTTCCTCCTAATAGAATCTAAAGGCGCAGCTCATCTGACAGGAGATGGAGCTCAGGCAGTAATGCTCGCAGGCCTGCTGCTCACCTCCTGCAGTGAGGCAGTTTCCAACAGGCCACGCACTAGTACTGGTCCACGACCCAGGGACTGGGGACCCCTGCTATAGAGAATACATGCTCAGATTGGGAGAAAACAAATAAAAACTCCCCAAAGCCTTTACTTTGTTTCTTCATATGAAAATGAGGTATGGAAAAAGCATGATAGACACTGAAGCACTGGAATTCCTTGGCTATTTTCATTATGGATTTTGTATATTTGTTTATGGATTCATTGGGGCAAAATAGTTGAAACTGGGAATGTTTCAGAAAATTCTTGGACATATGGTTACCACAGTTAATTCTAATGACAAAGTGATCAGGAGGAGGGCTGAGTTTATCCATGGACAGAGCAGGTGACATTATCAGGATACTGCAATTAATACATAAATAAAAATAAACAAGTTTCAGCCATTTAAATTAAAAAAATCTGAGCTCAATTAATTCAGTTTATCATTTCCCTGGGAAAGAGTAGAGGCACTACATTAGATTAGGTAATCTTTAATTAAAGGCTGTTCTAAAGAGGGGAGTGCTCTAACTGTTGGAAGCACCCACACCTTTTGCCCAGCTCTGAACATAACAGTGAAGTCAGCAGTGTGAAATCACTGGGTCCTGAGAGCAACTGCGAATACTGAAAGGGAGAAGAGAAATGATGACAAATGACTAACTGTGATGACTACCAAAGTTTGCTTAGGGTTCACAGGAAGTAAGTAAGCTGAGTATTGCCACCCATATTT